>NC_056747.1:1122906272-1123261272 GCF_019279795.1 Protopterus annectens | reverse complement strand
AGACCTGACAGGGCCAGTAGGAGGCAATGAGGATCACTTTGCTTCTCAACCTCTGAGCTTTCTGGAGAAATTTTGGAATGAGGGAAAACAAGGGAAAGGCATACATAAGACCCGGTGGCCAATCGTGCATTAGACTGTCCCTCAGTGATTCCCCCTGAGGGGGGATCAGGGCAAAGTAGCTTCTGCAGTTGTAGTTTAGGGGGGAAGCAAACAGGTCGCAACTAGGCTTGCCCCAGCATTGGAAGATCTGATCCGCTGTTACAGGGTTGAGGGACCACTTGTGAGGCATCAGGATGTTCCTGCTCAGATTGTCCGCAATAAGGTTGGAACTCCCGGGAATGTGCGTTGCTATAAGGAAACGTTTGGAAACTATCACCCAGTGCCAAATCTTCATGGCTTCCCGACACAGGGGGTAAGACCTGGTTCCGCCTTGCTTGTTAATATACCAGACACCTGATGTTGTCTGACTGAATTGCAATGGTCCCAGAGGGTAGGGATCATGGAACGCTTGCAATGCTAAGAGAACTGCCCTCAGTTCTAGGACATTTATGTGCAAATTGGCCTCCATGGGGGACCAGGTGCCTTGGACAGTCTTTCCCTGGAAATGGCCCCCCCACCCTAACAGGGAAGCATCCATGGTCACCGTGGCTGTGGGCTGGGGAAGACAGAATAGTCAACACCAAAGATTTGTTTGTGGCTTCATCCACCATAACATTTCTTCCTTGCAATGGTTTGTAAGAAGTATCATGTGGTCGAGTGGGTGAGTTAGAAACGACCACTGTGTGGAAAGGAGCCACTGCAGGATTCTCATGTGCAGTCTCGCCAGTGGTACTAACGTAATGGCAGCTGCCATGGAGCCTAAGAGTTGCAGTACAAGACATGCTGGTACATAGGTCTGAGGAAGAAGGTCTTGGATTTGGTGTCTTATTTTCGAAAGCCTGTGATGGGGAAGAGAAGCTTGACAGGATGTTGTGTCGAAGACCGCTCCAATAAATTCCAGTGTCTTCGTTGGGGACATTTGAGATTTGTCTTTGTTGATTGTAATCACCAAGTGGAGAGCGAGACCTTGAGTGTAAGAAAGGCTGTGGACTAGGAGATTCCTGGTCGGAGCAGTAAGGAGCCAATCGTCTAGATAGGGAAACACCTGGAATCCTTGTAGTCGAAGATGAGCTACCACAACTGCCATACATTTCGTGAACACTCAGAGGGCTGTTGCGATACCGAATGGCAGTGCCCTGAACTGGTAGCAATTGGCTCCCAGCCAGAAACGGAGAAACCTCCGGGAGCGGTGATCCATCTATATGTGGTAGTACGCATCCTGGAGGTCTATACAGCACATCCAGTTGTCCCTCCCTAGGAAGGGAGGAATGGACTGTACCGTGACTATCCGGAATTTTTGAGGTTTGATAAATTTGTTCAATAGGCTGAGATCCAGGATTGGTCTCCAATCTTTTGACACTAAAAAGAACCTCGAGTAAAACCCGGATCCTGTCTGGTCTGGTGGGACTGGTTGGATGACTCTTTTTCTTAGCAGCTTTTCTGTTTCTAAGGCTGCTAATTCACTCTGGTTGGGTGATACATTTGGGATTCGTTTGATAGGTCTGGGAGTTAAATCAAATGGTATTTGGTAGCCCCTGGATATTATTCTCTGCACCCAAACATCAGTAGTAATAAGATGCCAGGCTGGTAGATGCAGAGAAAAACGAACCCCGACTACTTCCAAAGGAAAGCAATTGGGCCGCTGCACAGGTGCGCTGGTAGGGTTTGCCGGAGAAAGAATATCTAGCGCCTTGGTAACGTGGACACCCTCCTCCCCGAAAGGGGCGTCTTGCATATGAGTTGCCCCCACTGCACCGGGGGGGATTGTTAACCACGAGTGTCATGAAAAGATCCTTGGGATTTCCTGAACCACATTTTTCCTCCCTTCTGGTTTCTGGAATAGGACATCTGGGGGTTGGAAAAGCATATACTCACAGCAGACAAGGTCTTTCCGTCTTTCTCATTACGTGCAACAGTGTCTCGTACTTTGGGTCCAAAAAGTGCAGATTCATCAACAGGTGCATTGACGAAGGAAGATTTAAAGGGGTCTGCGAAGTCACACAGCCGCATCCAAGCATTATGTCTCATGACAATACCTGATGTGGCAGCTCGAGCTGCCCCCTCAGTGGTGTGAGATATCAAATGCATCGAGGAGCTTGAGATGGATTCAAGGGTAGCTAGCTGCGAGGCGACAGTATCACGCACCTCATCAGGCAGCACCCCCACCAAAGAGGAAGACATTTTGGAAATTAGGTCTCTTTGGAGGCGAATAAAGTGTGCCACATAGTTCAGCGACTGAATGGCAAAGGTCACTGAAGCATAGGTCCGCTTCCCTAGTCTGTCCATGGTGTGGGACTACATTTGGAGGATGGACAGTGGAACTATCTTCTGCCAGTTCCCTCTTAGTGGCCGCTGCCACGACCATAGAATCAGCTGTCAACTGCTTGAACCAGTGGGGCTGGTCTTCAGGTGTAGATAAAATTCTGTCTGGCCTCCGGGGGACAGGTTCTACATTGTCCGGGGCCTTCTAGGCACGCTGTACAATGAGTTTAACAAGGTCATCTGCTGGTGGGGTCACCCAGGAAGTAGATGGCTGGGCACAGAAGGCCTGCAAGAACACCGATTCCTCAGAAGAAGGATTAGAGGACTTTCAGTCTCCCCACTGCTTGAGGGTTTCGAGAATGTCTCCGAATGAGATTTCGTCTGGGGAGACCATGGGGACCATTTCCACTCATCACAATCAGTGTCTTCAGTGATGGATTCCTCCGGGTAACCAAGGTGCTTCCTCTTGCACCATTTCTTCCGGGGTGGCTCTCCACTGGGATCTTCTGAGGAGGACTCCGGAGAAGGGGTTCCCTTCAAAGGGGGTTCTTGTACTGATGTCATTAGTGCTGACTGTGAGCCTTCGGAGTGAAGGACCCTCTCCATCACCTGGACAGCAGGTCCATCCGAGGAGGGATAGGAGCCCAGAACCGTGATGGACAACCTCGGAACCAGGGTCACACCCTGCCCTGAGGAGCCCACCTCCAGTTGAGGAGCTCTGAGAGAACTGGAAGCCATCGGAACTGTGGACATAGACGGCGTCAGCGAGAAAATAGGTGCCGGGTTAGGTACCAAGGTACAGGTCCAAGCACTGCTCCAAGAGAGAATCTGCTCCAAGGGTGGTAGGTGCGGACAGAGGAAACACTGCTGTCAGAGCCAAGACATGATGTACCGGAGTGGACATCAGTACCGAGATCTCTGGGATCTGGGTAGAGGCCGGAGGAGGATAAACAGGGGAAGATGTAGTAAAAGATTCCAAGCCAAGAGGGACGGAAGGTCTAGCTGGAATGGGCAATCCCCTAGCTGCCAGAAACTGGTCCACAACCAGCACTAAGTCTAATTCAGAAAAAACTCCTAGTGGATCTAAAGGAGGCTGGTGAAGGAGAATCAGGTATTTCTAGAAAGGGGCTAAACCTCGGTCCCAAAAAAGGGTCGTAAGTTGGAGAGTATCTTGTCCTTGGCAGGTATTCGAGTTTTGAAGTCGATGGAGCCAAAGAAACTGTCGGCTCTGTGTCCAAGGGTGGTGCTGAAGCAGGTACAGTCATCGGAGCCAATGTAGGATCCAAGGACGGCATCAAAGTCAGTGGTGCCGAGGTTGGAACCGAAATAGGGTGAATATCATGGATGGCACCAAGGAGAGGACACAGTGCCTGGTGCTGAAGAGGTCTGCACAGAGGGTGCCGGCGAAGCATGGAGCCGACTCGGTTCCATAACTGATGGAGATGCAGGAACCGAGTGACTCCGTTTGTTCTTATGTTTTTTGGTCTTTGGAGGGGGGTGCGACCTCTGACCCAAATAGAGCCTCCGAAAAAGGTGTTTTTGAGTAAACCTTTTAAAATAAGTTTACTTTTATGTTCTGCTAGTGTACGATTACTAAAACTAGCACAAATGTCACAGTCAGCTTTAATATGATCCACGCCCTAACAGTAGACACAACGAGCATGTGTATCCAAGTTAGGCATCTTACGTCCACACTTGTCACACTGTTTAAATCCCAACTTAGCTTTGTCTGATATAGTAAGGCAACAAGGCTATCCTACAGAAAAAACAAATTAATGGAGAGAAAAAAGGGAGAGAATACCAATGATGGTACTTAAAAAATACCACTAGTGGTAAGGAAGGGCCTGTCAAAAACAGGAGAGAGAGACAGTACCAATAGAGGTAAAAATTAAATTACCAAGGTGAAGGGTAGGAAGTAGGATTAGGTTATAGGCGACAGTGAGAAAAGGCTAACTTGACTAAAATTAATTGAAGAGAAACTGTCTTAAAAATAACAATTTTCTATTAGCTTTGAGAGAGATGGCTAGCACGTCTGACTAGGAACGTGGCAAACAAGATCTGGAGTAATTAGGAGAGGGGCGTTATGGATAGGTTTTAGCTGAGAGTTTTTCGCTGGTGAGAGCTTGGAAACGGATGTATCAGTTCTGAGGACAGAACCGAGGTCCTATTTGTAATGAATGAACAAAGATTTACAACATCAGATGGAAACTTTCCAAAAGAATATATGAACATCTGTATGATTTGAAAAGGGGTAACACCAATAATGCTTTATTCAAACATTCCCTGTTATGCACAGGTTTTACCAAGTTTGTGATTTGGATACTGCAGACAGTGGAACCAAGTGCCAGAGGGGGTTAATGGGACAGTACATTGGAATATAGGAATCTACTCTGGCTCGAAGATAAGACTTTCAACAGCACCGTACAGTGCAGATAGGGAGAATTTCCTTTTTCTGCACTGAAGTGCGGTCTCGGAGTTGGTATTATTTAAGTAGGGGGGGGGGCACAGGTGGGCTTGCCCCCCTGCCTACACTGTTAAAGTATTTTTTTCTGTGTTTTCTTTTTTTTTTTTTGTTCGAACATCCGAATGTTGAACATCTGGTCTCAGCCATGTAATGTTCGACATTTTGGATGTTCGAACATTTAACATAGACCCTCTTTGCAATACCTACTGATATAATATTGTCTAATGTCTTCCTGTCCAGTTGTGGTAATTTACTGCATTGTTCATATTTTAATTATTACTGTATGTGCATTAGTCTTACTGTCACTCAATGTGTTCATTGTTATAGCTTGCACAGGGACTAAAGCGATGTAATTTCGTTCAGCTTGCACTACTGTGTATATCTGATCAACAATAAAGTTTACTCTGACTTTGACTTTAGACTCGTAAGAGTTATTTAACCAATTCTTACTGTGGTATTTTATACCTATAGATTTTATAAATATTTTTACTTAATGTATACTGCAAGGAAAATTATGTTTTTTTAACTGCGGTTTGTTTCTTTAAGGTAATGTTAATTGGCTTACGTCATGAAAGTAGGACAAATTAAATGAATTTCTGTTCAACTGTGATTTGTTCTGATGAAGTCTCAATTATTGGGGATGAAAGTGCTTAATACAGATTATTTTAAATAAATGTTATTTTAGAAGTTTTGCCAGTGCAGTCATATTTTAGAAGTCAAGAACTGTGCCGTTTAGCCTTAGACTATGTGGACCTTGTGTGGTTATATATATATATCTGTCATGCTTATGTATTACTGTCATGTGACATTTACTTCGGTTTCAATGTGTTTAAGACACACATTAACACATTACTCTTTCCACACACATTCAACTGTCTATGCACTGTGGCGGTTAACCTGCAGATAGTACTGCAAGAGGTAACCAGTAAACATGTGTGCTACTGGGACAAATGGCAGACAACATATGTTGTCCATACTCCATCATTAACAAGGGTGATATACCTTAGATTTCTGTTTTGCCATAGCAGGTATGTGCAACAGACATGTTATGCCACATGTTCGGGATGACGGTTTTCATGATGCCCCACTGACATGATGTGTTGTATGTCATGGGATGGCAATACTGATGTCATGTGGGACCATATACAGGTATACCCTGTCTACGTGCAGTCCTCCTTTTCTGACTAAATCAAAGAGAAATGTAACATTAATCTGTACACAACATTACCTTCCAAAAATAGCTGTACACATTAAATGACTGTGTGCATGTGTGTGTGCGTGCGGATTCACTTCTAAATCTTGAAGCCCACATTACCGAGTCTTAAAATCTCAACATGAAAATAATGAAACATCGGAATCTCGAATGGCGAATTTCACACACGGTAAGTAAACACTAGGATAACTTACACTGAAATTCATGCTGAGGTAAGTAAAACTCACCTAGTTGGGGGGGCTACACCCATACACACCCCCAACTAAATATACCAACTCGGGGATCACACTACAATGGAGAACAGGGAATGTTGGCCTCGTGGGGGTTCCAGTTGGCCAAGTGTTTACATACCATGTGTGAAATCCGCCGTTCAGGATTCCGATGTTTCGTTATTTTCATCTCAAGATTTTAAGACTCGGTAATATGGGCTTCAAGGTTTAGAAGTAAAACTCTGTGCACATAGTCGGATAAATACTAACACACATATGTACCTTTGACATGTGAGCATTCACTTAGTTACTGCTGATATGCTGTAATGATGCTCAAAGGAGTGTCCTCTGCTTCATAATGAGCAGGGTGGCTGTTATAAACCTGCATTTATTTGACATTTACATGAAAGTATATGTGTCTGTGCTTGAAAGTTTTAGCTTGCTTAGTTATGCACGTTGATGTGACATAATTGCACATTACTGTATATGTGTGTTTTATACATGTCCAGTTCTGTGGACATCAGCAATCAATCTGACCATTTGACATAATTTTCTATTTGGTTAAATGTATTTCTGTGTGGTTTCTACAGCACCCTGACTGCTGTACACATGCATCTGCATTGTGTCAACTTACCTTGTCCCGCTTTAACCTTATGTGGGCCCAGGTTGTCCACTTCCCTCTCATCTTCATATTTTAGTATTATTTTCTGCAGTTATACATGCCTTTGTTAAAACTATTGACCACTGCCATGTATTACTCTGACACAGTGAACATGTGCCACATGTATGGCCCTTGCACAATGCATGACATATGCACACAGGTTGCTGGCTAATGCCTGCAATTTGCCCTTGTTCTCATTATACTTGTATGTACCCAGTGTAATTTTTTTTCACATCCATGTCCACAACCTGCTTTATTTATTATGCTACACTGTTACACTTTTGAACATATTCTTACATATCATTGTTATATGTATGTGTAATGACCTGGATTTCGTGTACATTCCATTTATGCCTCTGACAGAAATACATACACATCTACACCTGTATGTTGCCTTTGACATGACATGTGTGTGTAACATACACATTCCATTACAGATCTGTTTGGGTTGTGTACAACTACTTGTGTATTGTTGTTATACTGTAGTGGGATTGTCAAAGAGATGAGGAAAGTAGACAGGAGTATAAAGAGATGAGGCACATGGCAAAGAGAGATGTGGCAAAGGCTAAGGATAAAACAAGGCTGGACACTAAAGAGGGAGAAAAGGACCTGTACCGATTGGCTAGACAGAGGGGCCGAGCTGGAAAAGATGTGCAACAGGTAAGGGTAATAAAGGATAGTGAGGGACACACACTCACAAGCAAGGAGAGTGTGTTAAGCAAATGGAAAAAGTACTTTGAAGGGCTGATGAATGAAGAGAATGAGAGACAGAGAAGGCTGGATGATGTGGGGATAGTGAATCAGGAAGTGAAACAGATTAGCAAGGAGGAAGTAAGGACAGCTATGAAGAGGATGAAAAATGGAAAGGCTGTTGGCCCAGATGACATACCATCGGATGCATGGAGGTGCTTAGGAGAAATGGCAGTGGAGTTTTTAACTAGATTGTTTAATGAAATCTTGGAAAGTCAGAAGATGCCTGATGAGTGGAGAAAAAGTGTTTTGGTACCTATGTTTAAGAATAAGGGTGATGTGCAGAGCTGTAGTAAAGTACAGTTTTGTACCTACCATAAATGTAGATGTTCGAGGATCCCCATTGCTGCAGTCCTTACTATTGGGTGGTGTCCGTCATTCCGTCCCGTGCCCAATACCAGAGTAGAGCTGTCGGCTCGGCGCGCTAGACTGGCGTAGACTGTCAGTGCGTCATGCGGGTACTAATCGCATACGCGTCTCATCCTTTCTTCTTTTTTCTTGCCCCAGATGTCAGAAGACCCTAAAAAAACCCAGCCCAAAATACACCAACCCAAAATATAACATATACATACAAAATATAAAATAAAAAAATCAAAGTAGCAACCCACCCCCACCACAAAACACAGAGGAGGGGAGGGAGGAGTAGGTATTTACTGCAGCAATATTAGCTCGAACATCTACATTTATGGTAGGTACAAAACTGTAACTACTATGTTCTTGGATTCCCCATTGTGTAGAGATGGCTAGAATGTAGAATCCAGAAAAAGAAGTAAGGTAGCAGGCAAAAGAAATCAAAAAAGGAGCTGACAACAAGCAAAACCAAACGGCTAAAATGAAACCAGCCCTAGACTTAGAGAGAAGGGAGATAATGCTTAGAGAAGAAGGCACACTTGAACTGATTGTAGCCGCCACCAAAATAGAAATAGTGTTAGGCCCTACCTTTTGCTGTGTGAGTGGCAGGCAGCCAGTAGTGGAATGATGCCCTAATCAGCAATCAAATCTCCCAAATGGATGAACATATGCAAAACAAAATGCAAAGCCAATCCCACAAGCTTTAGTTTGTTTTGACACAGGCTTGCCCTGACTCAACAAGCAAAAGGAAACAAACAACTTCTTTGAGACTGCCTGAAATCCTTAGTCCTGCTTAAATAATAAGCAATTGTGTGTACATCTTAAAGGTGGCAAAATCTTTCTTTTTTTAAGTTGGGGGTCAAACATAAAAAAAGGCAAAAAAATAGTTTGGTGGTTTTAACTAGAAACCACCTTAGGCATAAAGGAAGGATGGGATTAGTGATATAATATCTACCTATCCTTAATGAAAATCAGATCCCTGCCATACAGCACCCTTCACCCTGCAAGCCTTCTTGCAGAAGTAATAGCCAACAGAAAAAGAAGTGCAGTTTTCCAAGACAAGTATTTCAAGCAAGCAGCGTAGGTAAAAAGGTTAGAGTAAGTTTTTCTCCCAAACAATTGAAGGAGAGATCCCAGGGAGTAGGAGTCTTGGGGGTGGGATCACAATATTCTTTAAGAAAGAACAAGCTGCAGACAAAGGATCATCTGCAATGGTGGATCACAATCATAGTGAGCTGAAATTGCTGCAGCATGAATCTTACAAACCTTTGGACAATACTTTGAAATTTAACTTGAAAAAGATGAAGAGCCACCATCAGCAATCTCAAATAAAAATCTCTTTTCTTTGCTGTACTCAAAATCTCTCAAACTTCCATTTTTCGCATTTTTCTTTCCTTGAGGTCTTCTAGCTAGCTTCTTCACATACTGTTATTTGATGTTGAGTTAGTTGAGGAGAGTGTGTCAACTCACAGAATATGCCAGGCTGTTAATTGAAGATAGAGCAAGAGGGAACATTGAGCAGGCAGATGACCTTCCTTCTTAGAACGTAAGGAATCAGAGGTAAAGGCCAAGGCCATGGAGGCTGCAGACCAGACTCTTGTGGGTACCAAGTGGGCGAGGAGGCCTGGTGGTCATCAAGAGCATCCTTGGTCTGGGTTGTCTGACCTGGAATTTTACCTTTGGAAGAAGAGTGAGAGGCAGAAGGCATGTTTGACACAAGGTTTTGTTCCAACTGAACAGGCACACACTTTCATTTTTGTGCTGTGTGATCCTTTGCTGTTGTTTTTGGCAAATGGTGGTTTTAGTGGAGAGATACCATGAACCTGGTGATTTTGGGACTGTCCATGACATCCACAATGCATGAAGATGGAGTGGAATGAAAATCCATCTTCCATTTTGTTGCTCCAAGTTGCTGCTTCACACATCTGAACTTATTGTATTCAGTTACCCACAAGACCTGCTTTGCAAGCTTAAAAATGATCTTGAGCAGTCTCCCATAAAATCATTGCTTGCCTGCATAGAGGATATGAATGTTTGCTTGTTGATGTACCCAAGGTCTTCCATGTTGATCTGTAGAAATCAACGCCTGCCCTGGAAGAGTGGACCCTTGAAAGCCATTAATGCAAACTGGACTGTAATATCTCCTTCATGTTGATATGTAGATGCTGTAGTCTGGATCTGGCCAGCCTTGTATCCACTTTGTATTTAATTTGTTTGAGTGACAATGTCGAGGCATCTGTCGTTAAAATTAAACTCTGTTCTGGTGAATTCACAGAGTGTCACTAAAGAGTCCCTTGTTTCCAGTGAGCTTTGCACAACAGTGGCCAAAAAGCTGCAGTATTATTTGAATCTATTTGTCAAATAAGATGCCATGAACCTTCCATGCTAGATAAATGTGCATTCCACCCTTCCTCAACCGCTCATTTAAGGTTTGGACGAGAGGATGCTCCTGATCCCCTAAGATGGTTAGACTGGCCCTCTGAGGAGTGTCCTCCAGGTAAGACAGGACTGATGAGAATGGAGGAAGTACTTTGCTGGACTTTAGACTCTTTTTGTTTGTCCTGAGCATCTGTATACATCTGGGCTCTGAAAGCAGTGGTGAATGAGAACCTTTCATGAGTCTTATCAGTCGCTGGACCAGATTTCCCTAAGATTCTGAGAATACCCTAGGCATCTTCACTGGGCTATAGCGTAAGTGAGAGCAGCTGATAGTCCTTCATTGAAGCCAGAAGTCAGGGGTGAGATCAAGTAAGATAAGATTTGATTCCAGGGTGCCCTGAAGTAGCTATCACTGGAGACTTAGAACCTTGATAATGAGCTGGGCTGATAGAAGTTAGACTGGGCAATTCAGGCAACCAGCATGACTAATAATTAGCTCGCAGCTTCAGATGCATCCTGCGGTGGCAGCTTATGCAAAATCTAAGGTAAGCTTCCTTGGCTTCCTTAGAGATGGGAATTTTTCTCTTTGAAGATAAGGTAGCAGCTCAGGTAATAGCGTCAACATCTAAAACTTAGGAATGTCAGATAAGTTAACAGGGGAGAATAAAACTTAAATCCTCATCCGTGACCCCCTGCGCGGAACTTAGGGCAGAAGCGCAGTGACGAGGAAATGGCCTTTCTGATACAGGGACTGGCTGAATGGCCCTTTCTGGCTTGACTGAAAAACTGAAAATTGCCTCTTTTCTTTGTGGGAGAGACCTTCCTTAAGACCCTTGAAAAGATGGTCTTGTATGGAAATAAAAATTGTAATATTTAGTTCTGTTTACGAAAGGACTGACCCCTTCCCTAATTAAATCCCAATAGGTCTGAAGAGACAGTCTTCCTCCCAAAGGAGCTTGAGCCTGAGAATCCTGTCCCAGCCTACCTTCTTTGGTTTGGTTTGAAACAGGAAAGGCAACCCCTTAGCAGGCCCGCCCTACTGTGAACTGAACTCCCTGTTCTAAAAACTAAAGAACTTTGAGCCCTAGTTTAGTTTTGTCTTCTCCTAGGGAGGCACTGGGAATCAGGGTTCAAAAACACACACAAGTTAGCAGGCCAATTTCACATTCCTTTTAAAAGGAATTTAACAGGTGATCTTTAACAGTAAAACAAGACTTGGCTTTGTAAAACTAGCATCTCAGGTAATCTCTTCACACATGAGCAGCTAAACACATCATGGAATGCAGGTCATCACATCCTCAGACAAACCAGCTCAGCTAAATTCTGATGTGGAATCAATTGCATCAGAATCAGATTAACTGTGATAGGTGGCAGCCACCCTCGGGAGAAGAACCAACAGCATCAAAACAGCCAAAGAGCTATCAACCCCAAATGTTCAAGTGTTATGACTTAATTCTCCAAACTCTTTACACTCAATACACACCCTAGAAAGCATCCACATTAGATTTCAATTGTGACAGAGATAAAGAACCGAGTTTAGCATATGAAACCTAGCTAGACTTGGGAACAACTCTTGATGTGCTTAGTATAGGATTTCTTTCCCCACCTATCCAAACAGCTTGCCTCTTTATCAGTGGGAACAGTCAGCCTCCACCTTTGCCTTAACAGAATACATCCCTACAGAGGGATAAAACTGATCAGTCACAGCTTGAAGTTATGGGAAAAAGTAGTGGAAGCAAGGTTAGGAAGGGAGGTGATGATTAGTGATCAGCAGTATGGTTTCATGCTGGGAAAGCGTACTGCAGATGCAATGTTTGCTCTGAGAGTGTTGATGGAAAAATACAGAGAAGGTCAGAAGGAGTTGCATTGTGTCTCTGTGGACTTAGAGGAAACCATATGACAGGGTCCCTACAGAGGAGTTGCGGTACTGCATGAGTGGCAGAGAAGTATGTAAGAGTGGTACAGGATATGTACAAGGATAGTGTGACAGTGGTGAGATCTGCGGTGGAAGTGACGGATGCATTTAAGGTGGAGGTGGGATTACATCAAGGATCAGCTCTGAGCCCTTTGTTATTTGCAGTGGTGATGAACAGGTTGACAAACAAAATCATACAGGAGGTCCTGTGGACTATGATGTTTGCAGATGACATTGTGATCTGTAGTGAGAGTAGGGACTGGGTTGTGGAGACCCTGGAGAGGTGGAGATATGCTCTAGAGAGAAGAAGAATGATGGTCAGCAGGACTAAGACAGAATATATGTGTGTGAATGAGAGGGAGGATAGAGGAAAGGTGAGGATGCGGAGAGTAGAGCTGGCGAAGGTGGATGAGTTTAAGTACTTGGGGATCAACAGTTCAGAGTAATGGTGAGTGTGGAAGAGAGGTGAAGAACAGAGTACAGACAGAGTGGAATGGGTGGAGAAGAGTGTCAGGAGTGATTTGTGACAGACGGGTACCAGTAAGAGTGAACGGGAAGGTCTACAAGAGGGTATTGAGACCAGCTATGTTATATGGGTTGGAGATGGTGGCATTGACAAAAAGGCAGGAGTCAGAGCTGGACGTGGCAGAGTTAAGGATGTTAAGATTTGCACTGGGTGTGACAAGGACGGACAGGATTAGGAATCAGTGTATTAGATGGTCAACTCAGGTTGGAAGGTTTGGAGACAAAGCCAGAGAGGCGAGATTGCATTGGTTTGGACATGTGCTGAGGAGGGATGCTGAGTATATTGGGAAAGGATGCTAAGGATGGAGCTGCCAGGTAAGAGGAAAAGAAGAAGGCCTAAGGTAAGGTTTATGGATGTGGTGAGAGAGGACATGCAGGTGGTTGGTGTGACAGAGCAAGATGCAGAGGACAGGAAGAAAAGGAAACAGATGATCCGCTGTGGCGACCCCTAACAGGAACAGCTGAAAGAGAAGAAGAAGAAGACACCTACTTGTGTATGTAGTAGCCTTGGTTGTTCTTATATAGTATTTCTGTTTGGCGCTGTGCTTGGCTGTTTGCCTTTCACATGCATGGTCATAGGTTTGGTTCAGTCTCATGGTCGTGTTACCACAAACGTTACCACTGTTAGATCTGCATTTGCTCATCTGCGACATTTTCTGGCTTACAACTGCAATCCAGATGGACTAATTGGATATGTGTATGTTTATCCAATGTGTACTGTGATCTTAAATTATTACCCTGGAACACACATCTCCCATTAATCATACACATCCAAATATGACTGCCACACAGTTTACGACATGTCATAACATGACTTTGCATAGGTAGATATGTTTTCTGCATGTCACCATGGCTGGTATTCATCGCCACCCTCTCTGTCAACTTTTCATTGCCTGTGTTGTGAAGTGTGCCATCTGTGTAACTTACCTGTCCTTACTGTTTTTTTTACCAACCCTTGTCTGTCTTGTGTTGTGCTATTTGTTCTACGGCTGTACCTGCTATGATGACCGTCTCTTCCTATTTCCCTATGTTTACCTTTCCTTCTATTCTTTAAAAAAAAAATGGAGCCTATTCCCACCAAAAAAAAAAAATGCCCATGCCCCTTTGACTTTCCCTCAGATTTTCCTATTCCAACATCCCTCTTGTGTATCCCTCTTCTTCACCCATACTCCATGTCTTCTCGTCTGTCTCCCACTTTCCTTGGGTGTGTTCACTGCTTGTGTTCCCCACACAGGTCCCGAACCCATTGTTAGCAAATGTTAGCTATGGCAATGTGGTTGTGACTGCCCTTCCCCTTTAATTTTTTTTATTTCAACATTTACAGATTCTGTCCAAATCTATAAGTCCAAGCCAAGATATTTTACTAATACATGTATTACGGAGATATCCGTAGTTGTCTCTGACCTCACTGTAAAGAGTGATGTCAAGATATATATTACAAAGAGCACTGCAACTTTGAAGCACATATTTTAAGTTAGTGAATGAAATATGGAAATATCCACAGTTATCTGAGATGTTTCTGTGAGTATTCCTGAAAATTTATGTTACTAATGCCATGCGGCTTACACTGCGATAGTTGGCATTTTTTATTTATTTGGGTTATCATAACAGAGTCAGTTACATTCTGAAGTTGTCCTCAACCTTACTGTATAGATTTCGTTATATATATATATTTCTATATAACTATCAAGATGCTTGAATTGTGGTTATCTTTCTGTAACTCTGGTACTGTACAATGGAACTGTAAAACCATTTCTTATTACATATGGATTACTTGCTCATTTCCATAGTGTGCTGTTTATACTGCAAAAAAAAAACAGCAATCTAGATGGACCATTTTCAGGTCCAACCTACTACATTCCACCTGTAAGTTAGATATTCTACTACTGTCTGGTGAATTCTACTTGCCCCACTTTAAAAAGTCGTACTCCATGAAGGGGCTGAGTTTTTACGCAATTTGGAGAGGCAATTTCTTTTGGTGGACAAGGCTTTTCAGATGCAGTAGGAATGGTCTGGTCACTGCAACACTGAAGACAAGCTACAAAAATAACCTCACTCTCTTGTCTCCCCTGGCCCAAAACACTCCAAATAAGTTCGGGATAATGCACTAAGGTAAAAAGATCATGCACGTGTGTCAGGATTGCTGATTTTGTTTGGGTCTACCAGTAGTAAAAAAAAAAAAAAATAGTTGGCTGCTTACATTCACTATTCTTTTGTAGGTCAGTCCTGTATCCCCAAAACCTTCCCATTTTTGGCATCCCACCTTTCTACTAGCAAAGTACAGTTGTATAAATTGCTCTAATCCGTAACAGTGCATGACTTAATTCCTCACTGCTGCATTAGCCTTTTGGTTAGATGGGCTGTATCCTGCCCAGGACACAGTGACAGTCCAGCTTCCAAATCTAAGTTTTTTTCCCACAACTTAACTGACTGCTGAATGGTCAGCCCTATGCAATGAAATCAATGCTCAGTGTGAAGCTTTCTTTAGGACTTTCTTACCAAAAAGTAAAGAAGGAGCATGCTTATCCTAAGCTCCTAAAAGATATAACAATAATGTCATATACCAACAAATAACTATATACAAAATCATAGGGATGGAGAGTGGGTTTAGTTTAGCTGCTGCACTAGTAAGGAATGCAAACATCTGCTATCATGGTTAAGTGCAACTAACACAACTCTACTATGTTCATCATTCCCACTGCTGCAGTAGTCTTTAGGCTATATGGGCAGACTACCAAAGCCTATCCAGCAAAATAAGGGGAATTTCACAGAACAAGAGGAGGCACAACTGCAGAATGGTAAATGGATAATATGCATGTGTTTACAATGATTGCTGTCAAGCAATTGTTTTTTGATAATTACTCCAGAGCACAAAAACCTTTGGCACAATGACTTAGACAACAGAAAGTAGAAAGGGCTGTTGCCAAACTTAGGGAGCCTACAGCAAGAAAAATAAACAGAGATCCTGTTGAGGTATTAGAGATGATTTCGTAAACTTTATGAACATTTATACAAAGAAGAGAAGTGGGGAAATCAAGCAAAAGAACAAATGGAAATATTTATGAAAGACTTAAATATGCCAAAGTGAGAGGTAAATGATGCCCAACAACTAACAGTTAAGACAGAAGGATATGATAAACAAATGGTGATGTATAACCATTCTACAGGAAAAAACTCCAGGAATAGATGGTATTCCAGTGGAAGTTTGGAAATTAGGAGGGAAGGAAGTGATAAAGATCTGGAAGATTTCAACAGTATTTTAAAAGGAGGAGAGGCACCAACATCCTGGAAAAGATGGTAAAGATCCATCTGATCCAGCTTCATATAGGCCCATTTAAATTCTAAACCATGATTATAAAGTGTTTGTTGTCTACAATAGCTAAAACAGCAACAGATGTGATGCCAAAATTGACAGATATGGACCAATGTAGTTTACTGGAGGGGATGCATACATTTGACAACATTAATAGAACTATGATGCTCCATAGGGAAGCAGAATGTAAGGAAATACTGCTGTTATTGGTGGGTCTTGATGCAGAGAAAGCATTTGACACAGTAAACTGGGATTTTATGAGTAGAGCAATAGAAGCATTTGCATTTCCTGATACAATAATAAGGTTAATTAGAAAGACATATGACAGCTCGAATGCAAAAATCAAAGTGGGAGGGTTCCTCTCTGATAAGATATTTCTGAACAGAGGAACCAGGCAGAGGTATTCTCTTTCCCCTTGTTCTTTGGATTATATGGAGAACCAATGGCAAATAAAATACGGGACTCAGAACTTCAAGACTATAATTGGTATGATGTTCAAGAAAAGTTGGCCTTATTTGCAGATGAAATTATTATGTAACTGATGGAACCAGTAAAGAACAACTCAGTGTTGTGGAATACTCTGAGACAGTTCCATGTTTTTTTCAGGATATAAAATAAAGGAAGATAAATCAAAAACTATAGCTATAAACTATGCACTCACACATGAATTGGTCTAACAATACCCATATTTATGGGGACAGGATAAAATGAAGTATTTAGGAGTATGGATTAAAAAAACATACTTGGTTATGGCAGCTAAGGATATGTGGGAAGAGACTAAACAAAAGGTAATACAAAAACTTAAATACTGGAAGCTCTTGCCTATTGCTATGGATAGCAATATGCAAACTGTAAAAATGTTTTCAGTTCCTTTAATTTTATACACAAGTCAGGCATGCTTTTTATCAACCAGAGGAGAATTTGTGAATACAATTAATAAAGACTTGAAGGTTTTTATTGGGAGGGGAAGAGGGCAAGAGTCAAATCGGATAGGCTGATCCTCCTAACGGAACAAGGATGTTTAAGATTACCTGATTTGAAGGGATATTTTAGAGCTACACACTTTAGGCTCTTATACATAACACAAGCAGAAAGCTATAATTCAAACTGAAAAGGAATGATGATGAAGCAGGGGAGATCATTCAAGAAATAAGGAAAGAATTGGATTTTAGATGCAGACCCTAAAGGAGAATAACAACAATCATACAGAATGTTATATAAAAAAAAGTAGTAGAAAGCATACTAACAACTAAGCCAACACAGGAATGCAGAAAGGAGATTCTGCTGATATGGATGACTGTAACTAGGGGTACACAGAATAGACAAGAGGGGGCTGAAATTTACTGGAGGCAGCTGGCAAAGGAACCAAAGTACTGGGAACAAATAATTAGAAAAAGAAGGATAATAGAATGGGAGGAGGCCAATAAGACATTTGGATTGTAAGCTACTGACTGCCTTCCCAGTCAGGGATTGATACCAGAGCACAGACAAAGAGAGAGATAAGGGAATCCTAAATTAAACACCTGCACCGGTTGAGTTTTTAATTGACTTTAGAAAAAGAAGTTATGTACCTACCATAACGTTCCGTGTTAATTGTCTTCTTCTCGCCTTCTTTCTTGCTGGCTGGGTTCGGAGCCGATCCTCGGCTCCAACTCGGCCATCTTCAATAGCTCGAGAGCTGTTTACTGGCTCGAAGCTACCCCATATCCCATGATGCCTGGCGCTAGCTACCCAGATCTCATTTGAAAAAGCTATTCCAGACATAACTAAGGAATAATTCTGCCCTAGTAGCCCCTTGGACCTAACTATGAAGCTATCTAAGCAGAAAAGGACAACCAGAGAAGGTTCAGCCAATGAAATCTGAATAAGAGAGCTCCTCTCGATCCACTAGGATAGGGGGATGGAGGGTGGGACGCAAGAAAGAAGGCGAGAAGAAGACAACTAACATTGAACGTTATGGTAGGTACATAACTTCTTTATGTTAAGTTGTCCATCTCACCTTCATTCTTGCTGGTTGGGACAGTGTCCCTAGCACCTACTATCCTGGGTGGCTCAATGGAACAGACTCTTCAGAACAGTGGAAACAAAATCAGCCCTGTTTCTGGAAGCAATGTCTAATTTGTAATGAGAAATGAAGGTGTGTGGGTTAGCCCACGTAGCAGCTGCACAGATAAATTCCATGGGCAACCTAAATTGGAAGGCCACCGAGGTAGCCAATGCCCTAGTAGAGTGGCCTTTAGGTTTGGTAGATAATTTTTTGTATCTCAGCTGGTAAATGAATGAAATAATATGAAACAACCACCTAGATAATGTTACCTTTGAGAGCGGAAGGCCCTGTCTGCCCTCAGCATAGGAAAGGAAGAGTTGGTCTGACTTCCTGATGTCCTTTGTCCTATGCAAATAAAAACGCAGCTGTCTGTGAACATCTAACTGGTGCAATGTATATTCTGCGTTATTGGTGTGATTAGGAAAGAACACAGGAAGGTCTATGGACTGATTCAAATTATTTTGTGTACAGACCTTAGGAAGGAAGGATTGGTTCTTAGAGCGACCCTATCGTTATGGAAAACTAAGTATGGGGGACGAATACATAGAGCCTGAAGCTCCGAAACACGTCTGGCAGAAGTAATGGCTACCAGAAAAAGAGTCTTCCAGGATAAAAACTTAATGGAGCAAGATGCTGCAGGTTCAAAAGGTGGCAAGATTAGGGAAGCTAGCACCAAGTTTACATCCCATGGAGGTGGTGGATCCCTAACTGGGGGCCTAAGCAGAGTGGTTCCCTTGAGGAAGGCATTACACAGCTTATGAGACATGATGTTATTAGAAGACAACCCAATGTGAAAATCTGAAATGGCAGCTAACTGAACCCTGATTGTAGCAGAAGCGGAACCAGAATGAAAGAGTTCCGCTAAAAAATCCAGAATCTCGTGGACAGGGGCTGAAAAGGGATCTATATTCTTAGCCTCTGCCCAGCAAGAAAAACGTTTCCACTTGCTAGCGTAAGTTTTCCTAGTTGTGGATTTGTGCGATGAGATAATAATTTCCCGCACAGAGGAGGAAATATTAGGAAGCCTGGCTAAGGTTGGAAGTGAAGCAACCAAGCTGTGAGCTGGAGTGTTTGAAGGGATCGATGCAGTCTGCCCGACTGATGAATCAGTAGATCTGGAATAGGATCCAGAATCCAAGGCTGCTCGAGAAGATAATGATGCAGGAATGGGAACCATATCTGTCGAGGCCAGTAAGGGGCAATGAGGATCATTTTGCAACCCAATGCAGTTGCTCTCTGTATGAGTTTGGGTATTAGGGGAAATGGAGGAAAAGCGTAAAGAAGTCCCTAAGGCCAATCGTGGACTATAGTGTCTCTGGGGGAGTGGCCGGGAAGTGGAAGAAGGGAGAAGAAATTGTTGCACTTGCTGTTGAAAGGTGTGGCGAACAGGTTGCAGCAAGGCTGACCCCATTTGCGAAAGATATGTTCCGCAATTACCTGATTCAGAGACCACTCGTGAGGCATGAGAATTGCTCTGCTGAACCTGTCTGCAATGACGCTGGAACTCCCAGGGATGTGTGTTGCGATCAGAAAACATTGGGAAGGGATTGTCCACTGCCAGAGTCTGAGTGCTTCTCGACATAGAGGATAGGATCTGGTTCCGCCCTGCTTGTTGATGTACCACACCACTGACATAATGTCCGTTTGAATTGCAATGGTCCCGGGAGGGAGAGAGAGTCCTGAAGGGCTTGCAACGCTAAAAGCACGGCTCTCATCTCCAAGACATTTATATGCAAATGGTACTCGTGAGGCTGCCAGGTGCCTTGGACTGTCCTGCCCTGATAATGCCCCCCCCACCCTATCAGGGAGGCGTCCGTGGTCACTGTGGCGACTGGAGGGGATGGCACAAATGGTCTGTCCCGGGACACTGATGGGGAGACCATCCACCAAGCGAGGTGCTTCTTGCATGCTTCTGTGATCATAATCTTGTGAGACGTGGGAAGCTGTTGGAAGGACCACTGTGTGAATAGAAGCCACTGGAGGATTCTCATGTGAAAGCGGGCCAGGGGGACAAGAAGAATTGCTGATGCCATGGAACCCAGAGTTCGGAGGATGAACCTGACTTGAATCATTTTGCATGTTAATAAAATCTGTACTTGTTGGCGAATTAGTGATACCCTGTCTGGTGGAAGGTTCGCAAACATGTTCCTGGTATTTAGATTTGCGCCTATATAAGTGATATGCTGACAGGGCAACAATGCAGATTTTTCGAAATTTATTGTGATACCTAGCCTGGAGCACGTTTTGATAGTGTAGTCCCTGGCTTGCAGGAGGTGATGCCTGGTGGAAGCAGTGAGGAGCCAGTCGTCTAGATATGGAAACACCTGGAATCCCTGACATCTCAGGTGAGCCATAACCACTGCCATGCATTTGCTGAACACCCTGGGGGCTGTGGTGTGACCGAAGGGCAGAGCTCTGAACTGATAATGACTGGCTCCCAGCCGGAAGCGAAGGAATCATCTGGAGCACCTGTGCATTTTGATGTGGTAGTACGCATCCTGAAGATCTACAGAGCACATCCAATTGTCCTGACCCAGGAAGGGTAGAATGGACTGTAGCGTGACCATCCAAAACTTTGTTCTTTGTACAGACCTGTTTAGTCTGCTGAGATCCAGAATGGGTCTCCAGTCCCCTGTCATTTTTGGTACCAAAAAGAACCTTGAGTAAGTTCCGGATCCGATCTGGTCTGCTGGGACTTCCTGGATGACCCTTTTGTGTAGCAGCTTTGAAATTTCTTTAGCTGCTTGGTCCCTTAGATTGGGTGGAACATCTGGAAGGGACTTGTTTGATGATAACGGGGGTTGAGCAAAGGGAATTCTGTAACCTCCGGATATGACTGACTGTACCCACTTGTCTTGAGTTAGATTCTGCCAGGCTTTGGGGTACAGCAAAAGTCTTCCCCGACTGCCTCCAGAGGCAGGCAGCCGGGCAACCCTTCAGGGATGCTGAAAAGGCTTCTCAGAGAAGGATTCTCTGCTGCCCTGGTTCTGCAGACCCCCCCCCCCTGTCACGAGGGCGGCGTCTGTTATTGTTCCCTCCTCGGCCCCTGGAGGGGAACTCAACATGTGTATCAGGCAAGGCTCCCTGGGATTTACGGAACCACATTTTTCCACTCTTCTGACCCTTGGGGTATGGTCTGGAAGGAGTGGAAAAACGGACTCCCACAGCAGAGAGAGTCTTGCCTTCCTGTTCACACCTGGTTAGTGTGTCCTTCACCTGTGGTCCAAAGGAGCGGAACCATCAAAGGGGGAATTGGTGAAAGACACTCTGAAGGGTTCCGCAAAATTACATAGCTGCATCCATGCATGCCTCCTAAGGGCGATGCCTGTGCCTGCGGCTCTAATCGCACCATCGGCTGCATAAGAAATGAGCCTCATGGAGGAGTTAACAACTGAATTCAGAGTCGCCAGCTGGGAGGCCACCTTAGCTTGAGCCCCCACAGCTGATGGATCTTGGAGGGTATCTCCAAGCTCTTTAAGGAGATCCCTCTGAAGGCAGGTGAAATGGCACAAATAATTCAGAAACTTCATAGAGAAGGTCGCTGAAGCAAACATTCGCTTCCCATATCTGTCCATAGTCCTAGACTCCTTGTTAGGAGGATGGACAGATGACAAAGTTTCTGCCAACTCCTTCTTTGTGGCTGCTGCTACCACCATGGCATCAACAGGTACGCCCTTAGATAAAAACTGTTTGTCCTGAGGTGCAGTTATAAATTTAGCAGGTCTCCTGGGGGTTGGTTCCACTGTGTCTGGAGCTGACCACGCCTTCTGAGCCACCACAGACATAAGTGGGTCGAAAGGCGGAGACACTCAGGAGGTGGAGGGTCGGGAACCAAACGTGTCCAGAAATACCGACTCATCCTCGGAAGGGGCTAGGGTATTCCAGTTCCCCCTCTGCTTAAGGATTTCAAGGATGTCTGAAAAGGAGACATCTTCACAGGGGGATCTCGGGGACCCTTCCGAATCCTCTAAGTTGGTATCTGATGTGACAGACTCAGGGGAGTCAATGTGCTTCCTCTTGCACTTCCTCTTACGAGGTGGCTCCTCTGAGTGATCAGGGGAGGCCTCGGAAGAGGAAGAAACACCCAAAGGGGTGCCCTGGAGCACTGGTTCCCCACACTTGGGGTCAGGAGGAGGAGCAGAGACAGACGCAGGCACCATAGGGGCAGGAGCCGATGGGGTTGATCGTGGAACTGGCTCAGGGGCCAGTACACTCCTCATGACCTCTAAGGCGTCCCTGCCCGGATGCAGAGAAGACTCCAGTTCCGAAGAAATCGGAATCCCTCCCTGCACTGAGGGGGATGGCTCCAAAGCCGATGTAGGAGCCGAGCTCACCTGCGCCGAAGTTCTGAGAGGGAGAGCGGGGTCAGACAAGGGTCCGATGCCACTCGCACCATCGGAGCCGACGAGGGAGTCCCGGCACCCAGATCCCTCCAAGGACGGGACCAAGGATGGGATCGGAGCCGACGACGGAACCGAAGGAGAAGGTATCGGAGCCGCCGGTTCCACGACTCGAACCCCAACGAACTCTGGCTCCGAACCCAAGGGAGGAGTCAGAGCAGGAATATTTGCAGAAGTGGACGGAGCCGACACCTGATGAGGGGGGCTGGACAACATTTTTGCTAGGGCCTGCGATTTCAGCAACCTGCTGACCACTCTCTCCAAATCATGATCTGAAAGTCTGGAGGACCGAGAGGAGTGAGAGGACTTATGACTGCGCTCCGACTGTAGCAGAGGTGACTGTGGAGCCGAGCGTATCGACTCCAAGCAGGGAGACCTCGATCTTCTTCGACTCACGGACGGCTCCGACGTTCGTGTTGGAGCCGACTGTGAGGGAGGCACATCGGCTCCGGCTGGAGCCGAGGCGGATGGTGGTGCTTCATCCAACGACATCTCAGAACTTGGAGCCGAAGACTTGGGTGGCTTAGAGGATTTTGCAGGCTGAGCCTTAGCCGGTGAATCCTGTGGCTTAAGCAAACCCCGAAGGATTAACTTTTAGTTATGTACTCACCATAACTTCAGATGTTTGGGATCCATCTCGCCTACATTGATCTGCTGCTCATCAAAGGAGGATCCGTGGATTCATGGAATTTCGAGATAGCAGCTAGTTGGACTTTAATAGTTGAGACAGAAGATACCCTAGTTGAGAAGCTTTTTGAATAACTTTTGGAAGGAGTGGAATTGGGAAAGGCATAAAAGTAGTAGCTGTGGTGTAAGGTTGTGCTAGAGCATCCATGGCTGGTACTTCCTGATGTGGGAATCAAGGAGAAGAAACCTCTGGCACTTGTTTTTGTGAGTTGCCACTCTCATGGCCTCTCTGCAAAGGGATGCGATCTGGTCCCTCCTTGTTGTTTGTTCAAACCACCCCAACCATGTTGTATGTGGTGATGATGGATGCGCGATGAAACGTGTAAGGCCTGTAGGGATAGAAGGATAGAAGTACAGCCCAGCATTGAGTGTTGATGTGGAACAGAAAAGATGTGGAGAAGAAGCAGCCTGCTGAGAACTGCCCCCCACCCCCCTGCCCCCCACCTATCTGGGAGGCATCTGTGGGAGGGTGAGAGGGCAGCAAGACAGACTTTGACCAAATGAAATAAATCCTAGGGAAACGCCCCCCAGTGGATGGTGGCTTTTAGATTCCATTAGTAGATGCCTGGTGGTGGCAGTGCCAGAGCCCCAGATAGGGAAATAGGGACTTGGAATCAAGACCAAGACTTCTGAGCCGCCCCTGCACTTGGCAACACAACACCCTGGGGCCTGGGGCTGTGGTGAGAGGCAGCAAAGCTTAAAGTAATGACTGACATATGTATGTGATAATAGGCGTCCTTGAGGTCTATGGAGCACATCCAAACATCCTCTTCCAACCAACAATGGGGATTTATGCGTACCATTGAAATTTGGATTGGATTTGCAGACGGATTGTCTGTTCAGATTGGATATTGGTCTCAGGTCCCTGTCTTTTGGCACTAAAAGAAACTGGAAAAATTCCTGATCGATCTGTCGATCGGGACCCGGTTGACTCTTGACCTTTCTTTCTTCTAGCAGCTAAAGCCGGCTGCTGCTGCCCCATCCCTTTGGGTGGTGGGTCAGGAGTTTTGGGTGAGGGGGGGGGGGGGTGAGAATGGGATGGGGTGTAACCTCCTTATGGCAGCAATCACCCATCTGTCCTGATCCTGCCTTGGCTTTACCCAGGTGCTTAGGACACAAGACTGCTCGACTGGCTCGAACGAGCAGCCCGGCCAATCCCATGTGATGCAGGAAGCTGAGAGAGCCTGTCGAAAGAACTCGCTCTCCAGGCCGATTGCGGGGCCCTCGCCCGCCTCTGGGGCCCTGCCCTCCTGAAAGGGACCCCTCTGCCTCCCTCTGCCTGAGGGAATCTGCTGGGAAAAAACTGCGAGAGATTTTCTGAGATTTTCAAGACCCCTTTCCCACCCTTTTTAAGGCTGGGGGCCTAGCGAAGGGAGTGGAATGCTTGAACCTCTCACGGCAAGTAGATCAGTGGGCCTCCTTTAACCAGGGAGGTTTGGGTCCTTTTCCAAAGGAGACCATCAAAGGGGAAGGTGAGGAGCTTGAAGAACTCCGCCAAGCTGAGCTTGGCCGGGCCCTCATTGTCTCATTGCAAGCCGCGCCTCTACCCTCTGTGCCGCCGAGAAATGACGCAGCCTCAATGATAGCCATGGGCAGAGTGATAGGATGGCGTATGGAACAACATAGAAGAGCTAGAGACAACCCACTAGGCAGCTGCCAGAACAACTGACAACCCTTGACCAGATCCCTCTGAAGCCTGGCCATCTGACAACTGGTGACCAGAAATGGTCTGAAGCCTGGTAAATGAGCCAAGGTCAGAGATCTTCCCATACCCTAGACTCTAATACTCAGGATGGATAGACGCAGGATGGATCTATAGACGCTCCTGCAGCAGATGCCACCACCATGCATGCCACCACCAACCCGCCCTTGACCCAGCCTTTAGTAAGGAGTATATTCTTTATCTCAGATAAAATTTATTTGGGCCGGACGAAGGAACTTCTAGCGAGGTAACTGATGTTCAAAGCCCATGAGCAAACCAAATCCAGAAGGAGAGTGAAGGCCTTTCTAGGAAGTGGGAGGCTGAGCCCCAAAGGCCTTAGTAGCTGATTAGGAGGGCGTTGGGGGAGGCAGAGGGCAGCAGGGATAAAATTTGATCATCCGAGGGATGTCTGCAAAAGGGGTCTGCACGAGGCAAATCATCCCACCCCTCACCATCATCCATACTGCATCATCTTCCTCTTGCAGACTTCCACGATAGGTTCCTTTCCCTTCTACTGCGATCCTCTGCAGGGAGGGGTTCCTCTGGGGACCACTCGGAGGGAACCCTCAGGGTCCCTCAGGACACTGGACTGGGGAACCCTCAAAGACCCAGGGAATAAGTTTAACACAACACTAGCTGTAAACAACAAATCTCACACAACAATCTTCACAATCCACACTGCATTACACAAAGCGTGGTAGTTAAAAAAACTTTGTGACCAAAAAAAACAAAAACTGACAGAAAAGTAAATAATAAATCTACTCAGCCCAGCAGCTTCGAGACCCAGTCTTAGCAGGGAAGCGGCAAAGCAGATCTGGGGGGGGGTAAGTGCATCCTGGGATATAATAGTAGCTCAGCCAATAAGAGACTCGCGCTTGGGCATAAGCGCAGTCGGGAGGAGGATATGGCTAAAACCCATCAACCCATCATTCAGAATGTAGGGATCAGATAGATCTTATTTTTGCGCTCCTGCAGGACCCTTGGGCTGAAAGCATGACAGACCGAACAAGAGTCCTGCAGGTGCACCGCGCCCAGACAGTACACACAAGAAGTGTGACCATCTGTCAGAGACATCTTCTGACAGCATGAGTCACACTTCTTGAATCCGGACACTTTAGTGTCCTTGGACATGTTACCACATACACACACACCAAGGAGAAAACACGCACACACGCAAGCAAAAAACAAGTTAGCAGGTATAACTAACTAAACTATACAGCTAACACACACTAAAAAAAAAATAAGTAAGTCTACTACTACAGACACTACCTAAAAATGATCTATATTATATATATATATTTTTTAAACTAGAAAAAAAAAACAAAAACGGTTAGCCTCTAACTTAAATGGCTACCACTAAAGGAAGGGAGGGGTGGGGAAAACTCTCTAAGTAAAACGAGTTTTCAAGAAAAACAAGAGGGATAAATGCTATCTAGGGAATCTAGCTTGGGGAATAGTACAACTAAGTAATTAGGTACACTATAAGGAAAAAAATTGTAGTAAAATTAGTAAAAATACAATAAAGTATACAAGCCTGAGCCAGTAAGACAACCTCATAGTCTGAAGCGGCAAATGAGATCTGGGTAGCTAGTGCCAGGCATCATGGGATATGGGGTAGCCTCGAGCCAGTAAACAGCTCTCGAGCTATTGAAGATGGCCGAGTCGGAGCCGAGGATCGGCTCCGAACCCAACCAGCGAGATAGACAACTCAACATCAAATGTTACTATTAAAAAAGATACTTCATAGGGAGTATACAGTACTGCACAATAACTATAGGAATGAATCTGGAGATCAGAAAATGTTGGGAAGAGTAGATATGCAATTCACAATGAAACAATGGGAGGATATGTGTATGATTCCCAAATATGCAACATAGTGTAGAAGATTTAGGATTTTTGACTGGAAGTGTTTGCATAGATACTTTTTATACCTCAAGTAGATTCCAAAGAATTTTTTCTCAGGTAGACAGCAAATGTTGCAACTGTGATGGGGAAAAAAAGTTAACTGGGAACATATGTTTTGTGAGTGTAATGAGTTGGCCAATTTTAAAAATTCCCTACAGATTACTCTTTCAGGAATAAAGGGGAAGCAAATGAGTGCTACTAAGGAAATGCTTTTTTTTAACTGGCATACAGGGTCTGAATTGCCTAGACTTAATAATATTAAACTTAATTCTGGTAGCTGTCAAAAAATCAATTACTAGAAAACATAATTCAAAATCTAGACCAACCATACTTGAAGTAGTGAATATTGTAATATAAATAAAAGAACAGGAGGTGGGATCTTTATAAAAGGACAGGAGTAAATTACATAGAAAAAAATAGAAATTGTGGGAACAATACATGCAGAAAAAATGTTTTTGGAGGAAAAATGCAGTTTAAAAAAGGCAGGAATTGAATAATGTATGTGATGTTGCCTGAATTATAGGATATATATCAATACATATGATGTACAATGTTTGTAAATGTGAACCTGTTAATATGATTTGATTGCATTTATATAATTGTAAGTTTGCCTATGTCACAGGTGATAATTCAATAAAGGTATTTAAAAAATGCCTATCCAACCTGGGAGGAGGAAAGAATGTATCCAGGAGCCCCTGGAGAATGGTCCTAACAAAGCCTGTGTATTGGATCTACAAAAATAATCCAGTCTGTAATGCCTTGTAAAGGTATGAACTTCTGTAACCAGCAGTTGGTTGAACATGTTTGAGACTGGGGTGAAGCAGCCACTAGAGTACTTCTAGAGTCCACCCTTTCCAGTATGCCATCAAAGAAGACAAGACTCTAGAACAGTGATCTGTTACACTGCCTGGAACTAGTTTACAATAGTGGGAATAACAAGAGACAATATCCAAGGACAACCATCTGAAAAAAGTCTGTTTTTACACAGGCTGTACTTTCTTTGTCCCAAGATAAGAAACAAAAAGACGATCTACTTTTGTAAAGAACTCTGTTCTATCAAAATAGTACCTGAGCTGCCTTGGCATGTCCAATGTATGTATAATCCCTTCTCTGTAGTTCTGAAGCTGAAGACAGAACACTGGGAATTTGATGGATTAAGTCAAAGTAAAGTATAGAACAATTCTGGGAATGAATGAGGAACTTGCTCTTAATATGACCCTATCTTAATGGAAGACCTAACAGGGCGCATGCACAATGGCAACTTGCAATTCAAATACTCTTCTAGCAGAAGTCAGAGCAATAAGGACAGTTTTCCATGTAATCAACCTTAAATCTGCTTGATAAGCAGGTTCGAATGGAGACATGTTTAACTTTTCCAGCACAAAGTTTAGCTCCAAAGTAGGAGTCATCTATTTTAAAGGAGATCTCAGGCGTAAAACTCCCTTCTGAAACTGTTTCATTAAAAACAGAGAAGAAAGTGGACTATCCATGGGCAAACATGCTGAAATGGCTGCAAGACATATCTTAATAGAGAAATAAGAGTGGACAGAGGACAGTAACCACACAAACATTTAAGCATTAGTGGTACATAAATACCCGATGAGACCCTAGTTATTGGCTAGGAACCAACTAGATAATCTTTTTCACTTGCCAATATAAGATTTCCTAGTAGCACATTTCCCTGTCTCCTTCATTAACTGCTACACATGAATTAGGAAAGATGCACTTAAAATGAATCAGAACTGAATGATCCAGCAGTTAGCTGAAGGTATTTGAGACTCGGGTGCATCAAACTCCCCCCTCTTGTGTGAGTTGGTTAAGTATGTGAGGAAGCTTGTGGCAACTGCCCTAGGCCAATTAACACAAAAAAAGGAGAATCAGTCTTGCCTGTGCCAAAATGGGATCACCACAATGATCTTTTTTAAGAGGCCTTCTGAATCTACAGAACTACTCTGAATATTATGACAGTCATGACAGGGAATAGTAAATAAATAGTACCAAACCGACCATGTCCTGATCTGTCATTCCCATGCCTAGTTCTATCCAAAAAAGACAGGACCACTTGCCCTCATAGGGAGAACAAAAGATCAGTAGCTTGCTCTTTGCAATACACCAGTGACACTAAGTATATTACTGATGTAATTAAGAGAAATTGGTCAATACTTTTGACCGACAATGAGATTAAGGAGGTTGTCGGAGTACGACCGACATGTATTTATAGGAATAAGTTGAATTTGAAAAGAATGCTATGCTACCCGGATAGAACTAGGCATGGGAATGACAGATCAGGACATGGTCAGTTTGGTACTATTCCCTGCCGTAACTGTCGATATTGCCAGTTTATGGACAACAATAGTACTTTTACAAATTCTGATACTGGTAGAACCTTTACTTTAAGAGCGCAAGCGGATTGTAACACCAAAGATACAGTGTACCTTGCTAGATGCACTGGATGTTCCTGTTTTTATGTTGGGAAAAGCAATAGGAAACTTAGGGAACGTGTCAGGGAGCACTTGTATTCTATAAATATGCAGTATAAATGCAATGCCCTTGCCAAGCATGTTATGAGTGAAGGGACTGACCATAAATTTAGGTTCTTAGTTATAGATAGGTTTTATGCTAATGCTAGGTTTGGGGATATTAGGACACAAAATGAGTCAGTAGAGTTACAGTGGATATTAAAATTGGGTGCTACCAGATGGAGTGGATTAAATGAATATGTCCCATTGAAACCTGCTCTTAAAACCCGTAGACTACATAAATAGTCTTTTAGTTTAAATGTATGTCTTATGTATGCTTTATATTTTTTTATATATTTGTAGGTTTATTTTATTGTATATGTTTTGTTCTAATGATGTATATGACTTTAATTGATGTAATTGGATGTTTGATATATAAGGCAGTCAGTGTGTTAGTTTTCTTTTGATCTGAAGAAGCGATTTGTGATTTCATCGTGAAAGAACGTATCCTGAAATAAATATTTGATTTTTTAGTATCATCCTCCGTGTTACTGGTGTTTTCTATGCTTTTTTGGTCTTACTTATAACTTGAACACACCAGTTTTATCCCTGGGTAACTTCTTTATGTGGATCATTTGAACGTTTTTGCTGTTTGTCCAGGGAGCATGGCAGACAATGCGATTGTGGATAGAGATGTTGGTTTTAATGTTGCTGAAGGGAATACTACTCGTCTTTCTCGGTTTTTGCTGAGTGAAGGGAATCCTTTACTTAATCTGACCTTTATTGGTACTACGCAGGCAGCTGAAGTGCCTGAAGAGAATGAGAAGGCACTGAGATTTAAATTACGCGCCATGGAGAATGATCTCTACAGGCTTAAATGCCTGCAGATGCAACACTACCATTTGGAGGCGTGCCTGAAGCTAGGCTTCGTGCCAAGGGGATTAAAGGTGTTGAAAATGCCCACGTACGGGAATCTTTACCAGGATTTATTGGCGAGGTGGCAGAAACTCAATTTGCAAGTATGTTTTGACTATTTAAGACTTTTGATTGACTTTTTCAAGCCAGTAAAGACTGAACTCATACAACAGCTTAGAGTTCAACAAGACGAGCTAGATGTTGGGGATATGGCTGATGTTTTACTGAGTGAGGTACTTGACAATGTGGTTTTGTATGAAAAACGTCTTCTCATGCAGAAAAAGAAAAAACTTGATAGGGATGACCAAGATTTCAAAAATGGACATGTGTTTTCATGGCTTAGGGCATCTAACAATAACAACAATAGACCTGAACAGTGTGTTGGAGCCACTAGTAATATGCATACTTCAAACAATGTTAGAGAAGTTGAAAGTGACTTGCAGCATGAATCTATAGATACTGATAATATGACCACTAGCTCGGTGTACATTACTCCCAAGGCTGATGTTAGGGCTGCCAATAAACCACCTGATGTCAGGCCCAAGGTGAATGTTGCTAGCATTAATGAACGGCCGAATGGAGCTGCTTCTGGGCATTCAGAGCAAGTTTTTTCTCGGCTTCCACTACCCATCAATACAGGGGGCATACAGTCCCCGAACAAGGCTCATACCTCAGGCTATCAGGGAAGGAGGAAGGGGAAGCAATCCCTAGAGGTACAAAGCAACAGGACTATAAAGAAGATGTGGCAGGATATCTGTAGTCCATAGTCTATAATTTATCTGATAAGACTTTGTCCACTCATGAAGCCTATGTCCTTGAGAAGGGGCTTTCTTTTATTTCTGCTTCTAAGGCAGATTTAGCCAATACTATAGTCGATTTAGGACTATTTGCCGCAATTTAATGTTGAAACTATTGTTTGCCAGCAATCAAGGTGATTTCAATAAGTTTAGGAAGCTGAGTACTTTTGTACTGCCTAATCATTCAACTGTAGAGACATTTTTGAGGTTGTGTGAAAATGACTTAATGACTCTGTTTAATGCTGAGCATAAATCCTATAGGTTTAACAACTTGACTAAAGAAGAGAGATGTGCTTTGGATACTCTACGCAATGATGCCTCAATAGTGATATGCCCTGCAGATAAAGGGGGCGCAATAGTTGTTATGAACAGTAATTATTATTTTGATAGTATTACTGAAATGTTAAGCGACTCCGCTGTATATGTTAAGATTATGTTGCAGGATGTACATAACACTATTGCCAAAGTAAATGACTATTTACATGATTGCTATATTGATGGTAGTATCACTAAGGAAATGTATGATTACTTTTTTGTTGATCTACCTAGTGTACCCACTTTCCATGGCCTGCCGAAGGTACATAAGGACCTGATAGCACTACCATTCAGGCCTATAGTTGCAGGTGGTGGTTGGCTGACTGAGCCTTGTTCAATTTATGTTGAGAAAATGCTTCAACCAATTTTGGACAAGTCTGCTGTAGTTTTGAGGGATACTAAGCAGTTTTTACAGGCACTTTATGATCATGTCAATGGGAAAGATATTACTAATATTTTTTTGTTGGTTACTCTCGATATTGCATCCCTCTTTACGGTTATACCTAATGATACAGGGATTGAGTGGCTGACTCGACATTTAGTTAGAGATGGTACACTGGATAATAAGTTGATAAAACTGATATGGTACCTATTAGAAATAATTCTGGAGAATAACATATTTTTGTTTAACAATAAATACTATCTGCAAAGATCTGGCGTAGCTATGGGTACTCCATGTGCCAACAGCTACGCCAATACGGTTTTAGCAGAATGGGAATCTGTATATGTGTTGAATGGGCATGAGTTCACAGATCACATAAATTTTTATGTTCAATTTGTGGACGATGTTTTATTTTATGGAATGGCTCCCAACTGGACTTAATAGGGTTTTTTGACTATTTACACACCACTACTTTATTCCTTAAGTTTTCAATGAAGAGCTCACCAGATAGGATATAGTTCTTGGATGTATTGATAGAAAGGCTTCCTGATTCTACTATTGGGACTAGCCTTATTAGGAAGGAATGCTATCGAAATTCTTTATTACACAGAATGTTTTTCCCACTCCACAAAGGGGGAGCCATCACGGACCCCAGGAACTACCGCCCCATTAGCCCGACGAGCCTGGTCTGCAAGGCTATGGAACGTATCATCATGGAACTTATAAACAATGATATTGGTAATCTCCAAACTCTGGATCCTACCCAGTTCGGGTTTGCAAAAGGCAGATCATGTCTCCTAAACCTGATAGACTTCTTTGATGCGGTCACCAAAGCCGTAGATGAGGGTAAGGTGGTTCACACAGCCTATCTAGATCTCGCCAAGGCTTTCAACACCATCTCCCACTCTGGAATTATAGATAAACTCACTAAACTAGGTATAAATCCCTATGTCACAAGATGGGTTACCAACTGGCTCACTGACAGAACCCACACTGTGAAAGTGGCAGACTCTAAATCCAACTTCAGACCAGTGACAAGTGGAGTACCACAGGATTCAGTCCTAGGTCCTCTCCTGTTTGGTATCTACTTCTCTGAAGTATAGGCTAACACAGAAGGTCTTTGGCTAACAAAGTTCGCAGATGACTGCAAATTAGGAGCCATAATCAAAACTCCTAATGATGTAAACATCCTACAAAAGGGCCTCACTGAGACAGATGCCCGGTATCAAAGCCATGGCCTCAAGCTCAATGCCAAAAAATGCATTGTCATCCCTTTTGGTAAAAACTCTGTACCCATGAACTTCCACATAGGCGGTAGTCTACTTAACACCGAAAGTGTGATAAGAGACCTTGGGACACAGCCTTTGATAATCACATCGCCACAGCAGTCAGGAAATCCTTCTATGTGGCACATCTCATCACAAAAGGTTTCTCATCCAGGAAAAAAAGAGGTCATTGTTCCCCTCTACTCATCACTCATTAGACCCATTATAGAGTACAACGCCCCTTTTGGTATGTACCTCACAAGACATCTACAACAACTGGACAGGCCACAGAAATACCTCACAAAGAGGATTATCGGCCTCAAACAGATGCCCTACGCAGACCGTCTAAAAAAACTCCAGCTTTACTCTGTTGCATATCACCTACTCAGAGGCGATCTCTGCCTAACATACAAAGCTATGTCAAGCCCTGAGCTGCTGGACATGCTCCACTTAAAGAAATCCCTATCCCTCCGAGCTACACGCTCTAGGGTCCTAAACCTTGTCACCACAATAAACAGAACATGCTGGAGGGATAGATTCCTGTCCCAGAGACTTCCCATACTCTGGAACAAACTACCTATCTGTATCAAACAAAGCTCTTCACTAGCACTCTTCAAGAAAAATCTTGATGATTGGATGGGAGATAGGAAATTCACCCCGGAAATCACTTCTGTGGCTCTGCTTGACAGGGGCACAGAAAAATAATTTTCTTGGATGGCAAAAGCCAGGGTACCGTTTGGCTAAGCTTATATAGGCCCTAGGGCCAATAGCCTAGTACCTACCTATGAACCTATGAACTAGCATGCATCCTTCACATATTTAATCCAACATTATTAAAGGACAGAGTATGAGAACCTCCCAACTGAATGCTGGTGATAATGGCTATGTAGATGAATTGGACATACTGATGGGTAACTTCCTGAAGAGGGGTTATAGTGAGCAGGAAGTGAGTTTGGGTTTGAATCGAGGGGCAGCCCTTAGAGATACCGGGGCTAGGCCCTATTTTTCTAGGAAGGCTGATGGAGGTAGGACCACTCGCCCTCATAGGGAGAACAAAAGATCAGTAGCTTGCTCTTTAGAATACGCCAGTGACACTGAGTACAGTACTGATGTAATTAAGGGGAATTGGTCAATACTTTTGACCAACAATGAGATTAAGGAGGTTGTTGGAGTACGACCGACCTTTATTTATAAGAATAAGTTGAATTTGAAAAGAATGCTATGCTATCCAGATAGAACTAGGCATGGGAATGACAGATTAGGACATGGTCAGTTTGGTACTATTCCCTGCCGTAACTGTCGATATTGCCAGTTTATGGACAACAATAGTACTTTTACAAATTGTGATACTGGTAGAACCTTTACTTTTAGAGTGCAAGCGGATTGTAACACCAAATATATAGTGTACTTTGCTAGATGCACTGTATGTTCCTGTTTTTATGTTGGGAAAAGCAATAGGAAACTTAGGGAATGTGTCAGGGAGCACTTGTATTCTATAAATATACAGCATAAATGCAATGCCCTTGCCAAGCATGTTATGAGTGAAGGGACTGACCATAATTTTAGGTTCTTAGTTATACATAGGCTTTATTCTAATGCTAGGTTAGGGGATATTAGGACACAAACTGAGTCAGTAGAGTTACAATGGATATTAAAATTGGGTGCTACCAGAGGGAGTGGATTAAATGAATATGCCCCATTGAAACCTGCTCTTAAAACCCGTAAACTACATAAATAGTCTTTTAGTTTAAACGTATGTCTTATGTATGCTTTATATTTTTTTTTATATTTTGTAGGTTTATTTTATTGAATATGTTTTGTTTTAATGATGTATATGACTTTAATTGACGTAATTGGATGTTTGATATATAAGGCAGTGGGTGTGTTACTTTTCTTTTGATCTGAAGAAGCGATTTGTAATTTCATTGTGAAAGTGCTTATCCTGGAATAAATACTTGATTTTTTAGTGTCATCCTCCATGTTACTGGTGTTTTCTATGCATTTTTGGTCTTACTTATAACTTGAACACAGCCAATTTATCCTTCTTTTTATACTCTTTTTGTGAATTATTTTAGTTATTTATTTATTTATTTATTTGACATTTGTTGACCGGGAAAAGTCAGACTGGGTCAGGAACCCATTTTGAGCAGAGGCCCATGGAGAAAAGCTCCACAAAATAAAAACATTTGACATTATATAAAGTAAAAAAGAGAGAGACACATTTGACAAAGTATAAGTACAATGGCCACTGTATTTACATGATGGTGCACAGTTTACAATGTTAACTAGATGGCCCTATTGAACATAAAGGCAGTTGAGTTTCAATTTCTGAAGTAGTTAACCAGCCAAGAAATACAGAGATAAGTAGGTTCATTCAGTTAGATTATCTAATTCTGATGTTGGTAGGGTGATGGTATACAATATAAAGAGGATTAGTTTAGTTATGATAGACCCTACAGGGGTATTTAGGTAGACTGCAAGTAGGGCTTTGTAGTAGTTTTGGGTTGGAAACAGTGTCAAAGACCTTGGCTAGATCAAGGAATATCATGGATGTTAGTAGTCCAGCATCTCTGGCTTTGACTGTATCTATAAAGCAAAGCAATGCAGTGGTTGCACTGTTTGAAAGTCTGAAGCTATACTGAGTGGGAGTGAGTAGATTTTTTTTGCAGGGTGTGATTAAGCAGCTGTTTATGTATGCATTTTTGTAACAGTTTGGATAGGGGAGATAATATAGCTATGGGGCAATAATTGGAAATGTCGTAACACTTACCGCCTTTGTGCAGTGGGGTTATTATGGAGTTTTTCCAGAGGGAGGGGATGTAGGACTCTGAGATGGATCAGTTGATGAGTATATTGACAGGATAAGCTAAAGCACTGGCAGCTATTTTTAAGTACTCTGGTGTGAGGTTGTCAGCAGATGGAGAACAAGGTTTTAGTTTGTGGAGTAATCTACATATATCTTGTGTGGGTACAGGTTGAAGGGTAAGGAGGGGAACATGTTGGTGCGCTGTGGATGTGTCCTGTGGATGATGGGAAGATGAGGAAGGGTGCTGTGTGTTAGTTTGGAAAGGGTTGGGGTTGTGCAAAGGTGAGAGTGAGGGCTGGTTGGAAGGATTAAGTAGATGGAGTGTGCTCTCTATGAAATGTGTATTGAAAGCTTCTGCTATTTGGGATGGGGTTTTATCGGAGGCAGGGGATGGGTTTTCTCTGGTCCTGAGTATGAAGAGCTGAGAAATGACATGTCAAAATTTTCTGGGGTTGTTTTTGTAGGAGGTTAGCTGTTGGGAGAAACAGAGCTTCTTATCTTTTTTATCATTCTTTTTGATTAGCTGCGTAGCAGTCTATATTTTTGAAAGTTTTGCTCATTTTTGTTTTTTTGCCATTCTTGCCAGGCTTTGTCTATTGTTACTAGAAGGTATTTGGTGTTTTTGGTTAGCCAAGGAGCATGATTTGTTTTTACTTTTTTGGAGCGATGGGGGACTAAGTTGTTAAGGGTATCTAGGAATATTTTGTTGAAGTGGCTGATGGCTTCATCTAAGGGTAGGAATTTTAGTATGGATCAGTTTACAGATTTCAGTATCGAGTTAAATTGCTGTTGGTCAAATTTAGACATGTTGTGTGAGGATTTACAGATGTGGTTTCTGGTATTGTGGGTTATGGTTCTGCTAATACAGGTGGGTAAGTAGTCACTTAAGTTATTTGGTAGGGTTCCAGAGTTAGTGTATTTGTGGAGATCAGAAAGTAGGATACAGTCAAGTGTGGTTCCTTGGTCTTTATTTTTTGGGATTCTAGTTGGAGCAGAGATCAGCTGAGTAAAACCATACAGGTTTATGCTAATGGTGGTATTGTCGGAGTTCTTGCCAATTTATATAGGTATCCCCCATGATGATGGTTTTACTGGATATATTTTGGGAAATCCAGGATGGGATGTTTTCTAATATGGGGATGTTACTCCCTTGGGGAATATATAGGACTGTGATGCATAGTTGTTTGGTATTCTCGATTTTTTAATAGATTAACAGAAGTTCGGCAGTAGAAAGGAGGGAATGGATTTGGCATATGGGAGTAGGGTGAGAGTGTTAGGATAGATTAGAGCTACAGCTCTTGTGTGTTTGGTGTGATCTAATTATATGGTAGCCTAGGGGGAGTAGTTCGGTATCGTTTATGTGTGGCTTGACTCATGTTTCAGTGAGTCCAAGTATGTCAGGGCAATGCTGGGTTAGCCATGCATGGAGTTCTGTAGTTTTGTTGCAGATGCTACATAGGCTTACAGTGATTAAGAGTAGATTTTTAGGGGAAGAAGTTTTGGAAGAAGTGGGTTAGTGGATGGACCTGGATTGGGATCGATGTCACCACACTGGGCTAAATAGGAGACTGTTTTTGCATGGTAGTTAAGGAGGGTTGATTTATTTGAATTCTTCAGTTTTGTAATAGGTGGAGGTGTAGTTTTAGATGAGTCATGTAGAATTTTGAATTTGGTGAATAATACTGTCCTGGAATTGTATGGAGTGGGTGCTATGTTAGAGTAGCAATCTGTTTTTATTTCTGGGAAAGTACTGAATGTCGAGGACTTTCCTTTTATGAGGAAGTTCTGGGGGTTTAATGCTGTGATACATATATATAAGAAGACAGAGTCAGGCAAATGAGAGGCAGTGCGGTAAAGTTACAGTGAGACATGCTAGAAAATCTAAAGGGTAGTATTTGTATTTTGTATTTAAATTTGTTGACCGGGAGTGTCCAAGTGGACGTGGGTCCATTTTCAGCGGAGGCCCGGGGAGAAAAGCTCCACAGTAAAATAAACAGACAGTAGTTACATTGGATTACATAGTGATTAACAATTTAACATAGAAATTACTTACAACATATTTACAGATGAAGAACATAGTACATCAGTAGACAACTAGAATCTTTATCTGTGAAGTACATAGCAGGCATTAACAAATGTAACAATGAGAAGTTCCTGCTGTATAATAAGTACTAGGCTTATGAGCATCTGAGCTTGCTATCATCAAGGTAGTTAGTGGAAGTGAAAGAAAGGTAGTAGTTGGATGGGGTGGATGATATTAGAGTGGGAGTTGCAAGGGCATAGCCAGCATGTTTTTAGGTGCGCTTTTAACAAAGTTTTGAAGTTGGTGCATGATGGTACGGAGGTAATTGTGGGTGGGAGTGAGTTCCATAATTAGGCTATGGCGCAAGAAAATAGTGCTTCACCAGCAGAGTTATTGGCTTTAGTGATCTTCAAGTGATTTTCGTTACTGGATCTTAGTGGTCTGGTGGTGCGATAGGGTTGGAGTAGATTCTGGAGGGATGGGATATTTAGTGGATGGTTTACTAGTTTGTGGGTGAGTGAGAGTTGATACCACTGAAGGAGGTGAGGGAGTTCAAGCCAGCCCAGTTCAGCAAGTGAGAGACAGTGGTGACTACGGTAGGATGTCCCTGTGGCGAATTTTGCGATTTTGTTGTAGCAGGTCTCTAGCTTGTTTAGATCACATTGCCTTAGGTTGGTATATACTGGAGAGGCGTAAAGTAGGGTGGAGATAAGGTGGGAATTTGCTACTGAAATCTTTGCTGCTTTGGTGAGAAATTGTTTATTTCTGTATAATGCTCCTAGTTTTTTGTGGACTTTTTTTATGGTCATGGATATGTGAATGTCAAATTTTAGTTTATTGTCTATTTCCACTCCTAGCAATTTGGTGTGTTCAGTTGGGTATATAGTGGTGTTGTCTTTTGCTGTGATGTTAAAGTGAGAGTTGTTTTGAGTATGTTTGGTGGGTTGGAAGATGAGTAGTTTAGTTTTGTTTGGGTTGAGTATTAATTGGGCATCGGATAACCATGTTTCAACAGAGGAAAAGGCTTCCTGTGTGACTTTTTGCAGTTTGGGTAGGGACTGGGCTGAGCAGATGATGGTAGAGTCATCTGCGTATTGGATGAGTGTGCCATGTTTGGTGGCAGAGGCTAGATTATTGGTGTAAACAGAGAAAAGTAGGGGTCCAAGGATGGATCCTTATGGAGACAGGTAGTTGGGGAGATATGTCATTCTGCCATACAAAGGATTGTTGGCGGTCAGACAGGTAACTCTGAAACCAGTTGGCGACTGATTGTGAGAAGGATAGGTTATTGAGGACAGAGATAAGTTGTTTGTGTGGGACCATGTCAAATGCTTTAGATAGGTCTAGGAAAGTAGCAGAGAAGAGATAGCCATTGTTTTTATGCTGAAGGATAGTGTTAGTAAAGGAGAGTAAGGCAGTGGTGGTGCTATGGTTTGGTCGGAAACCATGCTGAGTACTGGAAAGGAGGTTGTTAGTAAGGAGGTAGTGTGAGACCTGAGAGTGTATGCATCGCTCTAGTATTTTGGAGAGTGGAGAGAGAATAGCTATGGGGCGGTAATTGGTTAGTTCTGCAGAGGGTCCGCCTTTGTGGAGGGGAATTATATGTGAGACTTTCCACAATGTGGGAACGTAACTTTCTGACAGAGATCGGTTAATCAAGATGGATACTGGGTAGGCCAGAGCATCAGCTGCGATTGTAGGTATTCACTTGGGAGGTTGTCTGCTGCTAATTTGGTGGGTTTAAGTTTAGTTAAGAGTTTTTTTTTATGTTGGAGGTAGGTACAGGAGAAAAAGAGAAGGCAGTGGGGAGATTACTAGTTGAAGGTGTGGGTTGGAGGGGGGTTGTGTTGTTTAGCTAGAGATAGTATGGTTTGGGTGAAGTGTGTGTTGAATGAGGTAGCAATATTTTATGAGGAGTGAGGGATGTTAGGAGGAGGGGTACTGACTTTACCTGGGTGGAGGATGGAGTTTATGGAGGACCAGAATTGTTTGGGGCTGTGTTGTGAGGAGTCTAGGGCAGACTGGTAGTATTGGAATTTGTCCCATTTTATTAGCTTTTTGACTCTATTGCGTAGTTCTAGGAATTTCTGTCTAGCTGCGGGGGTTTTGTTTTTGCGCCAGTGCTCCCAGGCTTTATCCCTGTTTTTCATTTCTGACTTAGTGGTTTTCTGTAGCCATGGGGAGGGTTGTGCTTTGGTTCTGGAAAATCTTATGGGGGCATGGTAATTAAGGATGTTCAAGAAGGTAGTATTAAAAGATTCAACTGCGTCATCTAGACTGAGGTACTTTAGAGCATGCCAGTTACATTCTTTGAGGGATGAGATGAATGTGAGTGGGTTAAAGTTTATTTTTTACGATTTGACGATAGATGACAGGTTTAGCTTGGTACAGGTATTTTTGAGTAGGAATGTTGGGGAGTGATCACTGAGGCTATCTGATAAGCAGCCTGTTATATATGACTGGGGGTTCTTACTGACTAGTATCCAATCCAGGGTAGAGTGCTTGCTGGAGTTTTTATTTATCCTTGTTGGTGACTGGACTAGTTGGGTGAAGCCATGAAGGTGTACATGATGGGTTGGATTGTTGCCAGAACAGGATTGCCAGTCAATATTGAAATCACCTAAGATGATAGTTTCTTGGGGAGATGGTGGGTAGACCAGCTGAGGAGGTTTTCTAGTGGAGGGATGTTTTGGCCAGGTGGGAAGTAGCATCCAATTATGTTGATGGTTTTGTTTCGGTTAATTTTGAGGTTGGTATATATTATTTCTTCATTGCCTATTTGTGGAGCTGATGATTTTAAGATCTGGATGTTTAGATGTTGTTTAAATATTATAGCTACACCACCTCCTTTTTTGTTTAGCCGGTCTACTCTTAGTATGCCGTAACCTGTAGGGAGTATTTGCTCACTGGTAATGTGAGGTTTTAGCCAGGTTTCTGTCAGGACGACTATATCTGGGGAGTATAAGTCTAAGGTGGCATGGAGTTCATGGACTTTGTTGGATATCCAAGTATATCCACCAGCACAGGACCCAGAGACTGTCACAAATAAAAGCAACTCTTCAGTTCTTCAGAGCAACAGTTTAATGAATAAAATAAAATAACAACCAAGCGCTTTCGCCCGGTACTCTACCAGGCTTTTTCAAGGAAAAAAAGATACGTTTGCACATCGTCCCTTTAAATAGTAAAATTCATATCAGCTGATCAACACTTAATTCATTAATTAATTAGTTGACATAACCTCATACATTCCATATAAAATTCAACTAAATTTAGTATTTCCATATGTTTCTTATTATCCATGTGTGATAAAATGCACGTATATATATGTAAAATGCAGACAGAATACATAAAAACAAACAACATCCCTAACATTAAAAACTATAAAAAAACTCTCCCTGGAAAAACTATTGGGGGATTTCTTCTTCAGTGAATAAACCACAATACCCCCTCCTAAATGTATTTGTCTAGCCCTTCTTAATTTCAGTACTGGGGTAATATTAATATTGTCATTCAGTCCTGGAGACCTAGTAGCATTGAGTCTCAACTGCCAATATAGTTCACGGTACTCAAGCAAAGTTTCCCAACTACCCCCTCTTACTTCAGGAATAACCATGAACCTTAGTACCATTTCTTTGCATGTCTGGGAGTGCTTAAAAAAAGCATTTGTTTCCTTCTTTTTCAGGATGTCATAAAAATATTCGTATACCCTTCTTCTTAGGGGTCTCTCTGTCTTGCCTACATAAAAACATAAACAGGATGTGCAGACCCCTAAGTATACCACCCCTTCGATGCCCAATTGTAATAGTTGTCAGATCTTACCTCAAATTTCCTATGTGGAAGATAAAAAGTACCCTGATTTAACACTGCCGAACATTGGTTGCAGTGATTACATTTAAATGTCCCCTTTTTCTTCTTGTTCATGTTAACATGCTCCTTTCTTTCAAACCATTCTTTTAAATTGACCCCCCTTCTTCTTATAAAGTGAGGTTTCTCAACAAAAATTCCTTTATTTCCTCATTCACTCCTAGAATCGGCCAATATTTAATAATGATCGATTCCAGCTCCTGTGCCTTGTTGGAAAATGTGTACGATATGACAACTATTACAATTGTGCATCGAAGGGGGTGGTATACTTAGGGGTCTGCACATCCTGTTTATGTTTTTATGTAGGCAAGACAGAGAGACCCCTAAGAAGAAGGGTATACGAATATTTTTATGACATCCTGAAAAAGAAGGAAACAAATGCTTTTTTTAAGCACTCCCAGGCATGCAAAGAAATGGTACTAAGGTTCATGGTTACTCCTGAAGTAAGAGGGGGTAGTTGGGAAACTTTGCTTGAGTACCGTGAACTATATTGGCAGTTGAGACTCAATGCTACTAGGTCTCCAGGACTGAATGACAATATTAATATTACCCCAGTATTGAAATTAAGAAGGGCTAGACTCTAATACATTTAGGAGGGGGTATTGTGGTTTATTCACTGAAGAAGAAATCCCCCAATAGTTTTTCCAGGGAGAGTTTTTTATAGTTTTTAATGTTAGGGATGTTGTTTGTTTTTATGTATTCTGTCTGCATTTTACATATATATACGTGCATTTTATCACACATGGATAATAAGAAACATATGGAAATACTAAATTTAGTTGAATTTTATATGGAATGTATGAGGTTATGTCAACTAATTAATTAATGAATTAAGTGTTGATCAGCTGATATGAATTTTACTATTTAAAGGGACGATGTGCAAACGTATCTTTTTTTCCTTGAAAAAGCCTGGAAGAGTACCGGGCGAAAGCGCTTGGTTGTTATTTTAATTTATTCATTAAACTGTTGCTCTGAAGAACTGAAGAGTTGCTTTTATTTGTGACAGTCTCCGGGTCCTGTGCTGGTGGATATACTTGGATTTACTTGGTTTTGTGGCTGTACTGTTTTACTTTGTTGGATATACTTCTAATATTTAGGCTTAGTAGAAGGAAGTCATTTGGCTTTCTATTGGCTGTAATATGGGAGAAGTTGTGGTTTCTAGTCTGATTATGAGGGTTGGGGTTGGAGATGGTAGGGCCAGGGTTGGGGTGGATGTCTCCACTTAGGGCTAGTTTTGATATGCATGAGATTATTAGTTTTCTCAGTTTTTGAATGTGTTTGTTTATAAGGGAAATTTTATGATTGTTCTCTGTGGGTAATAGGTATGGAGGGAGGGTTACTATGTTAAGTTGTAGGGATGCTTTACGTTTGAGTAATATAGTTGGTAGAATATGTGGGGGGTGCATAGGGATGGTTCCGGAGCTGGTGGGAGGGGAGCTGAGTATGGGTGAGACATGGGTGGTGGTGTGAGTAGTAGTACAGTAGTAGTGGTTGAGTGGGGGAATGATGGAGCTTTGGTAGGATGTAAGGTATGCAAGGAGAGTGCATGCAGTGAGCAAAGGAAAGGTATGCTTGTACATGTCAGTTGAGGAGGTGTGATAGTAGAGGGAATATGGAGGAGGTAGTGCTGGCTTAGCGCTGTGGTTGGCTATTGGAAAGATGGGAGGGGTTTGAGTGCAATAAAGGTGGGACCACTGGGGGCGGGAGGAAATAGGGGGCAGGGCGGGGAGCGAAGCTGGTAGAGACCCTGTTAGGTTCTTGTATGAGCGGCTGGAAACAATCACAAAACAAGACAAGTATGTGTTAAGAACAATCACAATTGACCATGGACTGCTCTGAAACTGTAAGTCTTGTCTTAATTTCTCAGGTGGAAAACCAGGATAACCTTGTATTAGTAGGCTACTGTGGTATAGTTTAAATAAACAAACACACAGTATTGATCAGTTATGGATACTATTTGCTAACAGAAGGGAACAAGAGAAAATGGAAGATGTGTGTGGTGGTGGGGGGGGGCTGCTTACAGCCAAAGCACAGTGCTCTCCAGGTGTAAATGAAGATTGGCTCAAACAGTTAGACACATACTCAAAGTTAACTGTAGCTGTCTGCAGACAGTTCAGACCCGGACTGCACTTTTCTTATAGGAATGTTAAAGGTGGTACCGCAGTTGTATACTTAAGAGCGGTGTTAGGTCTAAAAAAGAAGAGTACAGAGAGGAGTAAGCACTTTTGAGATGGTAAATATATATTATAAAGATTATAAAAAACACACTGAGCAAATAGCTACCACATGCAGGACAATGTCCTGAACCACTACTTTGTATATGCAGATACTGAGCCAATTGGAAGAACATTAGAAAACAAAAACCCAGACAGTTATGCAGCCACAGATACAAATATAGCGAGCAGCAATCTGTCGTGGTTCTCTAATGTGATTCTATCCACCAGTAACAGCACAAACTTATAGAAATAATTTAGACACTAGTATGAGCTGTCTACACACAACACTATTACATGAATAACATTAGTGAACAAGGTGCAGCTATGCAAATAGACTATACATACTATTATACTAGTAACAACTTGGTGCATGCCATAGTAACATCAATAATAAAGCAGTAGGGAAAGTAATGAGTAACTTATATGGTCAGGTGGGTGGATAAGTGTAGGATGATGATGTGTGAGTTTAGGCTGTGTTAAGATTTGCCGGGTAAGTCATATTTGGTATATAGTGTGGTGGAGAGTAAATGGAAGACCCTTACTGGACAGGGAGTACTGGTAAAGAGTGATTGGTTGCAAGTGGTGCAGGAAAGGAGTTAGGGTTGCTACAAAAGTAATTGAAGTGGGGGTGGGTGGGAATGGAGTTAGGGTAGTACAGCAGGGAAAACCCAAGCTTAGCGAGGGCGAATGGACTGAGGCTACACCCCGGTCAGAGCTGATCACAAGAAAAACAATCGGTAGTTGCAGAGCAGTCAAGGCAAGCGGTTGAACCACCAAGTTAAAAGGAGAGGAATGAGACAGGAACAACCAGAATTTACCAATTAAGAGGAAAAGAAAAAGGGGAAGAATCAAAAGAGAGGAAGAAGATATCAAGAAAAATAGGAGGTTAGTTAAGATGAGTAATCAGGCAAAAGGTTAGGTTTGGCAGAGTAATTAAGAGGGTGTTAGAGTAGGGCTAAGGAGAATCCAAAAGGAAAGGTAGCAACAGTATACAGACCACAAGAAACACAGTAGGAAGGTCAGGATTTAAAGTTAATGAAGAGACGGTCCTTACGGAATGAAACTTAACAGGTACTGAAGGGTCAGACACCTTGAATTTTTGTGCCTTCATATACACATTTAGGAGAAAATGAGCTAGACCTGGTCTCCAAGATGACATTTTTTTGTGCCAGAAAAATTCTGGATTAGAAGCCTTTGTTCCTTTGATTTAATGCCACCAGTTCTATGACTCCTAGAGTAATTAAGTGCTGATGAACCTGAAGGAAAAGCTCCTTCTGGTTTGAAGGGTGGAAAGGAACTCCCCTGAAAGGAGATATTTGTATCCAGTTCCAGCTGCGTCCCTTCTGAAAGTACAGTTGTGTACACTTACCATAAATGTAGATGTTCGAGTGTATTCACTGTTGCAGTCCTAACAAATGGGTTATCTGGCTCCCGGTAGCCCTCAGTCAGCCAGAATACCAAAGGTAAGTAAAAATGCCGTCGGTTGTAAAGGATGTCAGGACATCCGATACAAAAGGAGGCAGCTGACATCACTTACTCAGTCTTTCTTGCCATAACAGTCAGAAGCCCCCAGAAAAAAGGCTAAGCCAAATGCCAATTTGGCAAATAATATCCAATTCAGCCTGTACCTCATGAAAAAAGAATAGGAGAGGACCAAAAAGGGGAAGGAGGGAAGGAAACCAGGACTGCAACAGTGAATACACTCGAACATCTACATTTATGGTAAGTGTACACAACTGTACTATGTTCATCGTGTTTCACTGTTGAAGTCCTAACAAATGGGTTGATTACCAAAGCCCAGAGAGAAGGGAGGAGGAACCAACAGAATCAAGGGTTGGAGATAATGCCCTGCAACACAGCAGTGGCAAACCCTGCCCTGGCTCTGGAAAACAGAGGCAAATTATAATGTTTTGTGAAGGTGTGAACAGAAGACCAAGTGGCAGCCTCCAAAATATCTTTAGTAGGGACACCCCTTAAAAAGGCTGCAGAAGTGGAAGCTGCTCTAGTTGAGTGGGTCCTAATCCCTTGAGAAGGAACCTTGCCATGAACAGAATAACAAAAGTTGATGCAATGTGCAATCCACTTGGAAATGGTTTGCTTAGAAATAGCCTTGCACTGTGCTCCAGGAGTAAAACTGACCAATAACTGAGCTGATTTCTGAAGGTCTTTAGTCCTGTCCTGGTAAAACCTGAGCTGTCTGTGCACATCAAGAGAATGTAGGATCCTTTCACCTTTATTTCGAGGATTAGGAAAAAAGGTAGGAAGGTGTACGGACTGATTAAGAGTCATGCTAGAAACCACCTTAGGCATAAAGGAGGGGTTGGTTCTCAAAGAGACCCTGTCTGGATGGAAAATAATAAAAGGCTCCACAGTCATCAAAGCATGTAGCTCTGAAACCCTCCTTGCTGAAGTTATAGCCAAGAGGAAAGCAGTCTTCCAAGAGAGAAACTTTAATTCTGCAGAGGCAGCTGGCTCAAAAGGAGGAAGAGTGAGTTTCTCTAGAACAAAATTAAGATCCCATGCTGGAGTAGGTGCCCTTCTGGGAGGTTTTAAGTTACAAGCACTTCTGAGAAACATTTTCATCAAGGGATGAGAGAAAATGGGTTGTTCAAGAGAACAATCATCAGAAATGGCTGAAGCATGGAGCTTGATAGAAGAAAAGGAAAGACCACCCTGAAGCAATTCAGCCAGGTATACCAAGATAAGAGGAAGGGTAGGCTGAGAAGAAGAATTCCCTTTAGCCTGCATCCATTGAGAAAACCTTTCCCATTTGCCAGCATAGGACTTCCAAGTACTAGGCCTCCTGGCCTCCCTCAGCACATCAACCACCTGCTGGGAAAGGGAAGAAGATAAGGAAGGAGTCAAACTATGAGCCATGCTGCCAAGTGGAAGGGATTGAAGATGAGGATGCAGAATAATTCCCCCTTCCTGAACCAAAAGATCTGGCTTCAGAGGAAGATGCCAAGGAGGGAATTGGGAGAGACTGCGAAGCAGCAGATACCAATGCTTTCTGGGCCAGTCTGGAGCTATGAGAATAGCCCTTGGTCGTTCGTCCCTGATCTTCAATAACACTCTGGGTATAAGAGGAAGAGGAGGGAAGGTGTAAACTGATGGCAACGTCCAAGGGAAGGACACAGCATCCACTCCAAGCCCTGCTGTGACGCTGTCTGGTGCAAAAGAGAGGCAGAAGGTGATTGTCCAGGGAGGAGTAAAGATCCACTGGAGGTGTGCCCCAACATTGAAGGATGCCGTAGAAAACCGCCCTGTTCAGCTGCCACTCATGAGGATCCAGGGATCGCCTACTCAACTGGTCTGCCAAAACATTGAGCCTTCCTGGAAGGAACTGAGCTAGGAGATGCAGGTCCAGGGATGCTGCCATGGACCAAAGATTCATGCTTTGTCTGCAAAGGGGGTAAGAGTGAGTCCCTCCCTGCTTGTTGATGTACCACATGACTGTGGTATTGTCTATTCTGACAAGTAAGGTCCCTGGAGAAAAAAGGTGCTTGAAGGCTAGTGAGGCTTGTTGAACTGCAATTAACTCTTTTAGATTTATGTGCAGGTGCATCTGCTGGGCGTTCCACCATCCCTGTATGCATCTGCCATCCAGGTGTGCTCCTCAGGCATAATCCAATGTGTCTATAGTCAGAACTTGAGTGGCAGGAGGTATCCGAAAGGGCATGCCCTTGTTTTGTAGACAAGCTGTTGCCCACCATAGAAACTCCGTCGGCAGTGATGGAAGCAGAGGGATTATCATATCCAGGTCCTGTGTGTGTTGATACCAAATGTTCTTGAGGTACCATTGCAATTTCCTCATATGCAGTCTTGCATATGGAATCATGAGAATACAGGATGCTATGAATCCCAGAGCTTGCAGGTATTTCCTTGCAGGGAGCTGGAACAGGCTTGCCAAGTCCTTGAAGTAAACTGAAAGAGGGTTCCCTATTAGAAGACCAAAGATGCATTCTTTCAAATGCGTCTTGGTCAAACTCAAAAGCCTGAAACGGCAAAATATCGAAGTAGCTTTTAAGCAAATTCTTTCCCTGGGAAAGAATTTGCTTGGCCGCTTCGTTACTTTGCCGTTTTCGGCACTGTAGTGCTGTCTCGGAGTTGGTATATTTAAGTGGGGGGGGGTGTATCAGGGTTGTGGGGGATGAAGCCCCCCACTTAATGTAAGGTTTAAAGTATGTTTTTTTTTTTGTTGGAACAGCGATTTTTTCCCCTAGGAAAAAAATCGCTGTTCTGACAGTTCGAAATTGTAAGCTTTCACTTACATAGGGTCGATTATCACCATTCGCTTTTTTAAGTGCTCGGTGATCTAATATAGACCCCTGAAAGAGTTGTCTGCTTCTCCTGCGTGAGATATATCATCTGGGCGGCTGTGTTCTGACTCGCTCCCAGGAATGTTATCTCCTTGGATGGTACCATTTTTGACTTTTCCTCATTGAGAGTGTAACCCAGGAAAGACAGAAGAGTCTTTACGAATTCCAGATCCTTTAATAACTGCTCCTGAGAACTTGCTTGAATCAGACAGTCGTCCAAGTATGGGTAAATCTGAATTTTCTTCTGCCTGCAAAAAGCAATGACTGGGGCCAGGCACTTCGTGAAAACTCTGGGAGCAGTGGATAAGCCAAAGGGCAGCGCAGAGAATTGATAATGTTGCTTGCCCTCTCTGAAACAAAGATACTGCCTGCAACTTTCCCTGATAGGGATGTGCAGATAAGCCTCTTTGAGATCCAAGGTTACCAGCCAAGAATCCTTTTCTAGCACTGGTAGCAACTAATGCAAAGTGAGCACTTTGAACTTTGGAATCACTAGAAAAGAGTTCAGAATGGAAAGATCTAGGATAGGACGCCAGGTGCCTTCTTTTTTTGGAATTAGAAAAAGCCTGGAATAAAAGTCCTGGCCTACCTGCTGAACAAGAACTGATTCTATTGCTCCCAGATGAAACAAAGACAAAATCTGTTTTTCTACTTCTGCCTTTTGGTTTGGAGGAACGTCTGGGAATTCCTTGGGAGCTGAAAAACTGCGGAAAGAAAACTTAATCTGAAAAAAATCTGTTGCCAAGCAGGAATCAAGTTTTTGAACCAGCTTTTGAGAGACAGGGGCATGAGGGATAGGGAAGGGGAATGCTGGTATAGACATTCTGGAGTATTAGACTGTCCCTTTTTAGGAAAAGAACTTTGAGTCTTATTATTCCCTTCCTGCACTCACTTTTAGATGCTTGAGAAAGCAGGAATTTTTTTGTAACAAGGAAAAGATTTGGGAGATTTGTAAGGGGGACCTGAAAAATCTTGGCAACTCCCTGCATTAATTTCCTCTCTAATCAAACTATTTGAGGACCTGTATAGCAGATGGGCCAAAGAAAACCTCCCTATCTTAAACTGAATTTAAAATGTCAGACTTTTCCTTGTCAGAAGACTTCTGATTACATACCCAGGCATATCTTCTTAACACCGTGGCAGTATCAGTAGTCCTAAACACAGTATCTGCACAGTCATTCACATTGTTTAAGGCATATTTTCATACTTGGGGAAATATTAGAAACACTGGAATGCAGACAGACACTACCTTTAGGAAGAAGTGCAGCAGATAATTCTTTCAAATTGCACAAACACAATAAACCTCCACACAACAGTTTGATAGTTAAGTATTCTATATGCCAAAGTGGAAGAAGAAAATATTATCTTACCAAATCTATCCAATACCTTTCTTTCTCTGTCCACAAGAAAAGCATGAGAAATCACCAGTATTCTATTCCTAGCTGGTAAAGATGAGGATATGGCCCCAGGGCAAGACCTGAGGTGGTAAAAAAAGAAGTTATGTACTCACCATAACGTTCCATGTGAGTTGTACCATCTCGCCTTCATTCTTCACTGATGGGTTCTGAGCCGATCCTCGGCTCCGACACGGCCAACTAGCAAGCTCAAAGTTTTCCAGTAGCTTGAGACCCAACCCCTTATCCCACAATGCACTGCTGGAATTACCTCAGATCTTGTTTGCTGCGTACCATACAGAGATACTATCATTATTCTGCCTAGGAATGAAGATACATTGAGAAACCAGGATGAAGACAGCCTCCAGGTCAACTGCCAGCCAGGAGGGGGAAGGAGGGAGGGACGTTATGGTGAGTACATAACTTCTTTATGTGAAGTTGTTCAATCTCATTGTTCATTCTTCACTGATGGATAGCGTCCCTAGCACCCTAACCCTGGGTGGCTCACGGAAGTACACTCTTCAGGACCGTAGAACCAAATGAAACCCTGTCTCTGGAGGCCTTATCCACTCTGTAATGAATTATAAAAGTGTGAGGTTTAGACCATGTGGCTGCAGCACAGATGTTGTCTAGAGGTAACTTGGCTTGAAAGGCTGAAGATGTAGAAACTGCTCTGGTTGAATGAGCCTTCATCTTACTAGACAAGGGCATGTTATGACAAGAATAGGTGTAAGTGATACAATCCAAAAGCCACTTAGACAGAGTTGTTTTGGCGACTGGTTTACCTTTCCTGGCCTCAGAAAAAGACACAAAAAGCTGATCTGATTTCCTAATCTCTTTTGTTCTGTCTAAATAAAATCTACGTTGGCTGTGAACATCGAGTTTGTGCTACATATATTCCAATTTGTTGGTGTGATTAGGGAAGAAAACAGGCAACTCAATTACTTGATTGATGTTAATCTCTGAACATACTTTAGGCAAAAAGGATGGGTTTGTCCTGAGAGATACTCTGTCAGCATGAAAGACCATACAAGGAGGCCTGATGGATAGGGCTTGGAGCTCTGACACTCTGCAGGCTGAAGTGATGGCTACTAGGAAGATAGTTTTCCACTATAGAAATTTTAGCTCACAAGATGATGCAGGCTCAAAGGGAGGAAGAATGATGCGAGATAACATAAAATTCAAATTCCAGGGAGAATAAGGAGTCTTCACCGGAGGCCTCATGTGAAAGGAACCTTTTAGAAAAGCTTTAGACAATTGGTGAGCCATAATATTCAATCCATTGATCCCTAGATGGAAATTATAGCAGCTAGTTGTACCTGCACCATAGCAGCCGCTGCTCCTTTGTTGAAAATTTCTGTCAAGAATTGTAAAATAGAAGACAATGGTGCTTGGTAAGGGTCAATATTATGGGAGGAAGCCCAAATGAGAAATCTCTTCCACTTACTACGATACAACTTTCTAATGGAAGGCTTATGGGAAGCCAACAAAGTCTGACTAGTGTCATGTGAAAGATTATAAAGCCTGGCTATGTGGGAAATTGGAGCAGCCAAGCGGTTAGCTTCAGTGTCTGCAATGATGGATGGAGATCCCCTGACGGATGTGTCAATAAGTCCGGGACTGGGTCCAGGATCCATGGGTCTTCCAGAATGTGATGGTAAAGAAACGGAAACCAAACCTGCCGAGACCAATGAGGGGACTATAAGGATGATTGTCCGTCCCAGCAATTTTACCTTCTGTAAAAATCTGGGTATCAGAGGAATTGGAGGAAATGCGTAGAGGAGACCCGGGGGCCAATCATGGACAAGAGCATCCCTCGGGGACTGACCTGGCGGGGGAATCAGGACAAAATAGCTTCTGCATTTGTTGTTGATATGAATGGCAAACAGGTCCCAGGAAGGCTGGCCCCATTTGCAGAAAATCCTGTCCGCAATCTCTTGTTTGAGAGACCATTCATGGGGCAATAAAATTGTCCTGCTCAGTTTGTCCGCTATGACGTTGGATTTGCCCAGGATGTGCATTGCTAGCAGAAAGTGCTGGGATGACATTGCCCACTGCCATACTCTGAGGGCTTCTTGGCAAAGGGGGTAAGATTTGGTCCCGCCTTGCTTGTTCAGGTACCAGACCACTGACATGTTGTCTGTCTGTATTGCAAATGTCCCTATAAGAAGAGAGTCCTGAAAGTATTGCAACGCTAGAAGTACTGCTCTCATCTCCAGGACATTGATATGCAGATGTGATTCTTGATCTGCCCATGTGCCTTGGGCGGTCTTTCCCTGAAAATGCCCCCCCCACCCTATCAGGGAAGCGTTCGTGGTCACAGTGGCAACTGGAGGGGTAGCATGAAGGGACGTCCTACTGTGACATGAAGAGACGTCAACCACCACTGAAGATCCTTCTTGCAAGAATTCGTTATCAAGATTGTGTGATTCATTGGAAGTTCTTTCTAAGACCATTGCGTGAATAGGACCCATTGAAGAATCCTCATATGCATCCTTGCTAATGGGATTGCCAAGATTGCTGCTGCCATCAATCCTAGTACTTTCAATACCTCTGCAGCTAGTGCTCTGTTCTTTGATACCAAGGACGTGATGTGTTGGCGAAGAATATAAACCCTTTCTGGTGGAAGACGAAGAGAGGTGGTTGATGTGTCTAATTCTGTCCCTATAAAAATGATATGCTGCGATGGCAACAAGGCAGACTTTTCAAAGTTGACTGTAATGCCTGGTCGATTGCAGAGTGTCAAAGTAGCCTCTCTCGCTTGAAGAAGTTGATGCCTGGTGGCAGAGGTAAGGAGCCAATCGTCCAAGTACGGAAACACCTGGTATCCTAGATGCCTCAGGTGAGCCGTGACTACTGCCATGCACTTGATGACACTCTGGGGGCTGTAGTTAGACCAAAGGGCAGAGCTCGGAATTGATAATGACTGGCTCCCAGCTGGAAACGCAGGTGAGGCCTGGATGGTCTGGCCATCTTTATGTGGTAGTACGCATCCTTGTGATCGATTGAGCACATCCAATTGTCTTTCCCTAAAAAGGGAAGTATGGACTGTAGAGTGACCATTCGGAAAGTACAGTTTTGTACCTACCATAAATGTAGATGTTCGAAGATCCACATTGCTGCAGTCCTAACACTTGGGTAGTCCGCTGTCCCTCGATCGGCCCGAATATCAGAGTATAAGGCTGACGTCGGTCAAGGCGCATTTGACTGACATCAGAACGTCAGGGTACAAATGCGCATGACCGACGTCATATCCTCAGTCTTTTCTTGCCCCAGATGTCAGAAGACCCGAAAAAGAAAGGTCAAAACCCATAGACAACAACTAAACAACCAACCAGCCTAACACCAAAAGTATGTACAATATATACAATATATACAATATGCAATATACCTCAGATGGATAACACAACCCCCACAACCACCTCAAACTACAGAGAGGAAGGAGGGAGGGTAAATTGGACTGCAGCAATGTGGATCTTCGAACATCTACATTTATGGTAGGTACAAAACTGTACTATGTTCTTCATCTCACATTGCTGCAGTCCTAACACTTGGGTAGAATCCCAAAGCAGAGGAAAGGGAGGATGGCTAAACTATAATGAAGCAGGAGCTGCCAAAATGCCCTGCAACACAGCAGTGGCAAACCCAGCCCTGGATTTAGAGTACAGTGGAAGGTGGTAATGCCTAGAGAAGGTATGCACTGAACTCCAAGTGGCTGCCTCCAAAATATCCTTAGTAGCCACCCCCTCAAAAAGCTGTTGAAGTGGCAGTAGCCCTAGTGGAATGAGGCCTAATCCCAGCTGGAATCTCTTTGCCATGATGGGAATAACAGAAAGCAATGCAAAATCCAATCCACTTAGAAATAGTTTGTTTTGACACGGGCTTGCCCTGAGAGCACAAAGCAAAAGAAACTAATAACTGCTGAGATTGTCTGAACCCTTTAGTTCTGTCCAAATAATATCGCAACTGCCTGTGTACATCTAAAGTGTGCAAAATCTTTTCCCCTTTAGTTTGGGGATTTGCATAAAAAGTAGGCAAATGAATAGTTTGGTTTAAAGCCACACTAGAAACCACTTTAGGCATAAAGGAAGGATTAGTGCGTAAAGATACCCTATCCTTATGGAAAATTAAGAAAGGCTCAACTGCCATAAGGGCCTGCAATTCAGAAACCCTTCTTGCAGAGGTAATGGCCAACAAAAAGCAGTCTTCCATGACAAATATTTCAACTCAGCAGTAGCTGCAGGCTCAAAAGGTTGTAGAGTGAGTTTCTCCAACACAAAATTGAGATCCCAAGCAGGAGTAGGAGCCCTTCGTGGGGGTCTTATATTCTTTGCCCCTCTAAGAAATTGCTTGAACAAAGGATGAGAAAACAATGGTGGGTCACAATCGTAGTGAGCTGAAATTGCTGCAGCATGAATCTTAATAGAAGAGAAGGACAAACCTTTGTCCAATAACTCAGTAAGATACTGAAGAGCCACACTTAAATCAGGCTCAGAAACATCCAAATCCTTAGCTGCACTCCAAAATAAAAATCTCTTCCATTTATCTGCATACACTTTCCTTGTACTAGGCCTTCCAGCTTCCAAAATCACATTCAAAACTTGCTGTGGAAGATGAGACCCTCTATGGTTTAAAACAGAATATGCCATGCTGTTAGGTGAAGAGAGTGAAGTTTGACATTGAGCAAATGACTGTCCTCCTGGGACAACAGATGTGGAATCAAAGGCAAAGGCCATGGAGGCTTCCGTACTAGACTTCACAGTAATGGGTACCAGTGCTGTCGAGGCCAATCTGGAGCTATCAAAATCATCCTTGGCTTGTCCTGTCTGACCTTCAGAAGTACCTTTGGGAGGAGAGGCAGAGGTGGAAAGGCATACACATGAAGATTTTTCCAACTGAAAGAAAGAGCATCCACTTTCCAAGCTGTGGGATGAAACCGCTTTGTGCAAAACTTTGGCAGCTGGTGGTTTAGAGGAGAAGCGAACAGATCTATGTCTGGAGTTCCCCAGGACACTGTCAATTTCTGAAATACATGAAGATCCAGTTTCCACTCGTGGGGATCCATGATTTGTCTGCTTAACACATCTGCTAAGGAGTTCTGTGCTCGGCAGAAACCTTGCCTGAAGACTTAGTTGTAAACTGAGAGCAGTCTCCCACAAAATCATTGCTTGCCTGCATAGAGGATAAGAATGTGTTCCCCTTGCTTGTTGATGTACCACATGACAGTTGTGTTGTCTGTTAGAATCAACACCTGCCCTGGAAGAAGTAAATCCTTGAAAGCTATTAATGCAAACTGGACTGCTAACATCTCCTTCATGTTGATATGTAGATGTTGTAGTCTGGCAGGCCACTTGTCTTGTATCCACTTTCCATTTAGATGAGCTCCCCAAGCTTTGTCTGAGGCATCTGTCGTTAAAATCTGACTCGCCTCTGGCCGGGTCACAGAGAGTCCCGTGTTTAGGTGACATTCCTGAGCCCACCACAAAAATTCCTTTTGAATGCAAGGTATTATTTGAATGACAGTGTCCAGATCCTGGCAGTGCTGTGTCCATACATTTTGAGATACCATTGTAGCTTCCTCATATGCAGTTTGGCATTGGGAAGCACCAGAATACAAGATGCCATGAACCCTAAGGCTTGAAGGACTGTCCTTGCAGTCAGCCCGGACTGATGAGATAGTTGATGGAAGTAAAGGGATAGACTCTTTTGTTTGTCCGGGGTTAAAAAGGCCATCTGGGATGCTATATTCAGTCTCACACCCAGAAAGCACATGTCCTGAGAGGGTACTAGACTGGACTTTATTTCGTTCACAGAATACCCCAGGCATCTTAGCACTGCTATCACATATTCCAAATGTTGAAGAAGCTCTTCCCTTCCTTGAGCCAGAATCAGGCAGTCGTCCAAATAAGGATAGATCTGTATTCCTTTCAGTCTGAAGAAGGCTATCACTGGAGCCAGAACTTTCGTGAACACTCTGGGCGCAGTAGATAAGCCAAAGGGCAATGCAGAGAACTGATAGTGAGAATTCCCAGCTCGAAAACGCAGATATTTCCTGCAACTTAGTCTGATAGGAACATGAAGGTAAGCCTCCTTGAGATCCAAAGTTACCATCCAATGATCTTTGCCCAGCAGAGGTAAAAGCTGCTGCAACGTCAACATTTTGAACTTGGGAATGTCCAGATAAGTGTTGAGGATAGACAAATCCAAAATTGGTCTCCACGTGTTCCCCTTCTTTGGTACTAGGAACAGGCGAGAATAAAATCCTAGGCCCCTTTCTGGCATAGGAACTGGCTGTATGGCCCCTATTTGGAGTAACAGAGAAATTTGCTTGTGAGCCTCTATTCTTTGTTGAGGAGGAATGTCTGGCATGCCTTTGAAAGGAGGCAAGGTATGGAAATAAAACCTGTAACCGTGATGTATGATATCCAGTACCCATCTGTCTTGGGTGATCAAACTCCAATTTTCTTTGAAAAGTGCCAACCTTCCTCCCAAAGGTGCTGCCAGGCGAGAAGGTTCTGGCAGCCGAAAAGGTAGGTCATTGGGTCTGTTTACGAAAGGACTGACCCCTGCCCTCACCCGAAGACTGTGCAGGAGAACTCCCTGTTCTAGGCCTGAAAGAGCCCTGACCTCTGCCCCTGCCACGTCTAGATCTACCCCTAGACTGGGAATCATAAGAAGGATACGTCCACCCTTTAGTAGGCCAATTTCTACTAAACTTTGGAGGCTGAACCTGCAAAAAATCTTTAACAGTCTGCATAGACTTAGCCTTGTCTTCCATTTTCTTTAAAACTGCTTCAACAGGAGAACCAAACAAGACATCAGATTGCAAAGGGGCATCCAAAATCCTAGTTTTAACATGGTCAGATAAATTTTGATCCCTCAGCCAGGCATGCCTGCGAAGAACTGACCCAGTGGCAGCCACCCTAGACGAGGCCTGTACAGCATCAAAACCACATTGCAAAGAATGCTTACCCACCTGCTCAGAAACATGTACTAAATCTTGCAACTCTTTACAATCAATACCTTCCGCCAAAGCATCAACCTTAGATTTCAACTGTGAAAGGAGATAATTTTGATATTTCAACATGTGAAACTGGCAATTCAAAGCTCTCATGGCTAGAGTGGAAGAAGTATAAACTTTCTTTCCCCATCTATCCAAGGCCCTGGCCTCTTTATCTGCCGGAACCAGATTCTTGACAACAGAAGCCTTAACACCCTTAGGCCCCTGGCTAACAGTTTCTGGGTCTGCCCTAGGACTCTTAAAAGATACTTATGAGCTTCAGGCACCCTGTAATACCTATCCGGTTTAACAGGAGCAGGAGGCAAAGAATCAGGATTAAGAGAAGCCTCTGCAAACACATCTTCCACCACATTCAGAACAGGAGGTATAGCTAAAGGCCTATGCTGGGGTAAAAACAAAAATTCCCTAAGCCTTTTCCTGGAATCAGAGAAATCCTGACCTTCCCATTTAAAATGCTCTCTCATGGAGTGAAGGGTCTCTGAAAAGAAAAATCCTCAGGAGGAGAAGCAGAAGGAGTAGAATCATCCACATCAGAATCAGAATAATGAGAATACTCCTGCAAGTCTTCAGCCGAAGACTCAGACACATCCGAAGCCTGCTCATAATCCCCCAACACAGGTTCCATCCTAGGCCTCTTATCAGGAGGGGGCATAGAACCTCTAATTAAAGTAATTAAATCTTCTGCCATTTTAAGCATGTGCTTCTTGGGCACAGAACCTGAAGAACTAGGAGGGACACCCACAGAAGCAAAACTAGACCTGCCTCTAGGAGAAGCCTTGGAAGCAGAAAGAGAGGGCCTAGACACCTTAGGAAGGGAGGGGAGTACAGTTATCTGAGAAGCCCCTACAGCCTGACCTGCCTCCTGGGAGGCCACATCCTGTAAAAACAAAGTTTCTCCCTGGGACTCCAGAGAGGCCTCCGTCGGAACCACCGGTTCCACTGGCGCCTCTAAAGAACCGGCGTCGGTTCGGACGGCTCCTCTAACCGAGGTTTAACTGCCTTGTCCTTGCGCTTCTTTGAGGAAGCGGCGTCGGAGCATCCGGCGGCATATTGTAATTGCACCGCTTCCCAAAGACCAACCTGGCACAATCCAACCTTCGCTTTATAGTGCGTTTATTGAACCTAGCACAAAAGCGACACCCAACAACATCGTGCTCAGGTCCCAAACAAGGTATACACAAATTATGGTAATCCCTATGCGGTATCTGTTTCCCACAAGAAATACAGTTATTTACTTTTTCTGACATCCGGTAAACCACTGAGGCAAGAAAAAAACAAAATATTCCCCAACGGGGTACTTAACCAACTCTGACTTCGGTCTGAAACTCCGAATTCGAAATATTTCAGAACGCCGAACGGCACTTGCAACGCTGCTTCTGCATCGGACCATGCGGCAAAAAAGACTGAGGATATGACGTCGGTCATGCGCATTTGTACCCTGACGTTCTGATGTCAGTCAAATGCGCCTTGACCGACGTCAGCCTTATACTCTGATATTCAGGCCGATCGAGGGACAGCGGACTACCCAAGTGTTAGGACTGCAGCAATGTGAGATGAAGAACATCTTCTCTTTCCTCACAAACTGGTTGAGTCTGCTGAGATCCAAAATGGGTCTCCAGTCCCCTGTTTTCTTTGGAACCAAAAAGAATCTTGAGTAAGTTCCGAATCCTGCTTGGTCTGCCTGACTGGCTGGATGACTCTTTTTTCTAGCAATTGGCGTACCTCTATTGTTGCTTGCTCCCTGTGACTGGGTGGAATGTCCGGGATTTTTTTGACGGGAAGGGGCTGGGTGGAGAACGGTATGAAATACCCTCTGGAAATGATACTTTGTACCCAATTGTCGTTTGTTATATATAGCCAGGCTTCTGGGTACAATAACAAGTGACCCCCGACTGTCTCCAGAGTAGGACAGCCGGGCCTCCCTTCAGGAGTGCTGGTAGGACTGACCAGAGAAGTGATCTCTGTCACCCTGGTGTTGCGGACCCCCTCTGCCGCGAGGGTGGCGTCTTCCATTGTAACCCTCTCCTCTGCCTCTGGAGGGGGGCTCTCCATGTGTGTCTTAAAGGCTCTTTGGGCTTTCCGGAACCACATCTTTCCTCCCCTCTGACCTTTAGGAAAGGGTCGAGTGGGGGTGGAAAAATGGACTCTGACAGCAGACAGAGTCTTTCCTTCTTGTTCACACCTGGTCAAAGTCTCCTTCACCTTTGGCCCAAACAAGGATGAGCCGTCAAATGGGGTATTCGTAAAGGAAGACTTGAAGGGTTCTGCGAAGGAACAGAGTCGCATCCAGGCATGCCTACGAAGAGCAATTCCTGTACCTGCAGCTCTACTCGAACCATCAGCTGCATAAGATATGAGATGCATGGACGAGTTAACTATTGAATTAAGGGTAGCAAGCTGGGTAGCAACTTTGTCGGATACACTCGTAGCTACAGCACCCTGAAGAGTATCTCCCAACTCCTTAAGGAGATCTCTCTGTAGTCTGGTAAAATGGGTCAAGTAGTTCAGTGATCAGAATGAGAAAGTCGCTGAACTAAATATGCGTTTTCCATATCTATTCATGATCCTGGATTCTCTGTTATGAGGATGGATAGACGAGAAAGTCTCAGACATTTCCTTTTTGGTGGTTGCTGCTACCACCATGGCATCAACAAGGACTCCCTTGGTCGAAAAGGACTTATCTACGGGTGCACAAATATACTTATTAGGCCTCCTAGGGACAGGTTCCATAGATTCTGGTGACTCCCATGCCCTACGAGAGACCAGATCCATAAGCTCATCATAGGGCGGAGACACCCAAGAGGTGGAAGGTTGAGACCCAAATGCCTTCAGGAGAACCGACTCATCCTCAGTAGGGCTCTTGGACTGCCAATCACCCCTCTGCCTAAGAATTTCAAGAATCTCAGCAAAGGAGATGTCCTCAGAGGGGGATCTAGGGGACCCTTCTGATTCATCCAAGTCGGTGTCTGATGTTAGAGACTCCTGCGAGGAGTCCAAATGCCTCCTCTTGCATAATCTCTTCCTGGGGAATTCTTCAGGGGGAACCTCTGGAGAGGTCTCAGAAGAGCAGGGAGCGCACTGTGGGGCTACCTGAGGCTCTGGGTCTCTACGCTTGGGATGACCGGAGGAAACAGAAACTGACATAGGCACTTTAGGGGAGGAAGAGGCCAGACATGGAGATGAGGAAGTCTCAGGCTGAGAAGGAGTTGACGGATCAGGAGGAGCCGCGATCCCCTGTGCACCGAAGCCATGGGCTCTGACTCGAGGTAGGAGCCAAGCTCACCCGAGCCGAAGCCCAGAGAGGAAGAGTCGGCACAGACAAGTCGGTGCGACTATCGTCCCTGGACCCGACTGGAGAGTGTTGGCTCCTAGAGTCCCCGGTTGGCGCCGAGGACGTCCGAGCAGATGGAGCTGACGACACTGGAACAGGTGTTGGCTCCAAGGGGTCCACAATCATCAGGTCGGCCTCCTCCGGCTCCGAAGGTCCATTATGGCTCAGAGGACGAGCAGACAATTCAGGAGTAATGGTCTTCGGCTCCGACGGCTGGGTCTAAGCCGACAGCAATTTAGCTAGGCCTGGTGCCTTTAAGAACTTCTGAACCAGCCGGTCCATATCCAGATTGGACAGGCTGACCAAAGACCTGAAGGAGTGAATAGATGGAGCCGATTGGAGAAGTAGAGAGGGAGGTTTTTCGGCAACCGGTTCCAAAGAAGCGTCCCGGGTCCGAAAAGAACAGACTGTCGGCTCTGAAGTCAGTGGAGCTGAAGTCATAACACTTTCCAACTTTTTCCCTTTCTTTGTCCTGGATTCTGAGGAAGATTTCGATGATTTGCTGGCCCCATCCTGGTCAGGCAATGCCTCTGAGAAAGGGTGTTTAATAATACCCCTGTCAATTAACTTCCTCTTCCTTTCTGCAAGCACTCGAGTAGAAAAGGAGTGGCAAATACTACATGACTCCTGCAGGTGCACCTCACCCAAACAGTACACGCACTGCGCATGGGCATCCGTAACGGACATCTTTTGTCCGCAGTCTGGGCACTTTTTGAACCCAGACTTAGGATGCTTTTCCCTTTCTACAGACATAACTTCCTGAAAAAAATTTTATGAGATCAAAAAGCAACACTATTTAACTATATAAAATTAGATAAACTCAGAAATGAGTAATCTAATTCACTACAACACAGCAATGCAAAAAGACAGCACAAACAGCCCAAAAGGGGCAACTAGTAATAAGAGTAATCCAAATATCTGAAAGCCCAAAAGGGCAACTCTAATCTAACAAGCTGTAAGAAAAGGCCCAAGGCCAACAGGCCGAAGGCAAGCACTAGAAAGTTATTGGGAAAAAGGGGAAAAAACAGAAAAATCTGCTAAACTAGGTAATACTATGTAAATATAATAGTATAAAGATATAAAAATGCAATAGAAAAACTTGCTGGAAGTTGAAAATTCCCACAATAGTCTCGAGCAACGCTGGAAACCAAGAGATCCATGCCACGGCAAACTAGATCTGAGGTAATTCCAGCAATGCATTGTGGGATACGGGGTTGGGTCTCGAGCTACTGGAAAACTTTGAGCTTGCTAGTCGGCCGTGTCGGAGCCGAGGATCGGCTCCGAACCCATCAGTGAAGAATGAACGGCGAGATTGAACAACTTCACATCAATTGTTTATTAGTTTGAAAAACTTTATAAATCCTAACTGCCTTTTGGGGAACTGAACATTAAGCATCACAATTATTACAGTAGCATTAAATACATCTTCCAGGGATGGAAGTATGGGAGTGGAATTAGGCATATCTACTTGTAGCATATCATAGTATCTCCTCAATTCAGGAGGAACATCTACCTGTTCCCATAAAACACCTTATTCATCCTGACTATTGTCTGAGAGAAGGAAACTTTCTCCAAGAGGGGTTGTAAGGACCAAGTTTCTCCTGAATCAGAGATTTGGGCTTAGGAATCTGTAAGAGATGGCTTGTCTCAGCAGGTACATAACCTGCTTATAGACAGGACTGGTAAACTATAAACAATATCTCTATAACAGTTTTAGAGAGAACCATTGGAAATTATGTGTACCTTTATTAACTGCTCTGGGGGCAACATTTTAAAGATGTGCATATTTTTAGAGGCCAGGTGGGTTGGGGGCATTCAAAATGAGTTTGAGAGTACAAAATGGATTTGTTTGCTACACCCTGACTGTATATCAGAATCCTCTGACATGTTTTCCTTTTTTACATAGGAGAAACAAAAAGAGCATTTAGAACCAGGCTTTTAGAACGTCTGAGGGTCATAAGAAACCAAAGTGTGGAAAATGGGAAAATTATGTTGCTATGCATTTTTCTTTGTGTCATAATGGGAATGAAAAAACGTCTTCAGGGTACCATATTAGAAAAGGTAAAAGTTTTTATGGATAGTGATTTAAAACAGATGCCACTTTTTAAAGAGAGTTTATTTATTCTGAAATATGGTACTCTGACCCCAATGGCCTAAATTTAGAATGCAACTGGAAAGTGTTTCTATAAAGTACAGGGTTGTTGAACTGAACTGCTTTACTTTACGTGATTTTCTTTTATTCAATTGTTTAACTGAATCATTTTTATTGGTGGATTTTTTTTAATGCAGTGATATATTTAATTGTTTGCTGGTGTTGTGCTTTTTGACTTTTGAAAGGCCTTTTTGGCCGAGACACTGGAGCATGTATTGTTTTTTGTACATTTTATATTAAAGTTTGGGTATCTTCTACTGGCCTTGGTCGTTATTCAATTTCATTGGTAATATATCTGCTGACATTATTTTCAAATAAGGACTTCTGAGCACCAGGGTTGACTGCCTGTAACAACCACCTGGTTAAGGTAAGAAAGTAATTTTTTCTAACACACACAGCTGTCTTGAGATGAACAATGTTTAACTGTTTGTTTGTTTTTTCTTTATAGGTTTGGATGAAAACTGACTCAAAGAAGGCACTTTTACCCCTTCTAGAGGTCTCTTTCCCCAGCTACAACATCTTTCAGAGTATCTTCCTGACCAAGAAGTGAAGGGTCACCCATGCCTGGAAGATGGAATGATAAGTGAGTAATGGCAACTACAGATTCACCTACCACTGGTTGAGGTGTTGACTGAGCCTAGTGCGTTGGAAAAGACTCTTTGGTAAGTTGTTTTCTTTCTTTCTGTGTACAGCAGGAGACAAAATTGCTGGAGTGGGGTAGGTATCTGTGCTATAACTAGAAAGAAAAAAACAACAGACTCTTTGGTAAGTTGTTTTTTTTTTCTTTCTACAGTAGGTACAGCAGGAGAGAGAATAGCGGGAGTGGAGTTAAGTATCCATGCTGTAACCATGGTGGATGTCTCAAAGACGGTACACTCTGCTGGAACAAGTTTGCCAGAAGGTAATTTGTCAAAAAGTGTTCACAAGCAGCACAGTCACTCTCAGATACACAATCCACAATCAGAGTAATGCATAACATCACACTAAATTACCACCAGAACACCCTTTTTTTCAAAACCTAAACTCAGTCTGACAGAAAAGAATGGCAAGTAGGCTGGCACACAGTCTACACAAACACTAATATACCCCAAAATAATCCCTGATCATATAAAACACTTTCCAGCACTAAACTTTTCATAAAATAATACAATGTTTGCATAAGCAATACATTTTCAAATAAAAAGGCCCAAAATAGCTTACAGCTAAAAACTGTGATCCCTTACAAGAAACTTCTGATAATGAACAGAATACCAGGTTTCTTAAAGGAGAAATACCGCTAACAAGATCTATTTATAAACATCATTTTTTAGAGGGCAATATTCTGTGTGGAAGGGTTTCCTACAGGGACTTATCTGCCAAATATGAAACTAAAGGCCAGTTGTTGCTCCTGTGAATTCGCTGACATGCTTCTTTACAAGGTGGCAAGAAAGTACTGGGGAAAGCTTCACTCTGACTGCTGCTTTCCCTCCCACAGGACTGACCAATCAGCATTGAGAGTAGAGGTGTTTGAGAGAGCCAGAGCTTTTTGGAAGCTGGCCAACTGCTGTGTTCCAGCTAGGCAGGATACGACTCAAATTTCCTAAAGAGTACTGCAGCAGTGGGAATGATGAACATCCAATTGTTCACTTTGTATAACCAATAGATGGCTTCCAGTCTTCCCAGTCCCAGCTCCAAATACTTAAAGAAATTTATGGACTTGGCTTCTCTCAGAGAAGCACTGGTTGACTGGAAACTTCCTGTCTCATACAGCATCACTATTTCTGTGAATGGTGACTCATGTCTTTACTTTGCTATATTCCAGCCCATCTGGTTTACTTGGCTTTCCAGAAACAGATCTGCTAAAATGGCATTATGGAACACACAGACTCCAGAGTCTTTCACTGTCCTCATATGTCAATTCATCCTTAACTAAAGCACAATCAGAGATTGTAGAAATCCATTCAGTTTGGTCCAGGTACTCTTTAAGGTTCAAGCTTAAAAAATATATGCATTGAGCCATTTCCTTACTTACTGTGTTCTGTGTGGTTTACTACAACACAGAATATAAAGTGCAGTTATGTAAGTTGAACTTATCCATAACAGTAGATGTTTAAATTCCTCACTGCTGCAGTAGCCTTTAGACTATAAGGGTTGTGTCTTGCCCAAGACACAACAACTGGACAGCTTCCAAAAGCTCTAGCTCCCTCCCACACTTCAACACTGTTGATTGGAAAGCCCAATAGAGGGAAAATCGGCAGAGTGGAAAATATTCTATACTTTCCTGCATAACTGAAAAGAAGTAGCATAGTCTAATATGGCAACACTCATGTAAGCAGCACAATCCATAGCTCTGAGCCAGTGACCATTTCTTTGGGTATAAACAGCTTTTGACCAAGTTTCCATACCTAAGTTACTAGAGGGTGCACTAATGTCAGGCAGGAAACAATGGAAAGGCCATAATAAAACAGTAAAATTAAACATTAACATACACACTGGAAGCCAGGTGGTAAATAAGGAATGTACAGGTGAAGGGCATGCAGAGATGATAGATAAAACACAAAATCGGAACATGGCTTCTGGTACACTAGAGAGTACGTTAGGCAAAATATTCAAAGAAATCTCTCAACTAAGTGGGGCTATGACTGACTATATTTTAATTAATGATAAAAAAAGTCTCCGAGCATTCAGATGATATTATCCAGATGCACAGATCCGAGCAGGAAGTGAGCAAACGAATGGCAAGTCAGGAAAATAAACTGAACAATATGTAGGCTAAACTGACTGAATTTGAAGACCAGGCAACAAAGGAGAATTTAACATTCACAGGGATACCGGAACAGGAAGAGGGGAGAGACTGTGTGGAATTCATGAAGACACATATTAGTAAATGGACTAATATTCCCAAGGACAGCATTAAGATTTGACAGGCAAAGAAAGTCACTGAGGCATCAGTGAAAAGTCAAAGGTAACTATGGTCCACAATAATAAAATTGCGCTCCAATCTCAAGAAAGAGGAAATCTTATCAAAGTTGTGTCAGAAAGGTTAGCAGCTGATGGTCTCAACAACTGTGTATATTGACTGTGACTACTCATCACAGACAAGAAACAATAGAAATGCCTTTCTGCCAGCCAGCCATCTCGCTACAGACATTAAACTGTGATTTAAACTGTTACAGGCAGCATTGTTAAAGGTATACTACCTCACTAAAATCAAGACATATGGGGACCCACAGGCAGCACATGAGACACTGCAAAAGGGAAGGCAAGAAGTGATTAGGATGTTAAGTGCAGCAGGAATAACCATGGACAGAGAACCCCAGGAAAGAAGAGCTGAGATTTTTCTGGTGAAGCCCTTCCCAATATTCCAAAGAAAATTGATGGACAAAGAACAGATTGAGGCTTTTTCCAAGAAAATATGAAAGTGGGAAGTGAACATAAAAGCTTACGCTTGAAAGGAGTTTTAACTCCAGTTTGGACATTCATTTGCCAAGCTTACTATCTGTACATAGTTAAGGGGGAGGGGGTTGTATTTTTTACAGGTTAGACATAATGTTCTCTGTTACCATAAAGTTACTTGGGAGAATTTGAGAACAAACGCTTGCCACGGTACAAGCTTACAGGCAGATCTTAAGGGAAGAATGTTTGTTGAGATGAAAACAAAGGGAATTATACTCACAGTACTACAGAACAGGAATACAGTTTCCTGGAATGTCAATAAACTAACAGGGTGTAGGAAAAATGCAAATCATTTTACCGCAAGAAATGCATTTAACTGAAATACAACTTGAAGTTTTTATTAAAAAGAAGTGGGAAACGTTATTTTGTGGGAATAAGAAAGGAGAAAAAAATGAGGTGTGATGATACTTAGAAGAAATAACAAATGCCAAATTGATAGTTGTTGAAGGACAAAGAAGGGATATACGTTCGGGTTAGAGGTTACTGGTGTGGTGAAAGAATGGCATTTGTATCAGACTACTTACTTCCTAAAACCAGTAAAAATGATATGAGAGACATTCTGGGCAAAATTATCACATCTTAACAGGGTGTGTTGATAATGACGGGGGACTAGAATATTACAACAGACACCAAAGATGCAAGCAGAGGGGCCAACAGCATGGAAGGTGGAAGAGGAAGAAAAAGAGATTTTTACAGAAATATATGCAAACTTTTGGACTGGTAGATGCAATAAAGAAAGCCCAGAAAAGAAAAGAATTTACTTACTATTCGGACAGATCTGATACCTGGACTAGGCTGGACAGACAATATTTTTAAAAAACGAACATGGGAAGTTAATTAAAAAAGTAACCACATACCCGATTATTATACCAGCTCATGCGCCAGTAGATTTTAATACAGTCAAACAAATGATATACAAAGAAAGGTACTGGCATCTTCCCATGTATTTCCTAAAAAGACAAAACGTTAGTAACTGGATAAATAACATTTTAAGGAATAATTAGGAAAGTTTGATACACAGGAGAATAATTAACAAAATACATGGGACAGAACTAAATACAGCTTTAGAATACTTGCAAAAGAGAAAACTCAAGGCATTTTGGGAGATATGAAACAAAGATTTATTACAGGGGAAAACAGGATTAAGGAGCTGCAGAAAAAGGAAGGTGGGATAGAAGAAGGTCGTATAACTGACCTAGTGGGTAAGGCAAAATAACAAATGCAAGGTTATCTAGACAATATAACTCAAAGTATGGCAATGGCTCTGAAGCTGAGATATTCTGACAACTCCTCTACGAGTATGAGGATGTGGCTCTTAGACTGAAAGAGAAAAAGGTTCAGTCTCTGATAACTGCTTTTTCAGACCTATCGGGAGAAAGTAATGGAAATAGAGAAAATCGAAGCGATAATAAAAAATTACTATGAAAATATTTATTCAGCAGATGGAGCACATGGGAGGAAGTAGAGGAATCTTAAGACATCTGAAGGATCTGAAGCTGCCTAAACTAACAGAACAGAAATGGCTGGACTTACAAGCACCTATTTCAGGACTAGAAATAATACAGACGATGTAGCACCTCAAACTAGAGAAAACTTTTAGTTATGTACTCACCATAACTTCAGATGTTTGGGATCCATCTCGCCTACATTCTGACTGATGGGTTCGGAGCCGATCCCTCGGCTCCGACTCGGCACGCTTATGCCAAAGAGCGAAGTCTCTTATTGGCTGAGCTTACTATATCCCAGGATGCACCACTACCAGTCCCCCAGATCTAGTTTGTCCGCATACATGCACACATGCACGCACTGCTTATATAACATCGTCAGATGAAACAAGATAAAAACAGTAGAACTCAAACCGTTCAATCTCTTCTGATCTCCAAGGCAGGGTGAAGGAGGGTGGGTATTAGGAATGTAGGCGAGATGGATCCCAAACATCTGAAGTTATGGTGAGTACATAACTAAAAGATGTTATGTGATCCTATCTCGCCTACATTCTGACTGATGGGACAGCGTCCCTAGCACCTGAATCCTGGGTGGCTCACTGGAAAACACTCCTGAGTACCGTGGAACCAAATGATGCTCGCCCTTTAGATGCCACATCCAATTTATAGTGGGAAATGAAAGTGTGCGGGTTGGACCAAGTAGCATAGCACAAATCTCAGAAATAGCGAGCTTGGAATGAAATGCAATAGAGGTAGCCATAGCTCTAGTAGAGTGAGCTTTGACAGATGTTGTAAGTTGCTTATTTGAAGAGGAGTAAGCCTGAGTTATGCAATCTCTAATCCATTTGGCAATAGTCGCTTTAGTGATGGTTTTACCCAGTTTATTATCTGAAAAGGACACAAACAATTAGTCTTTTTCGAATCTGTTGAGTCCTGTCTAGATAGAAGCGCAATTGCCTGTGAACATCCAACTTATGCAAGGTGTATTCCGCTTTGTTTGAAAATTTTGGAAAGAAAACTGGTAGTTCTAGAGATTGTTGGAGACAGAGATTAGAACAAACTTTTGGAACAAAGGATGGGTTAGGCCTAAGTGATACTCTATCCTTGTGAAAAATCAAGTACGGTGGTTTGATAGATAGGGCTTGAAGTTCTGAAACTCTTCTTGCAGAGGTAATTGCAATTAAGAAGGCAGTTTTCCAAGACAGATATTTCAACTCACATGTAGCAGCCGGTTCAAAAGGAGGAGATGTTAAGGCACTAAGTACCAAATCAAGATCCCACGGAGGCGCAGGATGAAAAACTGGGGGTCTTAAAAGCACAGCACCTTTCAGGAAAATTTTACATAATCTGCTACTCATCAACGGTGGGTCTATGGATTCATGAAATTTGGAGATAGCTGCTAGTTGGACCTTAATAGTAGAGACTGAAGATCCTTGATTAAACAAGGATGTTAAAAATTTCAAGACCTCTGGTATCGGGGCAGTAATAGGGTCTAAGCCTCTGAGTTGAGCCCAGATAGCAAACCTCTTCCACTTACTGTGATACAATTTCTTAGTGGTGGGTTTGTGAGCTGAAGATAAAATGTGAATAACTTCAGGGTCCAAGGTGTGATTTCTGACTAAAGTCGGAAGTGGAGGAGCCAAGCCGCTAACTTCAAAGTGTGAAGGGACTGGTGCTGTTGTCCCGACTGATGAATCAGAAGGTCCGGAGTTAGATCCAAAAACCAAGGACCGTCCAGAGCATATTTCTGTAGGTAGGGGAACCATACCTGACGAGGCCAGTACGGAGCAATTAGAATCATTGTGGACCCCAGTTGGGAAGCTTTCTGGATGACTTTGGGAAGGAGTGGAACCGGAGGGAAAGCGTAAAGCAGTCCTGTTGGCCAAGGTTGGACTAGAGCATCCGTAGCTGCTTCCCCTTGACGCGGGGTCAAGGAAAAGAACCTCTTGCACTTAGTGTTTTGTGGTGTTGCAAACAGGTCGCAGCACGGATTCCCCCATCTTTTGAAAATCTGAGCTGCTACAGCTTCGTTCAGGGACCACTCGTGAGGAGAGAGAATAGTCCTGCTCAGTCTGTCTGCCAATACATTGGATTTGCCTGGAATGTGGGTCGCTACCAGGAAGCGCTTGGTAGCCACTGCCCATTCCCACACCCTCATGGCCTCTCTGCAAAGGGGGTAAGATCTGGTCCCTCCTTGTTTGTTTAGATACCAGACCACTGACATGTTGTCTGTGTGGATGGCGATAATGCCTTGAGGGAGAAACTTGTGGAGGGCTTGTAAGGACAGAAGTACAGCCCTCATTTCCAACACATTGATATGGAGAAATGTTTCGTTGGGAAGCCAAGAACCCTGAACTGACCTGCCCAGACAATGCCCCCCCCACCCCGTCTGGGAGGCATCTGTAGTCAAGGTGGCCACCGGAGGGGGTATAACAAAGTGTCTTCCCTGATTCAGATTGGATGGCAGAAGCCACCAGCGGAGGTCCCGTTTGCAAGTTTCTGTAATCAGTATGCGATGATTGAGGGGGAGATCTTGAAAAGACCATTGTGTCGATAATAGCCACTGGAGAATCCTCATGTGCAACCTTGCCAGAGGAACTAGGAGAACCGTGGCAGACATTGAACCTAAAAGTTGTAGGACCATCCTGGCTGGGGCTTTGGATCTTAGAAGCAGGGCTCGGACTTGATCTTGTAATGTTTGTATCCTTTCGGTAGGAAGGAAGATCCGCATTAATTTTGAGTCTATCTCTGCTCCTATGAATCTTATGCGCTGAGAAGGCAGCAAGACAGACTTTGACCAGTTGAATGTAATTCCCAGGGAAACACCCAGGGAGATGGTGGCTTGTAGGTTCTCTAGTAGTAGATGCCTGGTGGTGGCAGTCAGGAGCCAGTCGTCCAGATAGGAAAACACTTGGAATCCGAGACTCCTCAGGTGAGCAGTCACTACTGCCAAACACTTGGTGAACACCCTGGGGCTGTGGTGAGACCAAAGGGCAGAGCACAAAATTGGAAATGACTGTCTCCCAGGCTGAAGCGCAGATACCTCCTGGACGCCTGATGTATCGGTATGTGATAATAGGCGTCCTTGAGATCTATGGAGCACATCCAAACATCCTTCTCCAACAATGGGAGAATGGATTGTAAAGTGACCATTCGGAATTTGGACTTCATGATGGACTGGTTTAGTTTGCTGAGATCCAATATTGGTCTCAGGTCCCCTGTCTTTTTTGGCACTAAAAGAACCTTGAGTAATTTCGGATCCGATCTGGTCTGTGGGGACCGGTTGGATGACTCCTTTTTCTAGCAGCTTTGAAGCTTCTGCGGCTGCAATTTCCCTTTGACTGGGTGGTGGGTCCAGGATTTTTTTGGACGGTGGGGGTGAGTGTGTGAAGGGAATGGTGTAACCTCCGGCGATAATCCGAAGCACCCATCTGTCCTGAGTGATAGACTCCCAGGCTTTTAGGTGCTTGGCAAAACGGCACCCGACTGGCTCCGGAGCAGCACAGCCGGGCAATCCCTCATGAAGTGTGGGAGGCTGAAGAGCCACGAAAGGACTCGCGGTCTCCAGAATTGCGGGGCCCTCTGCCGCCTCTGGGACGGCGTCTCCCAGAAAAATTTCCCCGTCCTCTGCCTCTGGAAGGGGAATCTTCCTGCTGTTGAGGAAAAAACTTCTGTGATTTGCGGAACCACATCTTCCCCCCTCTTTTGGCCTTGGGATAAGGCCGAAAGGGAGTGGAATAACGTGCACCTACGGCAGATAAAGTTTTTCCCTCTTGCTCACAGCGGGTAAGAGTGTCTTTTACCTTAGGTCCAAACAAAGAGGACCCATCAAAGGGAGCGTCGGCGAAGGAAGACTTGAAGGCCTCCGCGAAATGACACAAATGGAGCCAGGCTTGTCTCCGTAGAGCTACGCCTGTGCCTGCCGCTCTACCGCCTTCGGCTGCATATGAAATGAGCCTCATGGACGAGTTAGAAATCGAGGTAAGGATAGCCAACTGAGAGCTAACCGACTGGGCTAGCTGCTCAGGTAGGGTACCCGAGAGGGAATCTGACAGCTCCTTGACCAGATCCCTCTGTAGCCTGGTAAAATGTGCCAAATAATTCAGGGACCTTAGAGTAAAGGCCGCTGAAGTCAGGGTGCGCTTCCGTGCGGTCCATGCTCCTAGACTCCTTATTAGGAGGATGGACGGACGTTGAAGCCTCTGCCACGTCCTGTTGTGTAGCAGATGCCACCACCATGGCATCTACAGCCACGACTTTCGTCAAGAACTCCTTCTCGGGTGGGGCAGACAAAAATTTGTTAGGGCGAGAAGGCACTGGTTCCACAGTATCTGGATGTTCCAGCCCTCCGACAAACCAAATCCAGGAGCTCGTCGAAGGGCGGAGACACCCAGGAGGCGGAGGGCTGAGCCCCAAAGGCCTTGAGAAGCACTGACTCATCAGCAGAGGGGGTTTGGATATCCAGCCGCCTCGTTGCTTAAGGATCTCTAAAATGTCTGCGAATGAGACATCATCCGAGGACGACTTTGGGGACCCCTCCGCATCATCAAGATCAGTGTCCGATGTAAGAGACTCGGGAGTCCACGTGCTTCCTCTTGCACGATCTCTTCCTTGGGGCTCCTCCAAGACAACTCAAGAACCCTCAGGAGGAGGGAACCCCAGTGGGGTAACCTCAGGCCCGGGCTCCGCTGCCTAGGGACAGGGGAACTGCCAAAGACCCAGTCTCCATGCCCAGGAAGGTGCCGGTAAAGCCGTAGAGATGGCAAGAAGACTTGGCCAAGGCACTCCTCATAGCTCTGAAAGCCGGACCCCAGAATCCTGGGAGTGTCCGTCCCGAGCCATGATAGCAGACGGAAGTCCCGCAGCCAAGCACCGAGAGGGAGGCTCGAACCGACAGCATTGGTCCCGAAACGTCACCCCCGGGTCCGACCGAAGAAGTCCGCGTGCCAAACTCGGACCTGAAGGCCGGGGCTGGAGTAAGGGTCGGAGCCGACCATAGGATCTCCACCGGCTCCAACAGCACCTGCTCCGGAGCCGAAGCGGTCGGAGGAGGAATGGCAATGGAATGGGCTATCGGCTCCGAAACCAATTGGGTTGGAGCCGAAACAAATTTTTGAAAGACTGGGGACTGGAACAGTCTTTGGAGCACCCTGTCTATGTCCGAATCTGACATCCTCGATGACCTAGAGGAGACCGAACGGGTTCGAGTTGGCCTCTCCAACGGCCCCAAGGGGCTAGGGGACCGGCTCGGCGACTCGATAACTATCGCCGAAGGAATGCACAAACCAGTTTCCATCGGTGCCGAGGAGGACTTAGGCGCCGAGGAGGAAGTGTCTGAGCGGACAACCTTCATTGGTTCCGAGATCAGTGGAGCCGATGAAGGTGACCGCCTCGATGCCCCAGCCATCGGCTCCGAAGCCAGAGGAGTCGAGACTGGAGGCATCGAGGCAGACCGTTCCGCCCTCGGCTCCGAAGTCCTTGGAGCCAAAGGAGAAGCCTGCCTATGTCTTTTGGCGGTCGGGTCCGACGGACTGGTCGGAGCCGACGCCCTTTTCTTTTTAGCAGGAGAAGGAGAGGATGCTAAAGCTTCTTCAAAAGAGGGTTTTATAAGGCCTTTCAATATAAGTTTATTTTTCCTCTCTTGGAGGACCCTCGAGGAAAAAGCGTGACATACGCTGCAGGACTCCTGCAAATGTTTGGCGCCCAAACAATATACACAGAGAGAGTGGTCATCCGTGATAGACATTTTAAAACTACATTTAGTGCATTTCTTAAAGCCCGAAGGCCTAGGAGCCTGAGACATTATAAGTAGAACTCAGTAACTCTCTCACAGACAAAACTCTTTGAAATAGACTGACACTACAAAGATTAACTTGCCGTTAAGAATGACAGCCCGCAATCAAAATAAGGCCAACTGAAGACATATAACAGTGAATATATCTAAGGGAAACCAAGAACCCCTAAAGGTTCAAAAGGGATTGACTGACAGGGAAGGCCCTACAGATCAAGGGGGCCTGTAGCCAGAACAAACACCAATCACACACAAAGTTTTCACAAAAATTTTCAAAACACACACAAAAGCACAGAGTAGCTGTTAAAACAGCTTTTTGTTAAAGAAATAGCGAATTTCTGACAGAAAAAGTTAGTGAAAAGACACTACTTAGCTCAGCCAGCTCGAGACCACGTCTTTGCTAGTTAGCGGCAAACGAGATCTGGGGGACTGGCAGTGGTGCATCCTGGGATATAGTAAGCTCAGCCAATAAGAGACTTCGCTCTTTGGCATAAGCATGCCGAGTCGGAGCAGAGGGATCGGCTCCGAACCCATCAGTCAGAATGTAGGCGAGATAGGATCACATAACATCTCCAGGTTTCAATGACTTGTCAACAGAATTACAGAAAAAGGTTGTGATTGGTTACTTTTCAAATCAGAGGAAGAGATGTCAATACTGTTTTCTATCCTAAAAAACTATGAAATCATGGCAGGTTTTAGAATAAACACCTCTAAAACAAAATCTATTGCAATAAACTATATACCTACATTTGAGTTGATGCAGGAATATCCATTTTTATGGGGACGTACTAAAATGACATGCTTAGTTACATAGCTGATGAGTAATAAGCAGCAGGCAGGAGCAGTATCTTGGGAGGAAACTACAAGAAAAGTTGTAAAATGGAAGCTAGTGTTCATGGACTTCGACAGTAAGGTACAAGTGATCAAAATGTAACCAGTAAATGTTCAAAATTGAGGAATAACCAGCCTTCAAAGCAATAACCAATAAAGCAACCTACTGAAAAGAAAGGCAATAAAATTGCTCTTTATTTTCCAGTTTCACACAGAAGACATTAATGTTCACAATGGCACATACATTTTCGTCTGTAAAAAGACTTCATCAGATAAGCTTCCTGCGTTCCCTCCCTCAATTTACACAAGCAGCAATTAAAAAGCCACCAATAAAATGCTTAGAGTGAAAAACAAAGATTGCTAATTGTTGCTTAGTACTGCTGTTTAAAACCTTGTTCTCATACTAAAACAGTAGCCAAAAATAGAAGTTATGTCCTTACCATAACATTCCATGTGGAGTGTTCATCTCGCCTTTGTTCTTACACATGGGTTCGGAGCCGATCCTCAGCTCCGTATCGGCCGCTTGGCAAAGCTCAGCATCGAGAAGAAGCTCGAGACCAACCTATCTCCCACAATCCCCCTCTGCCCTTACCTCAGATCTAGTTTGCAAACAAACCAGACCCCAACGGGAGTGAACATACAACATACATGCTAAGGCATAGCTGGTAAACAGCCGTAACAACTGAGAGAGACAGAAGCGGGAGAACCAAACCAGACACCTAAACTGGACGTTCTTCCTGAGGGTGGGAGGGTGGGAATGTAAGAACAAAGGCGAGATGAACACTCCACATGGAACGTTATGGTAAGGACATAACTTCTATATGTGAGAGTGTTCAATCTCGCCGTTTGTTCTTACACATGGGTAGCGTCCCTAGCTCCGTGATCCTGAGAAATTCACGGAAGAACGTTCCTGAGCACAGTGGAACCAAAGGTTGCCCTGTCCCTGGAAACCCTATCCACTTTGTAATGAGAAATGAATGTATGTGGTTTAGACCAAGTGGCGGCCGCACAAATAGTATCCAACGGTAGGCGGGCCGCATGAGCCAGGGAGGTAGACATTGATCTAGTAGAATGTCCTTTGGGTTTGACGGGTAAGCTCTGCTCAGAAGCAGTATAAACAAAAATAATACAATCGGATAGCCATTTGGAAAGGGTTCGCTTCGTCACTGCCATGCCCTTCCTGCTGTCCGCAAAAGCTATAAAGAGCTGATCTGTTTTTCTGTGATCCTTTGTTCTATCCAAGTAAAATCTGAGTTGTCTATGAACATCCAACTTGTGTAACATATATTCCAACTTATTGGAATGGTTCTTGAAAAATGTGGGGAGCTCAATGGACTGATTAATGTTATTGACGGAACAAACTTTGGGAAGAAAGGATGGATTAGTGCGAAGAGATACCCTATCAGGGTGAAAGATCAAATATGGGTGTTTAACGGAAAGAGCTTGAAGTTCTGATACCCGTCTGGCTGATGTGATAGCTACCAGAAAGAGGGTTTTCCATGACAAAATCTTCAAAGAACAGGAAGAGGCTGGTTCAAATGGTGGTAGCATTAGCTGTGATAATAGGAGGTTCAAATTCCATGGTGATGTAGGAACCCTGACTGGTGGCCTGATATGGAAAGACCCTTTTAGAAAGGCCTTACAAAGTCTATGAGCCAAAATAGGCGCTCCATTTTCTCCCACATGAAAATTTGAAATGGCAGCCAATTGAACCTTCAAAGTGGCAGGAGAAGCTCCTTGGTGAAATAGTACGGATAGAAACTCCAAGACTCTGTTCAGTGGGGCTATTACGGGATCCAAATGTTGTGTAGTTGCCCAGTGTACAAAACGCTTCCACTTACTAGTGTAAATTTTTGTAGTGGAAGCTTTATGAGAAGCCACTAGAATATTTTGAACCGCAGGGGAAAGAAGATCAGACCTGGCTAAGAAGGGAAGCGGAGCAGCCAAGCTGCTAGTCTGAGGGAGAGAAGCGACGGGTGGGGAGCCCCTGACGAGCGGGTCAGTAGATCCGGCTCCGGGTCCAGGATCCAGGGTTCCCGAATTTGGTGTGCTTGAAGAAAAGGAAAACAAATCTGACGAGGCCAGAATGAGGCAATGAGGATTATTGTCCTCTCCAGGTTGTTGGCTTTCTGTAGAAATTTTGCAATCAGAGGTATAGGAGGGAAGGCGTACAGGAGGCCCGGGGCCAATCGTGAATCAGAGCGTCCCTGGGGACTTCCCTGAGGGGTAATAGGGCAAAGTAGCTTCTGCATTTGGCGTTCATTGGAGACGCAAACAGATCGCAGCAAGGCTGGCCCCACTTGCGAAATATCCTGTCCGCAATTGTTCGTTTGAGGGACCACTCGTGAGGTAACAGGATGGCTCTGCTCAACCTGTCCGCTATGACGTTGGATAACCCCGGGATGTGCGTTGCTATCAGAAAACGACCCGTGGACTCTGCCCATTGCCAAATTCTCATGGCCTCTCTGCATAGTTGATAAGATTTGGTTCCCCCTTGTTTGTTTATGTACCAGACTACGGACATGTTGTCCGACTGAACTGCAATGGTCCCTATAGGTAGAAGGGGAGAAAAGTGTTGCAACGCTAGAAACACTGCCCTCATCTCCAGAACATTGATGTGCAGATTGCACTCTGAATTGGTCCATTCGCCTTGGACTGTCTGTCCCTGAAAGATGCCCCCCCACCCTATCAGGGAAGCGTCCGTGGTCACCGTAGCTGTCGGAGTGGGTAGCACAAATGGTCGGCCGGCGGAGAGATTGCAAGTCTGAAGCCACCAAGACAGGTGCGATTTGCAGATGTTCGTGATGTGAATTTCGTGTGTCAGGGGTAACTGTTGGAACGACCATTGTGCAAATAGTAGCCACTGAAGGACTCTCATGTGCAGTCTTCCCAAGGGTATCGCAATGAGGGAAGCTGCCATGAGACCCAAAACTTTCAGAACCAGTTTTGCCGGGGATTTTTTGGACAACAGGAGAAGAGATATATGATTTTGTAGAGAGGCTATTCTTTCTGGAGGAAGCCTTAGAATCAAGCAACGAGTATCCAATTCTGCTCCTATGAATGAGATATGCTGTGATGGCTGTAATACAGATTTTTTGAAATTTACGGAAATTCCGAGATGAACACAGAGTTCTAGTGTGTAATCCCTGGCCTGAATCAGTCGACGCTCAGTGGTGGCAGTAAGGAGCCAGTCGTCCAGATATGGAAACACCTGGAATCCTAGGCGTCTCAAGTGAGACGCTACCACTGCCATACATTTGGTGAAGACCCTGGGGGCTGAGGTCAGACCAAAGGGCAGGGCTCGAAACTGAAAGTGACTGGCTCCCAGCCGGAAGCGCAAGTGATCCCTGGACGCCCTGGCCATTTTGATGTGGTAGTATGCGTCCTTTAGATCTATTGAGCACATCCAGTCGTCCTTCTGTAAGAATGGAAGGATCGATTGAAGCGTGACCATCCGGAACTTTTCTTTCTTGACGAAGGTATTGAGTTTGCTTAGGTCCAGAATTGGCCTCCAGTCCCCTGTCTTTTTTGGAACTAAAAAGAACCTTGAGTAAGTTCCGAATCCTCTTTGGTCCGCCGGGACTGGCTGGATGACTCTTTTTTCTAGCAGCTTTGAAATTTCTATAGCTGCAGGGTCTCGCAGATGGGGAGGTACATCTGGGAGTCTTTTCTGTGGTAATGGGGGTAAAAGAAACGGAATTCTGTAACCTCTGGTAATAATGCTTTTTACCCACTTGTCTGATGTAAGACTTTGCCAGGCCTGAGGGTATAAAGCTAAGCGACCCCCGACTGCCTCCAGAGCAGGACAGCCGGGCCTCCTCTCAGGAGTGCTGGAAAGGTTTCCCGGGGAGTGTATCTCTGTCACCTTGGTTTTGCGGACCCCCTCTGCCGCCAGGGCGACGTCTTCCACCTCTGCCCCCCCTCTGCCTCTGGAGGGGGCATCACCCTGTGTGCCTGGGAAAGAGCCTTGGGGTTTTCGAAACCACATTTTTCCACCACGTTGCCCTTTGGGGTACGGTCTGGATGGGGTGGAAAAACAGACTCCGACAGCAGACAGAGTCTTTCCCTCTTGCTCACACCGGGTAAGGGACTCCTTTACTTTTGGGCCAAAGAGAGTGGCACCGTGAAATGGGGCGTTAGTAAAGGAAGACTTGAAGGCTTCCGCAAAGGAACATAAGCGCATCCAGGATTGTCTACGAAGAGCAATCGCTGAAGCCGCAGCCCTACTCGATCTTTCAGCTGCATATGAAATGAGCCTCATGGACGAGTTCACAATAGATGTAAGGGTAGTGAGTTGTGCTGTAACTTTTTCTGAGACAGCAGCATCTGTAGTACCCTGGAGGCTATCTCCCAACTCTTTGATTAGATCCCTCTGTAACCGTGTGAAATGCGTCAAATAGTTCAGCGATCGCATGGAAAAAGCCGCTGAACTAAAAATGCGCTTCCCATACCTGTCCATAGTCCTAGAATCTCTGTTAGGCGGATGGACAGATGAGGAAGATTCAGACATCTCCTTTTTAGTGGCCGCCGCCACCACCATAGCGTCCACTGGAACTCCTTTTGTGAGATAAGCCTTGTCTTGAGGGGCAGTAATATATTTATTAGGCTTTCTAGGGACTGGCTCCACTGTGTCAGGTGTCTCCCACGCCCTTCGAGCAATCAGTTCCATCAACTCATCGAAGGGCAGAGTGACCCAGGAGGAAGAAGGGCGAGCACCGAATGCCTTCAGCAAGACTGACTCATCCTCAGAAAGGGGTAGGGCTTGCCAATCGCCTCTCTGTTTCAGGATCTCCAGGATGTCAGAAAAGGAGACATCCTCTGAGGGTGATTTCGGGGACCCTTCTGACTCATCTAAGTCAGTGTCCGATGTTAAGGATTCTTGTGGAGAATCCAAGTGTCTCCTCTTACACAATCTTTTCCTCGGGATTTCCTCGGGGGGGGGCATCCGATGAAGCCTCCGAGAAAGAGGGGGCTCCCTCTGGGGGCGGCTGAGACACCGGTGCTCGACGCTTTGATGTAGCCGTGGATGCAGAAGAGGATAACGGACCTTTATGGGAAGGAGAAGCTGTCTCTGCTGAAGTGGTTGTCTGAGTCGGCAACACCTTCCTCATGAGGTCGAAGGCCCCCGGGTCCCGAGTTGAGGAATCCCTCGGTTCCGAAGAAAGCGGAGGGATCCCCGAGACGGGGACTGAAGGCATCGACCCCGAGGACGGAGCCGAGTCGATTCGAGCCGAGGCACCGAGAGGGAGAGTCGGAACCGAAACATCGGTCCGACTCTCGGTCCCCGAACCAAGGATGGATCGTCGGCTCCGCGATTCCGGTAATGGGTCCGTCGGAGTCGAGGTGAACGGTGCCGACCGAGAGAAGGACGGTTCCGGCACCGAGGGCTCCACGATCATCAGATCAGCCTCTCCCGGCTCCGAAGACTGAACAGGCCTCGGAGGAGGAACAGATGGAGATAAGGGAAGGCCTTCGAGTCTCGATACCAACTGGGAAGAGACTGAGATGAGTTTGGACAAGGCCGTATTCTCCATTAATTTCTGCACCACGCGGTCTACATCGGTGTCGGAGAGGGGTCTAGAAGAACGCGCCGAAGGAATTGAAGACGGAGCCGACCTCAAGAGCACAGGAGGTGGAAGCTCCGTCACCGGTTCCAAGACTCGAGGCTCGGTAACAGACAAAAGTTCAACACTCAGCCCCGAGGTCTGTGGAACCGGTGAGCGAACTTTAAATGAAGAGCTCAGAGCCGATGACATGGGCTCCGACGTCTTCGATTCCTTCGAGGATTTAGATGTCTGGTCCGATGCATCCAGAGCCTCTTGGAATACAGGCTTCAAAAGGCCTCTATCCATGAGTTTCCTGCGCCTATCTGTCATGACCCTTCCACTGAAAGAATGACAAATGGAGCAGTCTTCTTGCAGATGGAGAGGGCCAAGACAGTAGACGCAGGAACTATGGTTGTCTGTGACAGACATTTTCTGTCCACATTGGCACCATTTGAAGCCTGACTTAGCTTTCTCAGACATAATAATAATAATACAATAATAGCCAAATCCAATAAGACTATACAATTCCACACAGTCTTGAACAGGCAGTAACAGCCAACAATAATGTCAAAGCCAGTAATTTCAGTCAAATCCAGTAGTTAGTCAAATCCAGTTAGTTTTAGAAGTTTAATGGGTGGGGTAGGCCCCGAGGGAACTAACTTACTATATATATATATATATATATATATATATATATATATATATATATATAAAATATATACGTACACGAAAGAAGCCCTCGACTCACTACACACACACACACACACACAAAACGTAAAGGTGAACTAGGAGAAAAAATTATCTAAAAAATCTTAGATAAAAGTAATCTTATCTGTCAGGTGCTCGAGCTCATCAAAAATGATGCAAACGTTGCAGCGGCAAACTAGATCTGAGGTAAGGGCAGAGGGGAATTGTGGGAGATAGGTTGGTCTCGAGCTTCTTCTCGATGCAGAGCTTTGCCAAGCGGCCGATACGGAGCCGAGGATCGGCTCCGAACCCATGTGTAAGAACAAACGGCGAGATTGAACACTCTCACATCCACTTTTTAAAAGCCTGCTTATACATTAAAATATTAACAAATAAAACTATCAGTAAAAACATTAAAAAGTGTATCATAACCACTGAATGTATGTATATATATAAAAATTTAAAATATATGTGCAAGAATGTATAAAAATATACTTATTTAATTTTCTTAAAACCATAATACAATGTCTTCCTCAAGTGATTAAAATACAGAGTGCACCCTTAATTCCAAAAATTAAGGAAAAAGTTGTGTACGCTCACATTGTGTGATGATCTTTCCAGAACAATTCTAAACTATTGTAAAAGCACACCATTAAATTATTAAAAACTCTAAAAACAGAAGATAGGAACAAAGGGAGTCTATAGTTTAGCAGCACTTAGTTTTAATAATGGGGCAATAGAAATATTCTCATTTAAACCAGGGGCTTTAGCAGCGTCCAAGGTCACCTGCCAAAATAGCTCACGATATTCAAGTCTGGTTTCCGAAGGACCACCTCTAGCATCAGGAAGAAAGAAAAACTTGCATGTTTGCACCTCAAACTATGTTTTTACAAAGCATTCTTGTCATTCCTTGTCCTGATGTTGTATAAATGCTCGTAAATACGTTTTTTTTTTAATTTTCATTCAGTCTTGCCCACATAAAAGGCTACGCAAAGCCCACAAATCACAAGTATACCAAACCACTAGTGTTGCAATTACAATAACTAGTTCCATAGATCAACTTATTCCTAATAGGAATTGGTATATTATCAGTGTTTGTAATGTAAACACATTGTGAGCATGCTCCACACCTATATGTTCCTTTCTTATTAACATTAATTCCTCTCATAATTGACTTACAACCTTCAAAAAGTTCTTTTAGGTTCTTCCCCTTTTAAAAAATAATTTTCATGGGTTACTCAGCCAAACCTTTCAAGTTAGTTAGGGTGTTGAATCTGTTCCAATCTCTCCTCAGAATCTCTTTTACTTTCCGAGAATTTGAATTATATTCAATAATAAGTGCCTTATTGTATTCGTCTCCACCCAGACCAATGCACTGGTTCCCAGTAACCAAAGTACCATTACCTAACAGAGAGAAACATTTTTCTGCACATGAACTCTTGATTTCAGATTTAGTGTCTTTCAAAAGTTCCATAGATCAACTTATTCCTAATAGGAATTGGTATATTATCAGTGTTTGTAATGTAAACACATTGTGAGCATGCTCCACACCTATATGTTCCTTTCTTATTAACATTAATTCCTCTCATAATTGACTTACAACCTTCAAAAAGTTCTTTTAGGTTCTTCCCCTTTTAAAAAATAATTTTCATGGGTTACTCAGCCAAACCTTTCAAGTTAGTTAGGGTGTTGAATCTGTTCCAATCTCTCCTCAGAATCTCTTTTACTTTCCGAGAATTTGAATTATATTCAATAATAAGTGCCTTATTGTATTGGTCTCCACCCAGACCAATGCACTGGTTCCCAGTAACCAAAGTACCATTACCTAACAGAGAGAAACATTTTTCTGCACATGAACTCTTGATTTCAGATTTAGTGTCTTTCAATAAATCACAGGGTAGCCCCTTTCACTAAACAAAAAGTACAGTTTTGTACCTACCATAAATGTAGATGTTCGAAGATCCACATTGCTGCAGTCCTTACACTTGGGTAGTCCGCTGTCCTCGGTCGGCCCGAATATCAAAGTATTAGGCTGACGTCGGTCAAGGCGCTTAAGACTGACATCAGGACGTCAGGGTACAAATGCGCATGACCGACGTCATATCCTCAGTCTTTTCTTGCCCCAGATGTCAGAAGACCCTAAAAAGAAAGGTCAAAACCAAAAGACAGCAAAAAACAACCAACCACCCTTGCACTAATCAAATGTACAATATATACAATATCCACAATATTCACAACCCAAACCACACAACCGCCTCTAACTACAGAGGGGAAGGAGGGAGGGTAAATTGGACTGCAGCAATGTGGATCTTCGAACATCTACATTTATGGTAGGTACAAAACTGTACTATGTTCTTCATCTCACATTGCTGCAGTCCTTACACTTGGGTAGAATCCCAAAGCAGAGGTAAGGGAGGATGGCAAAACTATAAAGCAGTAGGAGCTGCCAAAATGCCCTGTAAAATTGCAGTGGCAAAACCAGCCCTAGATTTAGAGTAAAGTGGAAGGTGGTAATGCTTAGAGAAAGTATGCACTGAACTCCAAGTAGCTGCCTCCAAAATATCTTTAGTTGCCACCCCCTTAAAAAGCTGTAGAAGTGGCAGTAGCCCTAGTGGAATGAGGCCTAATCCCAGCTGGAATCTCCTTACCATGATGGGAATAACAGAAAGCAATACAAAACCCAATCCACTTAGAAATAGTTTGTTTTGACACAGGCTTGCCCTGAGAACCCAAAGCAAATGAAACAAATAACTGCTGAGACTGCCTGAACCCTTTAGTTCTGCTCAAATAATATCGCAACTGCCTGTGTATATCCAAAGTGTGCAAAATCTTTTCCCTTTATTTTGGGGTTTGCATAAAAAGTAGGCAAATGAATAGTTTGGTTTAAAGCCACACTAGAAACCACTTTAGGCATAAAGGAAGGATTAGTACGCAAAGATACCCTATCCTTATGGAAAATTAAGAAAGGCTCAACCGCCATAAGGGCCTGTAATTCAGAAACCCTTCTCGCAGAGGTAATGGCCAACAAAAGAGCAGTCTTCCATGATAAATATTTCAACTCGGCAGTAGCTGCAGGCTCAAAAGGTTGTAGAGTGAGTTTCTCCAACACAAAATTGAGATCCCAAGCAGGAGTAGGAGCTCTACGTGGGGTCTTATATTCTTTGCCACTCTAAGGAATTGCTTAAACAAAGGATGAGAAAACAATGGTGGGTCACAGTCATAGTGAGCAGAAATTGCTGCAGCATGAACCTTAATAGAAGAGAAGGACAAACCTTTGTCCAGTAACTCAGTAAGATATTGAAGAGCCACACTTAAATTAGGCTTAGAAACATCAAATTCCTTTGCTGTACTCCAAAATAAAAATCTCTTCCATTTATCTGCGTACACTTTCCTTGTACTAGGCCTTCTGGCCTCCAAAATAACATTCAAAACTTGCTGTGGAAGCTGAGACCCTCCAGGGTTTAAAACAGAATATGCCAGGCTGTTAGGTGAAGAGAGTGAAGTTTGACATTGAGTAAATGACTGTTCTCCTGAGACAGCAGGTGTGGAATCAAGGCAAAGGCCATGGAGGCTCCTGTACCAGACTTCTCAGTAATGGGTACCAGTGCTGTCGAGGCCAATCTGGAGCTATTAAAATCATCTTTGGCTTGTCCTGTCTGACATTCAGGAGTACCTTTGGGAGGAGAGGCAGAGGTGGAAAGGCATACACATGAAGATTGCTCCAATTGAATGAAAGAGCATCCACTTTCCAAGCTGTGGGATGAAACCTTTTGTGCAAAACTTTGGCAGCTGGTAGTTTAGTGGAGAAGTGAACAGATCTATGTCTGGAGTTCCCCATAACACTGTCAATTTCTGAAATACATGAGGATCCAATTTCCACTCGTGGGGATCCATAATTTGTCTGCTCAACACATCTGCTAAGGAGTTCTGTGCTCCCGGCAGAAACCTTGCCTGAAGATTTAGCTGTAAACTGAGAGCAGTCTCCCACAAAATCATTGCTTGTCTGCATAGAGGATAAGAATGTGTTCCCCTTGCTTGTTGATGTACCACATGACAGTTGTGTTGTCTGTTAGAACCAACACCTGCCCTGGAAGAAGTAAATCCTTGAAAGCTATTAATGCAAATTGGACTGCTAACATCTCCTTCAAGTTGATATGTAGATGTTGAAGTCTGGCAGGCCACGTGTCTTGTACCCACTTTCCATTTAGATGAGCTCCCAAGCTTTGTCTGAGGCATCTGTCGTTAGAATCTGACTCGCCTCTGGCCGGGTCACAGAGAGTCCCTTGTTTAGGTGACATTCCTGAGCCCACCACAAAAATTCCTTTTGAATGCAAGGTATTATCTGAATGACAGTGTCCATATCCTGGCAGTGCTGTGTCCATACATTTTGAGATACCATTGTAGCTTCCTCATATGCAGTTTGGCATTGGGAAGCACCAGAATACAAGATGCCATGAACCCCAAGGCTTGAAGGACTGTCCTTGCAGTCAGCCTGGACTGATGAGACAATTGATGGAAGTAAAGAGAAAGATTCTTTTGTTTGTCCGGGGTCAAAAGGCCATCTGGGATGCTGTATTCAGTCTCACACCCAGAAAGCACATGTCCTGAGAGGGTACTAGACTGGACTTTATTTCGTTCACAGAATACCCCAGGCATCTTAGCACTGCTATCACATATTGTAAATGATGAAGAAGTTCGTCCTTTCCTTGGGCCAGAATCAGGCAATCGTCCAAATAAGGATAGATCTGTATTCCTCTTAGCCTGAAGAAAGCTATCACTGGAGCCAGAACCTTCATGAACACTCTGGGCACAGTAGATAAGCCAAAGGGCAATGCAGAGAACTGATAATGAGAAGTCCCAGCCCGAAAACGCAGATACTTCCTGCAACTTAGCCTGATAGGAACATGAAGGTAAGCCTCCTTGCGATCCAGAGTCACCATCCAGTGATCTTTGCCCAGCAGAGGTAAAAGCTGTTGTAACGCCAACATTTTGAACTTGGGAATGTCCAGATAAGTGTTGAGGATAGATAAATCCAAAATTGGTCTCCACGTGTTCCCCTTCTTTGGTACTAGGAACAGGCGAGAATAAAATCCTAGGCCCACTTCTGGCAGAGGGACCGTTGTATGGCCCCTATTTGGAGCAGCAGAGAAATTTGTTTGTGAGCCTCTAGTCTTTGCTGAGGAGGAACGTCCGGCATGCCTTTGAAAGGAGGCAAGGTATGGAAATAAAACTTGTAACCTTGGTGTATGATATCCAATACCCATCTGTCTTGGGTAATCAAACTCCAATTTTCCTTGAAGAGTGCCAACCTTCCTCCCAAAGGTGCTGCCAGGCAAGAAGGATCTGGCAGCTGAAAAGGTAGGTCATTGGGCCTGTTTACGAAAGGACTGGCCCCTGCCCTCACCAAGATTGTGCAGGTGAACTCCTGTTCTAGGTCTGAAGGAGCTCTGAGCTCCGCCCCTACCACGCCTAGATCTACCCCTAGACTGCGAATCATAAGAAGGGTACGTCCACCCCTTAGCAGGCCAATTCCTACTAAACTGGAGGCTGAACTTGTAAAGAATCTTTAACAGCCTGCATAGACTTAGCCTTGTCTTCCATTTTCTTTAAGACTGACTCCACAGGTGAACCAAACAACACATCAGACTGTAAAGGAGCATCCAAAATCCTTGTCTTAACATGGTCAGATAAATTCTGATCCCTCAGCCAGGCGTGCCTGCGAAGAACTGACCCAGTGGCAGCCACCCTAGACGAGGCCTGTACAGCATCAAAACCACATTGTAAAGAATGCTTACCCACCTGTTCAGAGACATGTACCAAATCTTGTAATTCTTTACACTCAATGCCTTCCGCCAGAGCATCTACCTTAGACTTCAATTGAGAAAGAAGATAGTTTTGATATTTCAACATGTGAAACTGGCAATTCAAAGCCCTCATAGCTAAGGTGGAAGAAGTATAGACTTTCTTTCCCCATCTATCCAAAGCTATGGCCTCTTTATCTGGAGGAACCGGATTTTTAACAACAGAGGCCTTGACACCCTTAGGTCCCTGACTAACAGTTTCTGGGTCCGCCCTAGGACTCTTATAAAGATATTTATGAGCCTCAGGCACCCTGTAATATCTATCCGGTTTAACAGGAGCAGGAGGCAAAGAATCAGGATTAAGTGAAGCCTCTGCAAACACATCTTCCACAACATCCAGAACAGGTGGTATAGCCAAAGGCCTATGCTGGGGTAAAAGCAAAATTCCCTAAGCCTTTTCCTGGAATCAGAGAAGTCCTGACCTTCCCACTTAAAATGTTCCCTCATGGAATGAAGAGTCTCTGAAAAGAAAAATCCTCTGGAGGAGAAGCAGAAGGAGTCGAATCATCTGCATCAGAATCAGAATAAGGAGAGTACTCCTGCAAGTCTTCAGTCAAGACTCTGAAACATCCGAAGCCTGCTCAAAACTCCCCAACTCTGGTTCCACCCTAGGCCTCTTATCAGGAGGGGGCAAAGAACCTCTAATCAAAGAAATTAAATCTTCTGCCATTTTAAGCATGTGCTTCTTGGGCACAGATCCTGTTGAACTAGGAGTGACACCAACAGAAGCTAAACCTGGCCTGCCTCTGGGAGAAGCCTTGGAAACAGAAGGAGAGGGCCTAACCACCCTAGGAAGGGAGGGGCGTATAGTAACCTGAGAAGCCCCTTCAGCCTGACCTGCCTCCTGAGAGGCCACATCCTGCAATATCAAAGTCTCCCCCTGGGACTCCAGAGAAGCCTCGCGGAACCACCGTTCCACTGACCTCTAAGAACCGGCGTCCGAACGGACGACTCTTCTTGCCTGGGTTTAGCTGCTTTGTCTTTGCGCTTCTTGAAGAAGCGGGCGCCGGAGCATCCGACGGCATATTATAGTTGCACCGCTCAAGACCAACCTGGCACAATCTAACCTTCGCTAATAGTGCGCTTATTGAACCTAGCACAAAAGCGACACCCAACAACGCCGTGCTCAGGCCCCAAACAAGGAATACACAAAGTATGATAATCCCTATGCGGTATCTGCTTCCCACAAGAAATACAGTTATTCACTTTTTCTGACATCCGTAAACCACTGAGGCAAGAAAAACTAAAATATTCCCAACGGGTACTTAGCCAACTTTGACTCGGTCTGAAACTCCGAATTCGAAAAATTTCAGAACGCCGAACGGCACTTGCAACGCTGCTTCTGCATCGGACCATGCGGCAAAAAAGACTGAGGATATGACGTCGGTCATGCGCATTTGTACCCTGACGTCCTGATGTCAGTCTTAAGCGCCTTGACCGACGTCAGCCTAATACTTTGATATTCGGGCCGACCGAGGACAGCGGACTACCCAAGTGTAAGGACTGCAGCAATGTGAGATGAAGAACATCTTCCAAAAATTCACATTCTTCATCAAAATCCTCATCCACAGAGGTCATCCTGCTAGCTCTAATTAGTTGCCCTTTAAATATACTTTTTTCTAATTATGAGGGTGGGCACTCCCAAAATGCAAATAGGAGTTGGAAATGGTTTCTTTGCAAAACACTTTAGACTTAATACCCTGGGGTGTCTTTATTATGCTTACATTCAAAAAATCCACCTTGTTATACGTAACAGTACTGGTTAAGTGAAGAAATGTGGTAGTAGTTTCTAGATAATCTAAAAACTCATGTAGTTTGCTCTCTGTGTTCCTCCAAAAAATACAATTATTATCCAAAAATTGCTTATAGTGTGACCAAGTGGAACTGAATCTGGAATTTAGAATATAGCTCTTTTCTTACCAGGGCAGTACAATATTTGCATAAGTGGGGGCACAACTGGCCCCCATGGCCACCCCCTTAAACTGATGGAAAAACTTGCCACCAAAATACATGAAATTATTTTTTTAACACTAATTCCATTAGTTGTAGTACCATGTGCAAGTTATCAGTAGAAATATTAGATTTTTCCAGAAGGGCTGCTTCTAGCCAGTCTAAACCAATAGAGTGTGGGATAACAGAAAACAGATCTTTAATGTCCACTGTTACAAAAATGATGTTATCAAAAGACTGATTAAAATCAATTCCCATCAAAAACTCACAGGAATCTTTTAAAATTTCAGTCTCATTACCCGACAAACTCTTTAATTTAGTATCCACAAATTTGGCTAGGGGCGCCATCCTGGAGCACTCAGCCGACACAATAGGCCTAGGGGAGGATCCCCCTAGTCCTTGTGGACCTTGGGGATACCAAAAATGGTAGATATACTGGGTCTATTGCAATAAACTATATACCTACATTTGAGTTGATGCAGGAATATCCATTTTTACAGGGATGCATTAAAATGACACGGTTAGGTATACAGCTGATGAGTAATAAGCAGCAGGCAGTATCTTGGGAGGAAACTAGAAGAAAAGTTGTAAGTTTGATTAAAAATGGAAGCTAGTGTTCATGGACTTCGACAGTAAGCTACAAGTGATCAAAACGTTTACAGGCATAATTTTATACACTGAGCAAGAAGGTATTGAAGGAAATAGATAGGAACTTAAAGGATTTCATTTGGAATGGCAAGAAATGAATGACACAGTAGAAACTTGCACTGGAACAAAGGGGATTAGCAGGACTTAAAGACTTACTTTCAGGCAACTAAGCTTAAACTTAACTACCTACTGCAGGACATGTATTATAAGGCAAAATGGAAAGCAATGGTCCTTGAAATGACAGATACCTTTCCAGCAGAAGACTAAACCAGTTTCTGGGAGGCAACTGAAGAGCCAGTTGAAGATCAGGGATTGAGAGAATGTGTGCGAACTGCCCTACTACAATTAATGCATAATAGGAAAATTAAAGAATGGAAAAATTACACCTTACCCACGGGATATGATTTAAAACTCAGTAAGTCTACGAAGGCTAAGGCCTAGTACCCACCTATGAACCTATGGACAAAGGAATTTTGGGAACAACTGATGACTGGATCAGGTTGGAAAAAATGGGAAGCTGATAGTGAAGAATATCACATACCTCAAAAACAGTATCTTTGGTAGCAAGGTCAAGTTAGCCTAGGAAAAAGAAGCAAAGTATTAAAAATGGGGATAGCCAACTAAAAATAGTGCAACATATTTTAGAAGAAAGGAAAACTGAACCTAGAAGATCTAGGCCTATCAAAAGCATATACACGTTTAAGGGAAGTAAAAGGAGGAGGGTGACAGGGCTGTAGATAAAGACTGGAAAGAGTTAAAAATGTTTTGTGGAAACAGTTTACAGATGATCAATGGAGACACATCTATCAACTCTCCAGGCTTGCAACCAAAGCAAGAAAGTTTTGAATAATTGGATGGAAAGCTCTACTACACAAGCATTTTTATACCCCAGCCAATGTGAAAAAGACTTTCCCAGAGATGGACAGGAAGGGCTGAAGATGTGAAAAGGGGAAGCTGAGGACTTGAGAACACATTTTTGGGAATGTAACAAACTTAGGGGGGTATTAGAGACTAGGGAGGCTAATTCAGAAAGCAGTGGGTGCAGAAGTAAAAATAACAGAGGAAATGATGCTTCTCACCTGTGAGGGCTAAATAGAGGGCATTGACTAACAGTACATTAATCTTGCTGATAACAGTTGCAAAAAAGATAGTAACAAAAAGATGGAAATCAAGAGACAAATCCAGAAATAGTGAAAGTGATCCAAGAAATGGAAGCACTGAGATAAAAGGATATTAAAGTGAATAGACAGACTGAAAAGAATAAAATGAAAATATTAAACAAGTGGGCATCTTGGAGTCAACTCATGGCAGTGGAAGGGATTTTTTATCAGAAGCAAGCTGGGAGACTAGCGAATAATGGAATAATGTACATTAAGTTGTATTTCTTGGCCAAATATATATAACTATGGCTGGTTTGTTCTCTAGTTTCTTGCTAGCATTGTGTTTTACTGTTGGATATTCTCAGTTATTAGTTGATACAAGTCACGTTTAGAAATAATGTGGCAACCTGGATGCATACAGAGTAGGTACAAGAAACTATTATGGTTAATGGGAAACTAAAATTGGACACACTTTTTAAATTTTGTTTCTTTATAAATGGTGCACCATACATGATGACTGCACTGAAAATAGATTGTAAAGGTGAGAAATTGTCTTTAATAAAGTGACTGAATTTTGATTTTACAAATAAATAAACATATTCACCCTGAACTAAGCAAACAAAAAATAACTAGCAAATTATTTCTCAACAAAAACTATATACAATAGGATGGGGATGGAGGTGAGTTAGGGTTAGGAGTGAGAAGTGAAGAATTTGAACATCTACTGCTATGGGTAAAGTACAATTTACACCGCTGTGCTAAGTTCACCATTCCCACTCCTGCAGTATCTTTCAAGCTATATGTGCTGATTACTAAAGCCTATCCAACCTGGGAGGATGAAGGATAGGAATTCAACAGCCCCTGAAGAATGGTCCTTACAAAGCTATTTCTGAATCTAGAAAAACATACAATTTACAATGCCTTATAAAGGTAGGTACAGAGGACCATGTAGTTGACTCTACAGTTATTCTATGGTCCACATCTTTGATGGCATGTTAGAAAAAGGTGGATTCTAGAGTGCTTCTAGAATTCATGTCTTTCTAACATGCCATCAAAGAAGACAAGGTCGTAGTAAAGTGTCCCTGGATACTACCTGAAACTGTTTTAGTATTCTAGGTATAACAAAAGGCAGTAACCTGGGACAATCAACTAGAAATTGATTTTTTTACAGGGATTGTTTGTTCTTAGTCCCAATATAAGAAAAAAATAGTTGATCAGTACTTCTACAGGGCTTAGAACTGACAACATAGTACCTGAGCTGCCAACGTATGTCCAGAGTATGTGAAATCCTTTCTCCTTGGTTTTGACAGTCAAGATAGAACACTGGAAGATTGATGATCTGATTCAATGAAACAACCCTGGGCATGAATGAGGGGTTTGTTTTTAATAATACCCTACCCATATGGAAGACAGACAGGGTTTATCCACTATGAAAGCTTGCTACTCATATACTTCTCTAGCAATTGTCAGATAAAACAGCAGAAAAGTTTTAATAAACCTTAAGTATGCTAATGTGCAGATTCCAATGGAGATGGGGATAACCTTTTCAGCAGGAAGTTAAGATCCCAGGATGGAGTAAGCTAAGTTTAAATGTCAGCACTCCTATTGGAATGCGTTTTACAAGAAACACAGCAGAAACGTGGCTCCCTGGGCATTACACACTGACATGGCCATAAGATGCACCTTGTAAAGGAGTACAGATGGTCAGAGGCTTGTAAGTCACCTCAATATTTGAGCATCTCTGATACAAAATCCTTGATAAGCCCCTGGTTAATAGGTAAGCACCAACTAGAAAATATTTTCCACAAGACAATAAGGATTCTCTAGCAGCAGGATTTACTGACTCCTTTAGTATCTACAGTAAGTCCTCTGAAACAAGGTGACAATCCTGCTACAACAATATTGCCAGATTTGCTACTGATTCCTCTCATAGATCCCATCACTGTCTTGCCCTTAAACAAGTAAATTGGCTCGAATTACCTCAACTACTACTACTCAACCAACTCTCAATAGCACATAAACTCTACTACCACTGTGATAAAACCCCAGCACTTCAAAACTTAATTCGCCCCTACACCTCCACCAGAACCCTTAGATCAAGTGATCAGAACCACATAAATGTCATCAAACACAAAAATGATGCAGGTAAATTTCTCTTTGCCTGCTCTATTGCTAGAACCTGGAACTCACTCCCAAGCCACCTTACCTCTACCACCTCTACTTCCCAATTTAAATAACTTCTCAAAACCCACTACATAACTAATTCGCACTGCACATGCTACTCCCAGCCTAGACCATATCACTGTGCTGGTGCTAGGACGCTGCTAGGGATAAATGACTCCTCCCTATGTCCTGTTGCCAGAAATCTGCTTAGTATCTAATGCTTGATACCCAACTTGAGAAAGAGAGAGAAAAAAAATATATATATATTTTTTATATTCACTGGTCACTTATGTTGGAATGTTCTCTTATACTGTACTATATACTGTATGTACTGCATATATGTATCCTACATGTATATTACTATTATGTATCTTTAGATGCTGCTGTGTTTTCACTACTGAATTGTATTGTTTGCTTGGAGCTTTTCTCCCCAGGCCTCCGCTGAAAATGGACCTGCGTCCAGTCGAACTTTCCCCGTTTACAAATGTAAAATAAAAAATTTTAAAATAAATAAATAAAGGGTATTAGAATTGAGACATTCTAGAAGATAGATGAAGATGTGTTAAAATGGTGTGAACAAATTACCTGTCTTGTGTCTGTAGATCCAGACTGTGAGGAAACTTGTAATAACTGTCCTTAGCCAGTTCCATAAAAAGGAAGAACCAAACTGCCTGGGCCAAAAGGAGGCTACCACATATATTTGCAGAGTTCTGCATCTTCAGAATTGTCCTGGAACATAGTGGAAACAGTGGAAATGCACAAAGTTTTCCCATTCACGGGAAAAAAATCATGTATTATCATAGTCTGTTTTGAAAGGAGGCAATAGATTTCTCAGAGGTGCGTCTTACAGTCTGGATCAATTCCTGGAAGGTCTTACTCATGCAATTTGTAATACTGAGGGTCTTCCCGGAACTGCTCAGCTTGTCTGCTACAACATTCTGTTCTGATAGGGTTAAAGAATGCTGAAAAGCTAACTCTCAAGCGATCATAGCCAGTCTTCACAGATGTAACAAACTTTGTACCTTATAGCTTTTAATATTTACCTGTTTTGGTCTATCTGAAGGAAAACCTCATAGAAACTGCCCCCATACATACATACATACATACACACATATATGTGTGTGTGTGTGTGTATATATATATATATATATATATATATATATATATATATATATATATATATATATATATATATATATATATATATATATATACATATATATATATATACACATACATGTGCACACACACACACATGTGCACACACACACACACACATATATATATATATATATATATATATATATATACACACACACACACACACACACACACACACACACACACACACACACACACACACACTTATCCGTGGAGACTGAATTTACAGGGTCTATATTATATAAGCGAACTCAATGAATTGCAAACGCTATATAATCGACCCACAATCCCCGAAAACCCAAAATGTCGAACACAAGGATGAGCGATCCATTAAAAAAAAAATCAAAACACAAAATAAAGTGGGGGGGCTCTTCGCCTCCCAAGCCGCCCTACTTAAATATCCAAAATCTCCAAGATCACACCACAGTGGAGGAAATGGCAAAGTCCCGAAGACAAAAATCGCTGGTCCGTGCTTTCGCTATTTTGCCACTTAATGACATTCGACTAAACAGCATTCGCAATCCATTGCGTTCGCTAAAACAGGGACCCAAATTTACAGACTAAGTTGGAGGAAGAGGAGAGACCTAAACTTGTCCATCTATGCAGTCGCAACTATTGCAGCTTCTGAAATAAATCACACAAGATCAGTATGCAAAATCCAAAGGAAACAAGCTTTGGGTCCAAATGTTTTTCTTTTTTTTTTTTTTAAATCGGAGTCTGTCTCCTGTATAACCTGATGAGAGGATGAAGAGAATAACAGACAGCATGAACCCCCAAAAAACTAAGAAACTCTCTGGCCAAAGTCTGAAACTAAGAAGATAAATTCAGGAAGGTTTCCAGATAACATCCACCTTCTGCAAAAAAAAAAAAAAAGTTGCAAAAGCAAATAAATTTTAGAAAAATAATCTTCAATGACAGGGTTAGGGATGATTTCTGAAAGGTTATCTGGAATCCCAGACTGGAAAGAAGAGATGAAACTGTGATAAAGACTCAATCTCTGGCAGAAGACTCTGCAAGGATAAGAAATCATCAAAAAATGAAAAAAAAAGTGAGGGCTATACTGTCTACAAAATGATGTAACAGCGCAAGGCACTAATAAAACACCCTCAGATAAGAGGGTAAACACAAGGGAAATGCACATAATTGATTATGTGACCCACAGGTAATAACATTTAAAACATTTGCAAAGCCTTTAACTATGGAAATGTAATGCAATGCATCACTAAGGCCTAGTATTACCATAAAGTTTCCTAGGAGAATGAAAGGTAACACTCTTTGAAGAATACTCATCTGGAAATTAAGAACTTATATAAACCTATTTAGGAAGGCAAGCTATAGAACTGATCTCCAAAAAGTCTCTTTCTTTGATACCAGAAACAGCTCCTTTGGATTAAAGGGAAAAAAGTATCTTTCTTTGATACCAGAAACACTCCCCTTTGGATTAAAACCATTGGTTCTATGAGTCCAATGGTGAGCAAATGCCGAAGAACCAGAAAAAAATTACTCTTTTTGGTTTGGAGGGAGAGGGAGGAGCATCCCCAGAAAACAGATGTACAGATACAGAAGGTGGGACAGACTTTGAGAGACTAGTGTGGGGGAGGTTAAAATGTTAGTATGGGCATTCTGGAAAAGTAAACTGCCCATTATTAGGAAAATATTCTTATTTAAGATTGATCCCCTCATGTTGTCTCTTACCGATTCCCTGTATGGCCTGAGAAGGCAGGGATTGTTTATTCTGTTTCTTAGACATGAAAGAGAATGAGAGAAATTTATAAGGGACATAAGACAACTTAAGATACTCTCTAAATTATATTCTCTCTGTCACTAACTTGTTTGAGGATCTGGGAAGTAGACAGGCTCCTAAAAGCTTCATATCTAAAACTGAATTAGAAATGTCAGACTTTACTTCATCAGTTTTGGTTTCATATGAGGGTGCACTTCCTCAAAAGTATAAGCAGAAGCCCACAATCATACACATTGTTTAAAGAGTGTTTAGATACTTCAGACAAGTAAGAAATAATGAAATGTAGGTAGGCAAACCCTGTGGGTGGAAGAGGGGTACATAATGTATTTAAAATAAAAAGAAATTGCTTTACAAAGACAGTGCTTAGAACACAGTAGAGTTGTATCTCTGCAGCTGAAGAAATTGTAAAACTGTGTTATTATCTCATTTTATTGGGGGAACATGGTTGCTCATAGGGGCTGTGGAAGGAATTAAAAGGCTACAAGTTCTAGAAGTAAACACGCAGGACTCTGTACCTGTACTTAACACAACACAGCAATTCATGATTGAAGTTTTACACTTACTTATTGTAAGACACTTATTCCAGCAATAAGTTTTTCCACAGAAATATTTCTTCTCACATACAATATTCATATGTGCTGAGCTCTGTTGAATTACCTGGACAACCAGGATATGGGAGGTGTATGGAGTTAAATTATTCTACTTCTTTTGAGCTACGTAAGACTGGTCTCAACTGCACCATACCAACTTATTCTGATGAAGCCTGCTGTTAATAACAGATGAAATGTTCACTGTGCAATATAAGCTTTAACAGTGTTTTCCATGGTGGTGATGAGCTATTCAGTAGCGTATACTCCCTTTCTGGAGTTGGTCTGCTGTGTGGTGAGATGGAATTTATTAGTTATGTACTTACCATAACTTGATATCTGTGTTGTCCTCTTCTCATTCTGCTTCATGTATGGGTCTTGGATCCGAACCACAGATCCAACTCAGCCACCTCCCTCAGACTAGAACTTCCAGGCTCAAACTCCTCCCCTACCCATAATCCTCTATACTCACCCAACCTCCTCAAATCAAGTTTGCCACCCCCAAAGCCAAGGAAGAAAGGAAGGATAACCAGAAGCTCATCCTGGAGCCAGGGTTCCAACAAAGGCTATCTAAATCCTCCAGAAGGAGGGGGATGGTTGGGCAGGAAGGTGAAGCAGAATGAGAAGAGGACAACACAGATACCAAGTTATGGTAAAGACATTAACAAATCTGATGCTGTCCTTCTCATTCTGCTTTATGTTTGGGTCAGAGTCCCCTGCTACAGGATTTTTTGGGAGGCCTCAAGGAAGGATATGCCAGAGCACCAATGAACCAAAAGATGGCCTGTTCCTGGACACATCTAATTTATAGTGGGACACAAAGGTGTGAGAACTAGACCAAGTGGCCTCAGTACAAATGTCATCAATGGGGATCCTAGAAGAGAAAGCAGCAGAAGCAGCAATGGATCTTGTTGAGTGGGCTTTTGGAGGACCTGGGAACTGCCAACCATTCTTTTCATAAATGAAGACAATACAGTTAGTAATTCACTTTGCAACTGCCACATTAGAAACAGCTTGACCTCTATGATTAGGGAAAAAGAAACAAAATAACTGTTCTGACTTTCTCAAGAGCTTGGTCCTGTGGAGGTAGAACCAAAGCTGTCTATGCACATCCAATGAATGCAGAAGGTATTCTCCTTTGTTAGAGTAATTAGGAAAGAAAACCGGTAACTAAATACATTGGTTAATACTGGAAGATGTGGCCACCTTTGGCATGAAAGACAGATTTCTACGGAGGGACAACCTATCTTTGTGGAAAATGATGTAAGGATGTTTGGAAGAAAGTGCTTGCAACCCGGAAACCCTTTTTGCAGACGTAATGGCAACCAGAAGAGCAGACGTACACAACAAAAACTTCAAGTCACAATCCTTAGCTGGCACAAAGGGACTCTGGGTTAAGGTTTGCATAACCAGAGCTAGATCCCACAGGGGCATACTATCTTTAGTAGGAGGCCTCAAAAGAAAATAAAAACCTTCAAGTAGGCTTTGCAAAGTCTAGCCAAAGCAATAGACCCTGAAGATAATCCTTCCTAAATAAAAATTGGAAATAGCCACTAACTTGAGTTTAATGGCATCAAAAGTAGAACCTTGCTTAAAGACTCCAGAAATGACAAAATAGATTGAACAGAAGCTGAAAAGGGATTGATGTTACTACTGGCTGCCCAAATCAAAAATCTCTTCCACTTACTCTTGTAAACCTTCTTAGTAGATTGTTTCTGAAAGGCCAAGAGGGTAGCTTTTAATGGAGAGGAAAACCTGGACCCTCTAGCAATCATGGGAACTGCAGAAACAGTGCAATCAACTTGAGAGAGTGAAGATTGGGGTGGCATCCTAATCCTGGATGAGAAAGGAGATCCGGTTTGGGTTCCAACATCCAAGGAGGATGTCTGAGATGAGATCAGAGGAAGGGGAACTAGACCTGACAAGGCCAGAAGGGGGCAATGAGGATTACAGAGCTTTTCAACCGTTTGGTATTCTGAAGAAATCTTGGAATCAGAGGGAGAGAAGGATAGGCATACCAAAGTCCCGGAGGCCATTTGTGGACCACAGCATCCCTCAGGAATCCCCCAGATGAAGGAATAAGCATGAAATAACTGCTGCATTTGGTATTGTAAGGGAATGCTAGGAGGTCACAATAGGGAGAACCCCAACGGTCGAATATCTGTCTCGCCACTGTCTGATGGAAGGACCACTTGTGAGGCATCAGAATAGACCTGCTGAGCCTGTCCGCTAGTACTTTGGATATCCCCGGTATGTGAGTTGCAAGACGAAAGTGGATAGAAGATATCACCCTTTCCCAGACCCTCATGGCCTCTCTGCAGAGAGGGTACGAACTAGTGCCTCCTTGCTTGTTGACATACCAGACAATTGACATGTTGTTGGTGTGAATCGCAACTGTACCTAGAGGGAGGATGTCCTGAAAGGCTTGCAACTAGAGAAGAATGGCCCTAATTGCCAAAGCACTGATATGCGGACTGGCCTCTAACTGAGTCCATGTGCCTTGGACCATCTTCCTTTGGAAATGCCCCCTCCCCCCTTGATGGGAAGCGTCTGTTGTCACAGTGACTGAAGGAAGGGGAAAAATAAATGGTTTGCCTGTTGTCAGGTCCGTTTGAATCCAGCACGTTAGATGAGATCTGCAAATGTTTGTTAACCTGATAGGGGCAGATAGGGGATGACATACAATGGACCATTGAACAGCAAGTGTCCACTGGAGAATACCCATATAGTACCTTGCTAGCAGAACCAGAAGAATAGCAGCTGCCATGCTTCCCAGAGCCCTTAGTACCAATCTGGTAGCAGGAGATGGAGAAAGCAGAATCGCTTGAACCTGGGACTTCAATGTGTTGCTGCGATGTTGGTGCAAAGCAGCTATCTGGTTAAGAGTGCTCAGATCCACTCCAATGAACTCTAGATTCTGAACTGGCAAAGGATGTGACTTGTCCATGTTTATGGTAATGCCTAGACAATGAGATAACTGGTAAAGGTAATCCCTGGCCAGAGAAAGTTGACGCTGAGTGGGGGCTGTCAGGAGCCACTCATCCAGATAGAGGAAAACCTGAAACCTTTGCAGTTGTAGATGAGCTGCAACCTCTGCCATGCACTTGGTAAACACCCAGAGGGCTGTGGTGAAACCAAAGGGTAGAGATTGAAACTGGAAATGACTGGCTCAGAGAAGGAAGTGCAGATGACTTCTGGAGCGCTTGTCTATTTTTATGTGATAGTAAGCATCCTTGAAGTCCTCTGAGCACATCCAATCATCCTTCCTCAGCAGTGGAAGAATGGACTGTTCCGTAAACTTCAAGAACTTGGTCTTCTTCATGAACAAATTGAGATCGCTTAGGTCCAGAATGGACCACAGGTCACCTGTTTTTTTTGCACCAAAAAGAAATGGGAGTAAGTTCCAGACCCTTTCTGATCAGTTGGGAACGCTTGGATGATTCTTTTCTGCAGCAAGGCAGCAATTTCAGCCACTGCCAACTCCCTCTCACTGTGTGGAATGTTGGGAAGTGTTTTCCATGCATTTGGATGGGGAAGGGAAAAGGGAATGAAGTAACCTCTGGATATGATTTTTAACACCCAAGTGTTTGACATGATATGGGCCCAGGCGCTTGAGTGTAGAAGAAACAACCCCCGACTACCTCCAGAGTAGGACAGACAGGCAGCACTTCAGGAGCGCTGAAAGGGCTTGTCAGGAAAAGATTCCCTAGAGCCCTGGTTCTGCAGGCCCCCCTCTGTCTCTAGGGCGGCATCTCCCATTATATGCTCTTTCTCTGCCTCTGGAGGAGAACTCTCCGCTTTGGCCAGGCAAGGAAACTTGAGACATAAGAAACCAAGTTTTCTTAGCACCCCTTTGATTCCTAGAGTAAGTTCATTTGAGAACAGAAAACGTAATCCCTATGGCAGACAAGGTCTTGCCTTCTTGCTCGCAGCAGGTCAGGGTGTCCTTAACAGATGCTCCAAGCAGAGATGAACCATCAGAGGGGGTGTTGGCAAATGCCTTAAAGGACTCCACAAAATCACAGCCACATCCAGGCATGACAGCGCATAGCAATGCCAGTGTCAGCTGCTATGGAAGAACCCTCCGTTGAGTGTGAAATAAGCCTCATGGAAGAGTTGGCTGTAGGAGTGAGAGTGGTTAGCTTAGGGGAAATTTTATCGAACTCCCCCTTAGACATAGACTCCGCCAGAGAATCAGAGAGTTCCTTGATCAGTTCTCTCTGGAGTTGTATGAAGTGCGCCAAGTAATTTAGTGCCCTTAGCAAGAAAGTCGCAGAGGCAAAAGTGCGCTTTTCGAACCTGTTCATCGTTCTGGACTGCCTGTTCAGAGGATGGACAGTGGAGCTCTGCTGGGCGAGCTCATTCTTGGTACCGGCTGCCACCACCATTGCATCAACAGGAATACCTTTACTCCAGAAAGCACAATCCTTGGGGGTGGGGGGGGTGAGAGAATCTCATCTGGGTATTTAGGAACTGGTTCTATGGTGTCTGGCTCTTTCCAGGCCTGGCTGGCGATGAGGTCAACAAGAACGTCCACCAGGGGACCATCCAAGATGTAGACAGCCCTGTCCAAAGGGCCTCCAGGAATATAGGTTCCTCCGAAGAGGGTCTTTTGGAAGTCCAGCGACCTTTTACCTTCAGGATCTCTAATATGTCTGTGAAGGAGACATCGTCTGGTGGCGTTTTGCAGGACCTCTCTCCCCTCCCTCATCGTAGTCTGTATTCTCAGTGAAAGACTCCACAGGGGAGTCCAAGTGTCTCCTCTTCTGTGTAATCTCGTTCATGGGATACTTAGTGGATGAGCTAGAAGAGGACAGGGCCACCTCGGTGGAGCAGACTGGAGGTCCTTCGAGACAGGCTGACCCTAGGAAGGAATGGCTGATCCACGGCCACGATCCAGAGGAGGAACATGGGGTGGAGAAGCAGTCAAAGGGTCCGGTACTCTTCTAGAACAGAATGCCTTTTCCAAAGCTTGAAAGGATGAAGGTCTTGGAGAGATACTCCTCAGGAGCCGAAGCTGCCAAGGAAGATGGAGGCAATCCACCAGAACCCCAACTCTCAGACGGAACTGGACCCACTCTGTCGAGGGCCGAAGCACTGAGGGGAAGAGACTGATCCGAAAGCAATGGAGCCAACCATCTCCCCCTGGATCCAGCCGCACTCTGATCCGAGGACCTTGGCGCAGAGGCAGTCAAGGCAACAGTCGCAGTAGAGGAGGCGAAAGCCCTCGGCTCCAACCCCAAATCCCTCGGGAGGCTACTGTCCTGGGGCTCCAAAACTGAGAGTTTGATTGGTGAAGGGGAAAAGGTCGTAGGCTGTGTGGGCCTGGATCCACAGGGGTACGGAGTCAGGAGAATCCCCATCTGAATATGGGCATTGATTAAGGATCTGACCACCCTGTCCACGTCCAGGTAAAGGTTTTTGGAGGACCTAGAAGAAGCCGCCGAAGAGGGACAGTAATGTCTAGGTATCTGGAGAATCTTTTCCAGTAGAGTAGGAGATACGAAAAGGACGGATCTCCCTGATGACTATGGATCCGGAGACCGACGGAATCCGAGGAGGGCTTCTTGGAGCCAGAGGCTTAGGATCCGAGGACACCTTGGGTTCGGAAGGCTCACTTAGAACTGTCAGATTGATCATATCCAACAGAGCCGACAGAGGTCTCGGTGGAAGAAAATCACAGCATCATTATACAAAGACATTATTTAAGAAAAGTAATTTTCTTTTCCTTAAATAACCTCATTGTATAACAGCAATAACCACTCCTGGGTGTCATACACCGAAGATTTGCCCACAGTTGCCTTTGGTTAAAAACTCAATTTTTGCCCTCGTAATTAAATCACACCTCCTGTAGGTAAATCTTCAATATACCACACCCAGTCATTGGTTATTGCTATAATATAACAAAGTGGTTTCTAATATACCATACAATTTTATAGAGATTCAATGAAACAGTACAAAACATGTATTTTATATTAGTTAAATATTTCTCAAAAGCTGAAATAAAAAAACTAAAGAAAAATGTGAACTGAACAGTATACAAAACACGTATGAAAAAGAAGTCAAGTGAGTCAGAAATGACTTGACAGTAGGTCCGAATTTGCATAGAAGAAAACAGTAAGGTGGGGAAAAAGCGAAAAAGAGTTATAACAGTGGACTGGTGGTGATAAAGATACAGACACATGGTACAGACAGGAAAGAAAAGAAAATTTTGAGCAGATAGACACTGAGCAGATAAAAGAGTTGAGATGATACATATATAAAATAGTTGTCTTTAGAGTGGTGGAAAGTGCTAATACTTTTAACCAGGTTTAGAGCATGAATAGATTTATAATTTAGTAAAACTTCTCTTAAGTTTGCATGTCTGAAGGTCAGGAGGCTCGAGTTTGCTCTGATGGTTATACATACATAATTCCATAATTTAGCCACAGAGTGGAAGCAATGGCTTTGTCCTGCTGATTAATTAGGCGTATGCAAAAGTTGTTTGATTTCTGACCTTGGGATCTGTTAGCTAGAGAGCTTTAGAGTACTGAATAGAGGGCAAGCAGGCAATAGATTTATGAATGATTTTAAGGGCAGTTATGAGTTGTATACACCTAAGACTTTGTGGAAGCCTATGCCATTTAAGAAATCTCAGGGCAGTACAGTGATGGCTATAATAAGATGCACTGCTGCAAATTTAACAATTTTATTGTATCATGACACAAGTTTTGATTTTAGTGAGATAGAGATGTTGGTGAGTACAGGGACTACATACACAAGTGAAGGTAATGGCTAGGTGGTGGCAAGGATAGTTTTTGTAGATTTATCAAGAAAGTTGTTTATGTCTGTATAGTGTCCATGGGAGCGATGTCAATTCCTGTATTACTGTGAGAAAGGATCTTGAACTTGGTTTAATATAGTGCCAGTGTTTTAGGCGTAAAGAGTTTAGTTTTCTTGGGGTTGAGTAATACTTGGGAGCTGGTAAGCCAGTTTTCAATGAAGGTTAATGCTTCTTGGGTTATCTAGTGATGGTAGAATAGACTATTTGGAGATCAGATAATAGCTGAGTTACCTGCATATTGAATTAGGGAGCCTTGGCAGTAGGAAGTAAGAAGATTGCTGATAAATATATTAAAAAGAAGGAGACCCAAAAGAGACCCTTAGGGAACTCCAGTAACATTAGCTAGGTAAGGTGGCAGACAGCCTTGCCATTTTACAGATTCCTGTCTGTTAGACTGTTAGATAGATAGCAGGTAAGCCACTGGATTTAGGAGGGGGCGGACAAATTAAAAAGCTAGGGAAGAACTGTAATAAACTGCAATGGTTGCAAATTTAGCAATTTTATTGTAGCATGATTACCTTCATTACTCCCAACTTACTCTCACCCACAAACTACTAAATAATCAAAACTACTGCCCATCCCTTCAAACTATAATACAAACACACACCCCCTTCTCGGCATTTTAGGTCATCTAACAAACAACTCTTAACCATAACTAATCCCAACAAAAGAGCTGGACAATGTCTCTATTCCCATGCCATTGCCAAACTTTGGAATGCGCTCCCTCTCTCTATTACTCAACTAGACTCTTCAAAAACATTTAAATTTGCACTAAAAGAACACTATCTCAATAACCTTGTCTGTTCTTGCAATCATATGATTAAACCACCTTAAATGTTCTGGCCAGTATATACTACAAATACCTTTACTAACTTAATGTTGTTGTATCTTTCGGCTTTTCCCGGTTAGGGGTCGCCACAGCGGAACTCCGGTCCACTAATGATTGGCAGTAGATTTTTACGTACTGAGTTGCCAGCCCTAATGTACAACCTTCAACGAAGGTACGCCCATTCACGCATGTCTCCACACAGAAGACGCTTTCGCTGAGAATTGAACAGGACGTCTTACTGTGAGGCGACAACGCTACCGCAACACCACCACCACAATTTACACTATCTGACTTCATAGCCAATCTCTCTTGCTTTCTTTATTTCTGTGGCTGAATAAACAGAATTGATTAAACAGTATTTTTGCTTATGAGAATATACAAACAAAATTAATACAAATTTAACACACTGGGTTTATTTTCTTGTATTGTATTCCTCTATAACATGCATTTGTCTTGTATATCTACTTCAATTTGTATTATGTAAAAACTTTCTTGACTTTCAAAGTTAAGCTGATGTTATGTAAAAATTTCTGTGATTATATGGAGCTTTTCTCCCTGGGTCTCCGCTGAAAATGGGTCATTGGGCCCAGTGGACTTTCCCGGTCAACAAATGTCAATAAATAAATAATGATTAAGTGCTTTTAACAGGTCTATAAACAGTGATGACACCAGTTTGCTGGAAACTCTAGCATTATTGACAGCGTATAAAAAAGAGAGAGGTAAGTTGTTACACTGTGGGCTGGCCTGAAGCCATGTTCAGTTGAGGCTGACTGTTGATTTTGGCGAAGATGTGTAAGGTACTGCCTATGAACACATTTTTCCAATAGTTTGGAGATGGCCAACAGGACAGCAATGGGGCAACAGTCTGATAAGTCAGAGGAGTTATTACCTTTATGGATAAAAATGATGAACATAGCAGCATAACACTGTGTGTGAAAGATGTACATATATAGCATCCTTGGAGGCAAAAATCTCTCACACAATGAACTCAGACACTAAAATCATCAGCAGTACATCACACATCACAGCTCTCCAAGGCCATCACAATACACATAATCCATCATATGCTGAGGTTCTAAAGATTAACTTGCCTAAACCTCAAGGATCCTAAAACACAACACAGGCGCCCAGCAAACTAAGCATATTAAGCCTACTTCCTCACATAGCACAAGGAGTCACAAGGTCACAGATGCTGAGCCCATAAGGCAAGTATCAACACAATCAAACGTTCTTGTTATAGGTGACTCTATTGTTAAGACATACAGCTGTGCCACTTACCAGGCCGAGCAAGGAAAGAGCGATGATTAGTTGCTTGTCTGGTGCCGGGATCTATAGACCATACATGCACTCAAGTCTGTGAATAAGTACCAGTATGACTCTGTCATAGTTCAAGTTGGTGTCAATGACTTAGGTGTATCTCCCTGGATTACATGAAGATATTATGTGTCCAAGCCAGGTATGAGCCTAGCACTCAGCAGCATTCTACCTTTTCTGAGGATGATGCCATGATATGAGCAAACAATAACAGACTTCAATAATTGGCCTGTTTTTGGTGTCATTCAGAGGAGGTCCAATATTTGTCAGCCTGGGAGGATATGACTGACAGACCATGCTGGTTAACCAGGGATGGCCTGCATCTGTCCCCTCTAGGGTTTGGATTATTGTCAAAGACATTGTCCACCCCCACAGTGCCGTTTTTTAGGCAATGCCAACCTGACAAACCTACCAACATAATGGAACAAGCAAAGGAAAATATGAAGGTATTGCTGATCAGTGTGCTAGGAGGCTGAACAAGAAACTCCACTGCCTACAGGCCCTGCTCACCATGGAAGACACTGACATTTGTGTAGTCACTGAGACGTGGTTTAAAATAGCAGCCATCATTCCATTTATGCAACGCCATAATGCCTTCCACACATTTAGACTAGCTAAAGTGCAGGAGGGGAAAAAAGGTGGAGGTGTATCAGTCTACATTCAGAAGAGACTCACATTAAGTCTGGTAAAGCAGCATGATGCACTAGAGCTTCTTCATGTCCAAATAACAATTAGAAGGGTCTCATTCCATGAACTCCCTCTACGAAAAAAGAAAGCCACAATGCCTCTCTACAGGAACTAGACTCAGTCAGTATTAAACCAAATACCATTTTCCTAGGTGATCTAAACTATCCAACCATAGAATGGGAAACCTACACTACCACTAGTGTACAAGCACAGAGATTCCAGGACTTTGTTGATACAAATACCCTGGAACAATTAGTCAGAGTGCTCACTATGTGGAATAACATCTTGGATCTTGTCCTTACTAATATTGCAACATCTTGTACCATCTTCATCACTTTGTTAGGTCTGACCATAAAGCCATCTCCTTTGAAATAAAACTGAAACCAGGCATCCCATATACCCAAGGTACCTTTAGAAATTTATTTAATACAAACTACCTACTTATAAGAGACACATTAGCAAGCTTCAAATCCCACCAAACACAGTTAACTCCATTGTATATGCAGAAATGTACATCACCACTCTATACCAGCATGTAAACAACTTCAATGAATATGCAGAAATTTCCACCACCGCCCTCTACCAGCATGTAAACAGCTGCAGAGATACAGCTGTACCCCGTAGGAGCAAGTGCAGAGCAAACCCCAGAAACAAATCCATATGGTAGAGCCATAACATCAACAAGCTTTATAATAAAAGGACAAGAATTTTGAACAAAAGTAATAAGACTAATTCCCAGAATGTTACAGCCCTTGTCACTGAAATAAACAAACAACTCAGGAGCTTAATAAAATCCACCAAAGCCAAGTCTAAGGCTAAAATAGCTTCCCAAGTCAAAGACAATTACAACGCATTTTTTTAGTGATGTTCGTAATCTCAAAAGTACAATGCAGCAATGCACTGAGCTGATTGTGAATTGTTACCTACATTGAAGCTGAAAATATTGTTAACCTACTGGCTGATAAAGTGAGCGCTAACTTTAACCCTCTCTCCTCCCCGTCTGTCCCTCATGATATACCTGAAACTGGCTCACCTCCAACTATCACACAAGACCACGTCCTAAAAGTGCCATCAAAAGCTAAAAATACAGCATCGATGGGTCCTGACATTATCCCTGGATGCAGCTTAAAAAGCATGAAGCACAATTTAGACACCCCCCCCAACAACACTGTTCAATCTCACCCTTCATACAGACTTTTGTATAAAGCAAATAAAAAGCAGCTACAGTCACTCCCATGCATAAGACAGAACCTTCCACAGATCCAGGCAATTACAAACTTATAAGTTTGACCAGCCTCATATGCAAAACCATGGAAAGACTTATCATGGAATTAATCAATCAGGACACAAAGAACCTCCAAACACTAGACTCCTCTCAGTTTGGATTCATCAAGGGCAGATTGTGCTTATACAACCTAGTGGATTTTTCTTAAAAGGTCACCAAAACAATGGATGAAGGCAAAATGGTACAGACCACATAACTCAACATGACCACAGCTTCTGACACAATTCCCCACTCAGGCACAGTAGAAAAGATAAATAAACTGGGAATAAAGCCCATATGTCACTTGCTGGATTGCCAAGTGGCTCACAGATAGGATACAGATAATCAAAATACGGGGTGCTAACTCAACAAAGAGACCAATCATCAGTGGACTCCCCCAGGGTTCTGTGCTGGGACCGCTCCTGTTTGGGATCTACTTTTCTGAAGTAAAACACAATACCAAAGGGCTTTGGCTGACCTAGGTTTGCAGACTGCAAGCTAGGAGCAGTCACTAAATCTCCAAATGAGTTACCCATCCTGCAGGAATGTTTGTCTTGAATAAGTAACTGGTGTCAAAATGATGGTCTGAAACTAAATTCCAAAAAATCCATTACTGTATCCTTTGGGACGTCATCTAACCCAGGAAACTACCACACAGACAATACACTCCTAAGAGCTGACCCAGCTGTTTGGGATTTGGAACTTATGTGGACAGTGACCTAACCTTTGACCAACATGTGTCTATTGTAAGAAAGTCTTTCGATATTCCACAGCTTACAAACAAAGGGACTGTGTCTAGATCTAGGGACATCATTGTCCCTCTTTACTCAGCTTTCATTATGTCAATCACTGAGTATAATGATCCCTTTGGCATGTATCTGTCCAAACACACGCAACAACTGGAACACCCAGAGATACCTTACTAAAATGATACAAGGCCTAAACAACATGTCCTAAATGGACTGACTCAAAGCCCTGTCACTATACTTAGTATCCTACAGACTACTAAGGGGTGACCAGTGCCTGGCATACAAGGCATCTTCCAACCCACTACTGATGGATTTAATGTACATCAGCAAGTCAAATTGCATCATAAATACTTGTTCTTGGGGTCTAAACCTCTTCTGCAATATCAACAGAACACTATTGTAGTGTATTTTACCAAGGATACTGCTGATATGGAACAAACTCCCCATCCACATAAAACAAAGTTCATACCTGTCCATTTTTAAGTGCAACTTAGATCAATGGATAGGAAACAGAAATTTTAATTCAGGACAGCCCCTGTACTACTAATGGACAAATGCATCTCCTAAATGATAAATCCCATGCATGGGTCCCCTCATATTATCTATGATATGATCCCAGTTATTCTCATTATAGTAATATATAATTATCAACCATGGGATGGGTAAGGCCAATCTATAACAAAATGGGACAGGTTATTTCGGGCACAAAAAGGGAAACTGGCTACGCTTAAAATGGCCCACAGAGGAAACTAGTCTAGTACTTACCTATGAACCTATGAATGATTTCTTCCAAAGTGCTGGGACATATGATTCTGTGAAAGACCTACTGATAAGCCTCTGCAACAATTTTCAGACATTCATCTGGAAAGTCATTTGCTGAGTTACAGCTGGGTTTGAGCTTTTGTAATAGTTTATTAGGTTGGCTGAAACAGGTCTTAGTGTACAATTTGGGATATTTGCGACATTAGTTTTGGTGGAGTCAGGTAAAGGAGAGGACATATGAGAATGGTAATAGTGCTTTGAGAAAAATGTGTAATAGGAAACAAAGCTCTGGGAAACGAGAGTGAATGAAGACTGGAGGGAAGCATCTGAGGTTAGGCTGGCTATCCTGTCAATAAAATAAGAACTGAATATACTGGCAGTTTGAAGAGTAATTTTATCAGGGCATGGAGTGGGGTCATTTTTATTTCCAAGATTAAGTACAGAATTGATAAATGACTAAAATTTTAGGGGATTATTTTTATGACTGGTTTGTAGAAGAATATAAAAGTAGTTTTTGTCTTTGGTTACTTGTTCTTTGACCTGATGGCAGAATTGTCTGAAGTGTTGTAATTGCGTATTGGTTTTGCTTTTTAGCCATTCCCACCATGCTTTATCCCTCTCGGTCATTAGTTGTTTACTTAGTTTTGCTAGTCACAGAGCATGATTATGTCTGGTTCTTTTTGTGTGAGTTAAAGCAACACTACAAATGTATTACTAAAGTGATTTACTGTATCATCTAGTGATAGAGTTGTTAATATGGACTTGATTGTGCATATTACAGTGCCAATGAATAACTGGCGATTAAAGTCTGACAGGTTGCAGGTAATTTTAAATTTATGTTCCTTGGAAATGTTTAATATAGTGCTATACATACTGCGTGGTAGGTGGTCACTTAAGATTGTTAGGTAGGATACCAACTTTAGTGAAATTACTAGGCTCTGATACCAGAATCCAGTCTGGGACAGATCATCAATTGGTATTTTTACCACATCTAATTGGTGCTGAGATGAGTTGAGGAAATCCAAAGGGGTCAATACTAACTTTTGGGAAGATGAGTGTTAGTTTCGCCAGTTAGTGTTAACATCACCTAAGATTGTAGCTGCACTGGTAATGGTATTAGATGTACAGGACAGGATATCTTCTAGTACTTGTATGCTGTTGCTGGGGTGTGTGTGTATACAAGACAATAATGCATAGGCTTTTTGTATTGTTTACCTTTTCTGTATTGGCGAATTCTGGGATGGGATTAGTATAGGATGTAAAATTTTAGCAGCTGAGGTATAATAATGATATTTCACCTGCTTTTTTATCTAATCTGTCTGCCCGAATTATATTACAGGCAAAAAGTAGAACGTCAAAGTCTTTTATGTTAGGTTTGAACCAGGTTTCACTGGTGGCCACAACATCAAAGGAATGTTAAGATACCTAGGCATGAAATTTTGTTACTTTATTGCAAATACTGCAAAGATCCATTGTAACCAATTTTAATTATTTTTTTGTATGGGGTTTGGTTGTTGCTGAATGAATGGGTGGGGCCACAATTAGGGTAGATATCTCCAGAATAGGAGATGAAAGAAAAATAGATATAACAGAAGTTTATTTCTAGTAGACTCTTTTATGATAAAAGCTAGACGCTTGATTGTACAGGTTTAAAGTAGGTATGTAGTATTTTTACTTTTGGGGAATTTGAGAGCACTGTTAAACAGGCTGTGGAGATGTCTGAGTAACTCCTTTCCTGGTAATAGTTATTACTGGCGATTGTGCTAGCAGATATTTGCACATTAATTTGTGTAGAGTACAGGGAGAAAATAGAAGGAATATTATAAGGGAGAAAATAATCACTGAACTATTTGAAAAAGTAGGCATTGTGCTATGAGATATATAAAAAGGATTACAGTAAAGAGAAAAGGTGGGAAGGGAGTGACTAAGCAGGGTGTTTGACAGGGACAGGTAAGGTAAGAATCAGTGCAGTGTGTTTTTTATAGAAGAGTAATGAAATAGTTATGGCAATTGGAGGAAAAAGGTTTAAGCGGTGGAATAAATAAATATATACATGGAGATTGGAGGAAGAGGTTAAGGGGTGGAGAAAGTCAAGTATATAGGTGGATGATGTGGGAGTGGGTGAAAATTGGGGGTAAGGGAGCAGAATGAGTTTGAGCACATCAAGGGCAAATGGAGCAGGCTGCACCTGGTCACAGAGCTAGAACTGCAAAAACAATCTGTGAGACTAGATTTTTGCCCTTTTACTCTGGATATGTACTTGTGAGTAGTAACTAAAATTGCATTACTTTATTTTTAATTTTTTTTTAAACTTTGCAGGAGATACTGACAGCAAACTCTAAAGCAGTGTACACAAATGGTTAAGCACACATGCTGCTTTTTCACCTTATCTTTTTAAATGTAAATACTATATTAATTACAGACTAAGATGTAAATTGTATCTATCTCATTAAGAAAGAATATATAGTAAAAAGAGTACAGACTGCAAACTAATGCACTGGAGTATGTATTAATTAACCTAAATAAAGATGGGGTAGATGCTATCAATAGACTGTCTAAAATAAGATTATTATCTAACTAGGTGATTAATTAGTTAAGTGGTTTAAACCAACTACATCCTAATACTGTGTCCATACAAAGTAGACGATTATAAGGCTACTTATGGTTTTACTAGACATATATTACCATTAACTAGAACTTTGGCCTTTTGCGTACTGAAGCAGAGTACTAGGATAGTATAATGTGTCAGTTTTGGAGAGTATGACAGTGTACTTATAATGCGCTTTCAATGCCTAAGGTAAAACTGTCTGACAGGACAATGGTGTAATCATCTACATATAAGACAACGTTTTCATCTAACAGTGATTAACATGATCTGTGACTAAATAATTACTTATTTTTGGGTCTATATCAGTTTGTCAAAATCTACTTAAATCGAACTGCTACTCATCGAACCGACATCATCGAACTTCCCTTCATCAAATGTTCAAATCAGCAAACGTTTTTCCCAGGTAAGGAAACTAGTTGGCCAACATACAGACATTTCTTGCTTTCTCCACTGTAGTGTGATCTCGGAGTTGGTATATATAAGTAGGAGGGTGTGAGGGGTGTAACCCCCAGTTGGTTGGATTTAATTTAATATGTTTGTGTGTCGGTTGGTGTGCTGGCCAACTAGTTTCCTTACCTGGGAAAAATGTTCGATAAAGGGAAGTTCGATGATGTCAGTTCGATGAATAGCAGTTCGATGTAAGCAGATTTTGATGAAATAATATAGACCCCTTACCTTTATACTGAAGAAATATGATTACATTTGCACATTATCAGCTGCAGCAAAATATAAATAACATTTATTTCCAGGAGCATGCCCTTTTATCTCCCATACGCCCACATCTCTAAACACCACAAATCTTGAGATCACATAATTTTGGGGCTATGGAGAAATCTATCTCCAGTTTTACCAAGCTATGAGGTACTCCAGTACTGAATGCTTGGAGAAATGAAAATGGGTGATTCCACTTTATTGTTAAAAATCAATCCTTACATTTTGACTAAAGATTGGAATTGACAAAATAAAACTGTGAGTTCATTTTTAATAAGAAAACACAATGATGAATAGCATCACTTCTAGTTCATCACATAATTTATGCAATGGTCCAGGCATCAAGCTTTGAGATACTGCAACACAAACTTGTCAAAGAAATGAAAATAGGTGGTTCTATTTATTGGCTTGTCAGTGAATGAGGTAATCTGAAATCCCAGTGGAATCACCAGAGGTTAGACTCAGACAGTTTATAATATGCAAAAGCTTAGTTCTGTAATGAGGCAAATCAGAAACGTATATTTTTTTCTTTTAAAGTTTAGCAAAAATATGTACTGAAAGCAAAATTGTATCAGGTTCCAACTAAATACAACTGCATAAGATGTACATAACTAGTTTCTCCTTCTCAAGAGCTAAAATGGTTAGAACTCCCACATTACTTAACACATACCCATCTCAAAACAGTGCACAGACTTCTCCATAAACCGAAAAACTGCCATCCATAAAAAGCATAATTCAGCCATATTCTCTAATTTACATTCTAGAGTTGAATTGCTTCTCACTATCACCAAAGTGCATGACAGTGCAGTAGACTCCCTGGATTCAACTAATATTGCCATGGCCTGAAACCACATCCCATTAACACTGAAATCAACACAAGAGCTAAGCTCTTTCAGAAACCAATTAAAATCTCATCTGATGGACAAATGGCTCTTTGTCCAGCATTCCACAGACTAACTCTGCAACTTTTGCTTATTTTTTTTTTTACTAAAAGCTGGTATCACCACTAGTCTAACATTTACACAGCCAGCACCTTATCCAACCTATTCCCAATCTCAGATGCTTTCTACCCCTCACTCTCTCTCCCATTGTTTCTTTCAATCTTGCATTAGCGCTTCCTAAACTCCACTCACTGCTCCCACCCACCCCAACTCTACTAGTACCACCTCTCTTCTCATCTCTATTTCTACGCACACTTCCTACTCACTTTCTTTAAACTTCGCCCCTACTGTTACCTATTTCATATCCACTTCTTCTCAATCTCCTTTCTGCTTACACTCTTATTATCCTTCCTAATGAATATCACTTATGTGCTACCCTCTAACCTACAAATATACTTGCCAAGACTCTACAGTCATAACCTTGCCAACATCAAGGCAATATGTAGAAGTCCCTTATTCCAATACCTATTTCCTTTCCTAAACTCTTGGTTCTCTCCCTCTGTTCTTCAGTGCATCTCTCTTGGACACATCAAACAAAACCATAACATCTTATATTGTCTTCTCTCTCTTTCTCTAAAGACTGGGGCTCCTTCCAAATAATGTTGCTAAGAAGTTAGACATAATTTTCTTTAACAAAAATACATGATTTATACTCTGTATACTGTCTTTTTTTTTCCTGTTACAGTACCACATGGAAAACAATCTCCACTACAACTGAATTAGATTTGTAAGGTCACCAAGTAGTAAAATATATGATGCTGGAGGTTGGGATAATGATTAATGACTTCAAAGACATAAAGGTACAGGATTTGAGTCTTACCTTTGAAACGGAAATTGGCTAGTTTTATATTGCTAGGCATGTAGTCTAAAAGACCATTTATGAATCTAGCCCAAATTCCCACTTGCACCAAAGCAATGTCTGGTTAAGTGACTTGCTCAAGGTCACACAGTAGCAGAAGGTAGATGGAATTAAATCATGTACAGAGGAAGTAGATGGTTAACAGCTTATAGCCTTAATTCTCTGCATCAGCTATCACAGTAACAACACTCCACCAGAAGGCACCTGGACTAGAAGCTAGGGCATCCTGAAGTGCAGTCAATTGCTCCACCACTGTGCTATACCTCCATTTCACATACTACTGCTACTACTACTACTAATAATAATAATAATAAACAATACTCTTAATTTCCTGTAATGGAGGTTCATAGGGTATATGAAAATGATCCCTTAAGGACATACCAGTGAAATGCCAATGACTTTTTTGCCTTTACTTTTTAAAGTCCTTACTGGTGTATTGAGTCCAATAAAGCCAAACCCCATAACTGCTGACATGTCATGTTTCACCCTTTTCCTGAGCATGTCAGTAGAGCATGTTCACTTATCCAGCATCACTGTATCACATCTCAGGCATAAGGGGGTCTGTTATCCTTTCATGTCAGATAATGTCTTCTTTGTAATAAACTCTTAATTCATGACTCTTAATATATGCCTCGTAGTTCCAGCTCCTTTAAGGTTAACACACTCCACATTACTATTGCCCTTCGACAAAGATCAGTCACAAAACTAGCTCCCTCACCCTGAGCAGACTATTTAATGATATTACACCCTTGTCTGAGTTCTCATAGTTAAAAAAAAAGGTTGCAAGAATTTCTTTCCAATGAATACAAAATTTCAAAGACACTGGATAAACCCCCCTACAAACTATCAAGTATCCTATTCCAATTGTTTTACATTATTCATCTGCTTCTTTCTTGCTTCTGATCAAACCTGGAATATACCAGTCCCCATGCAGTGAAATCTCAACATGTACATAGTATTTACAGACTACTCTATGAGAAAGATTAGGTGATTAAATTAGTGTAACTAAGAAAATTATTTTATTTTATTTTCTGAGATATGATATAGAGCTGGAATTGTCAAACATATTAAGGCCTTGCTGAGTTTAATTCTGGTGGCTGCTAAAAAAAAAAAAAACAGCAATTACTATAAAATGGAAGTCTAAGTGTAAACCAACTACTTACTACATGTAGTGAATATAGTAACAAAGACAAAAGAACTGTAAATGGATCTTTAGAAAAGGTTAGGAGAAAATTACATAGAAAAAAATGAGAATTGTGGGAACAATACATGCAGAATAGTGTTTTGGAGGAGGAATGAAGTTTAAAAGAAGGCAGGAATTGAATGAGCTATATAATGTTTGACTGACAATGACTGCATAGAAGATTATAAGCCAGATTCCATAAAACTTGGGAAAGCTATCTGTGGACAGTGCAGCATGCCAAAGCAAGATTTCGACAGACTTGCTGTGGATGCAGTTTCAGAAGACATCCTGATGGCAGCCTGAGTACTTAAGTATTCAGCATAGGATAATTAGGAATTCTGCACATGCCGGTCTGATTCCAAAATACATTGTGGCACACAACATAACTTATATACTACAAACAGCCACTCAGACTCAGACTCTGTTTCTGAAATGCTTTGCGTATGCTTTACGGACCCAAAGGAATTCAAGCGAATACTATGGATTATGACAAAATCCATAGCAAAACATCAAAAAATATATAAATATGTGACTTGCTGTTAAAGAACTGCAGCAAGCTGCAGTGATACAAGCCATAAATGAGGCTGTGGCTGTATGCCCTAGAAGACAGCCAACTAGAGTCAGAGCAAGGCTGTAACTAAACCATTTGTAATACCATCAAATAATGAACAGATACCGGCTAGACAGACAACTGCTGCAGGATGTCTGCAATATGTGTGCCCAGCACATGTCCGTGCAGACCCTGCAAGGAAATCCTATCCCCCTTGAAAGCAAACTGTGTTTCAGCCTGGGTGTACTTGCATCTGGGACATTCCAGAGACACAACGGGATACTGTGGGAGTATTATAAACAGCTGCCAGTTGTATCCAAGCAAAATTCCTGGAAGCAATGTGTAGCCAGGTGGATGACTATATACACTTTCCATCTACCCCCATGAAGCAGAGAACTGTAATGCACCAGTTTTACAGCACCAAATTTCCCACATGTACATGGTGCAACAGATTGCACACACATACCTATTAAGACACCAGTAAGTCCGGAAGCAGACCAATACATAAACAGAAAGAGATGACCATACATCAACTGCCAAGTTGTGTGTGCTGCAGATGGCAGCTTAACAAACATCATGGCAACACACCCTGGAAGTGTCCATGATGCTGCCATTTGAAGGGAAAGTGGACTCAGGGCCGCATTCTAGCAAGGTGAAATACCTGAGAGACTACTACTCGGGAAGTACAGAAACACACCTAGGACAGAAGCTAAGGATACCCCTCACAACAATATCCATGCTGACCATGTGTTTCTACTCCCGACAACAGGTGACTATGGTTATCTACTTGAACCGTGGATAATGCCCAGTACTGTGAACCATCCAACCTTGCACAGGAAGCCTACAATAAAACAAATGCAACAAACCACAGAGCATCTGTCTGGTGTACTCAAAGCTAGGTTCAGATGTCTGGACATACCTGGGGATGCACCACAATACACACCTGAAAAGCCAACACAGATGATAAAGGTGTGTGCCATGCTACACAACTTACTAACCAAAGCACATGGCAGTCTTCCAGCAGTGGATGTAGGTGAACTACCCCAAGAACTCCAGATGTCTGAAGGGCACATCCTATAGGTATTAGAGGAAGAGCAGGAGGACAAAGGTAACTGAAGACACAAGCATAAGCAATGTAGGATGTGACTACAAATGCAGCCCCAGGCAATACAGCAGCATCTGACCTAACTTCTGGTATTTAAGCCCCACGTTTGTCGAGTTTCTGCTTGTTTGAACCGAGCTGAACTGAGGTGGGCTACCAGCCACAACTCTGAGATGAGATACCAGTCAACTAGAGGCTTCTGAGCTTCCCAAAAACCATAAATTGCCTGTTTTTTTTTTTTTTTTTTGCTTGATTACACTATTTTACTGCTCTTTTTATTGTGTTCTGCTTATTTCTATTTTAATACTGTAAATTAAACTGCACTGTTTGTACTGCATTTGTCTGCCTTACAGGGCCTGTTAAATTATATTTTGCTGATGTTTTCACAAATTAATTGTTGCTACTTTTCACTGTTTGCAAAACATCTGTTCTGTTTGTTCTGTTTTCCCACCAAGCAATGTTTTAAATAAACTGATTTGTTTGCTGTTTAAAACATTCTTTAGTGTCTCCTTGCTCTTTTTCTGCTGTTTAAAACATTTTTTAGTGCCCCACTGCTGTTTTTCTGCTGTTTAAAAATAGCTGTTGTATAGTTTAGATACAGGTTTGCTGCATCTGGGTTTGTTTGTAGTGGCCGTTGTGTTCTGAGTACATTTTCCATGTCATCTGTGATTGGAAGGGACCCTTCTGCACCCTTGTGAGAGAAGTGTGCTCACTGGAACCTATCTGGTGAAGGTTGATTGGTCTATGGCTTGCAGTGAGCACCCTTCACTATTTCTTTTGAGGTTTTTTTTAAGTTTTTAGCTTCTGGTATTTAAGCCTAGTGTCTGAGCAGGCTTCTGCTTGCTTGCACGTCATGCAGCATCGCTCATTGCCGTGCAACTGTGCACCATAGCCAGACAGATAATTTTGACAATTTTTCCCTTAGATACAGCTGTAGTACATTAGTGTAGTCCTCATCTTTAGTACATTTCCGGTCTAAGAGGTATCACTAGTGAGCTGTGACCTATTAACTCATTACATCCGAGTGATGCTTCTAGGTGCATCTGCAGTAAACTCCTACTGCGCCTCTAGGCGTCAAATGTTCCTTGTTCATATTTGCAATAATATTTCCAAAACCATGCTACGTACAAGGTATCTAAATATTTTATCTTGAAGCATACATGATGGCAAACACAGCTGTATTGATATTTGACCTATGTCAATGAGTGCTTGTTAGAACTGTAAGGTGAGAACATTTTTTAAAGGCTCAAGCCACGCCCACTGGGAATTAAAGGTGCACACTCAAAAGAGCTGTACTGGAGGGAATGAGTTAAACCCACCAGCCAAAAACTCCATCAGAAATACCCATCTACAGAACACCTGCTAGATCAGTCCTGAAAGCACCCCCTTTTTAATAACAGTTCTTCAAACCTAGCATAATGGACAGATGGACTACCCTTTCTCCTGCCAGCCTGGTTGACTTGGGTCTCCTGAGGCAGTGTAGCAACTGCAGCAGGTACAATGACAAACCTCTACTAATAAATCACTCTAGTAGAGAGTGCGAGAGATATATCTACACCAAATCCCTGCTATTTCTCGCACTCGAAACAGTAACACTGAAGAGGCTGTCAACTCACCCACCCCTACTGATGCACATAATACCACTAGACATACACATATTAAGCATCCAACACATAAATCAACAGACGCGGAAGTTCTCTCAAAAAACTTAATGAAACACCAGAGACCTCCAAAACAAAAGACTGCTGCAACTAACAAAGTTCTCAAAGAACCCACGACACATAGCAACATCAGGGTCTCACCTACCAAGCCCTAAAGGCGTAACACTCAAAAAAACAAATTTTCTTGTCACTGGAGACTCCACAATAAGACACAAAAATGCCCCACTCACCACGTTAGGTGAGGAGACAGTCATGGTCAGCTGCCTGTCAGGTGCCAGGACTTGTCAGATCATTCATGCACTCAGGTCTATCGGCAACAAGTACCATTATGACTCTGTCATAGCTCATGCTGGAGTGACCAACCTCAGACAGACCTCACTGGACTATATAAAAACAGACATGACTGAGTTCCCCGAGTATGTGTCCCAGGCAAGTATGCCCTTAGCCTTGAGTAGTATATTACCCTCACCTAGAATGATGCCACAGTATAAGCAAAAAATGATAAATTTCAATAACTGGATTAGTTTTTGGTGTCATTCAAAGGAGATCCAGTTACTGTCAGCCTGGGATGACATGGTTGACAAACCTTGCTGTTTTGACAGAAATGGTTTAGACCTGTCACCACTAGGCTTTCAGCTGCTGGCAAAGGCTCTTGCTTCCCCCATAGTGTTTTTTAGGCAATATCTCAAAAACAAAATTGCCGATGTGAAAATTACCAACCATAACAAAATAAGGGTTGTGCTGCTAAATGCTGAAACCAAAAACTGCACACCCTGGAAGCACTTCTATCACTGGAGTATGTAAATGTCTGTGCAGTCACAGAAACCTGGTTGAAGGTCTCAGAAAGTACCCCGGCCTTGCAAGGCTACAATGCCTTCCACACCTTCAAACTGCAAAACAAACATGTGAGAACCAAAGGAGGCAGTGTTTCTATCTATATTAGAGATGATAATAGACATCAGCTGGGTATAATAACCCTGTGTTTCTTATGCTTAGTCAAACACTCTGCTTATGCTATGCTGACGAGGTCATAACAAGGCCGAAATATGCATATCCACAGCTAGTGGGGTTTGGCTTTATTGGCCTGAAATTATCCATTAAAACGACTTCAAATGTAAAAGTCATGGGCAATCAGAATTGCCATATAGTTGAAACACCTGATGTTCATAAGGGTCATTTGCATATATCCCATGTGCCTCTGTTACAGGAGGTTTGGGAGGTCACTCATTGGAAGTTCTAGCTTGGCTGGAGTTTTCATTTAGTTTTTTCCTGATTAGTTTTTCAGTGTGACCTTCTAACTCTGTTTTAATTTATTTGGGATATTTTGCAGTCACCCTAATGATAATGGACATCAGCTGGGTATAACAACCCTGTGTTTGTTAAGCTCGTGCTATAATGATGAGGTCATAACAATATGTATATCCTTAGTTTGTGGGGTTTGGCTTTATTGTCCTGAAATTGTTCATTAAAACAGCTTCAAATATAAAAGTCAGAAGCAATCAGAATTGCTTATATTGCTGAAACACCTGATGTTCGTAAGGGACATTTGCGTATATTCCATGTGCCTCTGTTACAGGAGGTTTGGGAGGTTATTCACTGGAAGTTCTAGCTTGGCTGGAGTTTTCATTTAGTTTTATCTATATTAGAGATAAATTCACCTCCCGACTACATAGACTGGACAACTCCATGGAGTTACTCCAAGTTCAGATTACTGTGGGAAAGCACCCATTCAAGTCATAGCTAGTTACAGATCCCCCTCCATGGATCATAATGAGTTTGAGGCCTACTTGAGGAAACTGGAGTCAATCTGAATAATGCCAAACACTCTGCTCATAGGGGATTTCAATTATCCCACCAGCAGCTGGGAAACCTATTCCAGCCCTAACTCACTAGCACAAAAGTGCCTTGACTTTGTTAACTCAAATGCCCTGGAACAACTGTTCAAACTCAAACAAGAGGGACAAACATACCAGATCTGGTCCTCACTAACAAGACAAACAGGTGCACCACTGCAACTGCTGGACCCTCATTAGTTAAATCTGACCACAAATCAGTTGCCTTCGAACTTGGACTAACACCAGACCTCACAAAAGGCGAAGTCAGACTAAAAAACTTCAAACCAAATTATACCCTCCCAGGGGAAGGTATAAATGCATTCCAAGCCCCACCCCCAGCTGGAAGTGGCAAGTACACTAAAGCTTACACTAAATCCCTGTAGAATCACTTGTACAAGTGTATAGTCTCGGCTATTCCAGACAGAATCAAAGCCACAGCCCCAAGTAAAAACAAGCTGCCCTGGTGGACATCCACCATCGATAAACTTTACAACAAACATAGAAAGTTGCTGTCTAAGAAAACTAAGGCGAGTCGCAAACAATGGAAAAATACCCTCCTCAGCCTGAACAGGTAAATAAGACAAAATGTCAAATCCTCAAGAGTAATTTTGAGAAAAACTTGGCAACCTCACCCAAGGATAACCATACAGCCTTTTACAGTTATGTACGTAGCCTAAAAGATAGGAAGACCCAAGCATGTGACGAACTAGTGACTAATGATATCACACACACTGACCCTGCAGAGATAGCAAACCTGCTAGAGGACAGATATGGCAAAAATTTCACTACCTTATCCCCTCCAAACTTATCATAAACTTTGCCCCCAACTACTCCCCCGCCCTACATATCCAAACAGCAGGTTATTAAAGCCTTGTCTAAGGCAAAAAACACAGACTCTATGGGATCAGACAGCATCCCAGGCTGTCTTTTAAACAAACTAAAACATGAACTAGCATCCCCATTAAGTACCCTATTCAATCACAGCCTAACCTTAGACTTTGTTCCTGCGGAATGGAAAACAGCAACCATTATTCTTCTCCATAAAGGTGGCTTAGCAACAGACCAAGGGAATTATAGACCTGTAAGTCTGACTAGCCTCATGTGTCAGGGGTTAATGTCATCCAGGAAGTGTAAATACCAGTGTGGGAGACAGATTCACCATAAAGACTGCCATAACTGTCTTTTTTGAGAACCAGCGACTTAAGCTTCTCACTAAAGATACAGTGGAAGGAACATCCTGCCCTGGGGGTCAGCATTTAGGCTAGATGAAGAAAGTGAAAAAAGTAAGACCGGAATCTTCTGCTATCCAGCCTCTGCCAGGTGTTTCTCCCAAGATTGTTAAGAACCTGGAGGTTCTCCCGGATGTGCTATCAGATTCCTCTGTCGTGACCAGGTTGGAGGCCTGTGAGGATCTGGCTGAGAGCATGTCTGACAAGGCTTTGCATGCATCTGTTTCGGACATTCAGGGGGAACCACTGTTGATTATTTCCTCGGGTCCTGGGGGCTTCTGTAGGTTCTAGTTAGGGAACAAATTTCTATTACAGTTATCAAATGCCATCCTGGGTCAGAGCCTTCTCAGTTTTATAGGATGAACGTTCCTTTAAAAGAGAAACAAAAAACTAAACATTTCTTCTGCTCCTAGGGATCCGCATCCAAGTGAGTGGCATGCCTTTATTCAGGGGTTATTTAATGTTTTAATGTCATTAAAGCCGCATCAGGCGGTTTCTGTTCCTGCACCTTCTTGGTCCTTTACTGCCCTTAAAAGGCCTAGCGAACCAGATTCTTCTGAGGAAGAGTCGGATTCTGATGAAGAATCCCTGCCTTATTCTACTCAAATTCCTTTTCACTTGGACTATGGATTAGAGTAGGAGGAATCTAATAGTCCTGATACTCCATTTGAAGCAATTTCCTTTGGGACACAATCTCTAGGATGCTGCTCAGGTCTCTGATATCCATAAGAGGTACTATGAGTTGTTGCAATTGGAATCTCCTAAACTTGCTGCCACCCCTCTTGTTTTGGCTGCCTTCTTGGATGCTTTATCCAGTGCCTCTAAGGCACTGGATTCTCTGCCCTCTGCTCCCAAGAACCCTGACAGATTTTATAAGGTGCCTGAGGATTGTAACTTTTTGTATAAATGTCCTGCTGATAACCCCTTGGTGGTGTCTGTAGCTTCTGACAAGCCTTCTCATTTGCTTCCTTTGCCTAGGTTACTGACTTCTGACAAGGACAGCAGAACCTTGGAAAGACTGGGCAACAAGGTTTACACTTCTGCCACCCTAGCTTTTAGGGCTATTAATTATCAGACTCATATGTCTAGGTATGTGTTGGGTCTCCTTTCTCAGGCCTGTTAGCTTATTTCTGATCTTCCATACTCTGAGGATAACACATCTACTCTTTCCTTGCTAGGGACTTCCTCTCAAGTGATTTGTTATTCTATCAAATGTAGCTAAGATGCAGCAGATGCAGCAGAATCTAGGGCTGATGTTTTTGGTTCAGTGATGAGGAGGTATTCTTGGCTTAGGCTTCAACCTTTACTTGATGATATTAAGGCTAAGTTGATGGATGCTCCTCGGGATAATAAACTTTTATTTGGGGAAGCAGCTGCCGGTTTAAGTCCCTTCAGAATAAGAGGAAAGGCTTACAAGAGCTTAAACATGTGTCTGTTTCTTCTGTGCCTAAATTTCAGAGAAACTACCCCTATAAGCCAGCCTTTGTTCATAGGCAATCTTGCCGTTCTAGAGTGGCAAACGGGCTCCTCCTGCTAAGGCCACTCAGACTTCAGGGATACAGTAACCTTCCTTTCCTGACAAACCAGGTGCTGTATGTCTGTCTCTTCCCAGCCACAATCCTCTTTTTTTTCGCCTTTCTCTTTTACTTCCTGTTGGGCTTCAGATCACTCAGGATTGTTGGGTTCTGTCAATCATTCATCGGGGGTCCTTCATGGTGTGAAAATTCCGTCCTCCTTTTATGGGCATTCCACAGTCTCCTCAGGAACAGCTTCCTTTTTTTCCCAGAGGTTTTTTGCGATCTCTTGACTTAGGGTAGTATTCAAGAGGTGCCTGTGTGCCAAAGGGGGAACGGGTTTTACTTAAGACTGTTTCTAGTGCCCAGAAATGAGGGCATTTGGAGACCAATTCTAGAAATCTTTCATTTAAACACTTTTCTGAAGGTGCCTTCCTTTCAGATGTTGTCCCTTCAGACTCTGCTTCGTCTCTTGCTCCCTCAGGCCTATATGGTGTCTCTGGATCTCAAAGATGCTCATCTCCATATTCTGATCCATCCTCTTTTCATAGGTTCATAAATTAGTACTAGGCTAACTGCCCTTTTGGGCCATTTTAAGCCTAGCCAATTAACCCATGTGAAAATCAAACCCTGCACCTTGTGTCTGTAAGGCAAATATCTTAACCATTATGCCAACCTCCTTCCCCTAAGGAAATTTCAGGAAGTTTTTGCGTTTCATTGTTGCTTCCTGGCATTTTCAGTTCTCTGCTTTGCACTTTGGCTTTTCTACTACCCCAAGGTTATTCACCAAATGCCTCACTCCTGTGATTGCTTTTTGCAGGCTTCAAGGGATCCAAATATTTCCTTACTTGGACAACTTGCTGATTCAGGCATCCTCTCCAGAGATCTTTTTGCAAAATCTTCATTTTGCCATTTCCCTTCTTCAGAGCCTGGCGTTCACAATAAACTTCAAAAAGTCTTCTCTGACTCCTCAGGATCATGTATTTCTGGGTTGCAGGATTCAGACGGTGCCAATGCTAGCATCCCTGCCTCCTCCAAAGGCCTTAACTATCATTTCTTACTTTCAAACTCGTCTTCCTCTGGCCTCCATTACAGCCAGGGAGTTTGAGATCTCCGAGTGTTATGGCATCCACCATTCCGATGCTCCCTCTGGCCAAACTTCACATGAAAAAATTTCAGTGGTTTCTGAAGTCAGTGTGGCTTCAACATGCACATCCTCTACACTTTGTAGTTCCTCTTCTTCCTTGTCTCAAAAAGGAACTTCACTGGTGGCTTCATCAGCTGTCTCTGAATCCAGGGATCCCTTTTCATCTACCTCTTCCCTCTCAGGAACTGTTCACAAAAGCTTCAGATATGGGATGAGGAGCAGCATCTGGCTCCCTAAAGGTACAGGGGGTGTGGATACCTCGTCATCAGAAGGAACACATCAGTGTCAAAGAGATGAGAGCTCCTATGATGGCTCTTCAGGCCTTTCATCCTATTTTCTCTCCAGGGCCTCTCAAGGTATTCGCAGACAATACCACAGTGATGTGGTATGTTAACAAGCAGGGAGGAAAAAGATCTTATCTTCTTTGCTGATTGGCACTTCTACTGCAGTATCTTGCTGTCAAGTATCATGTGACTCTTCCGGCAGTCAATATCCCTTTAGATCAGAACATTGTAGCAGACACTTTGAGAAGATCCTTACCTCAATCCCATGAATGGATGCTTCACAGAGATGTGTTTCTGGAGACTGTCCACCAGTGGGGTACTCCTCAAGTAGATCTGTTTGCCTCCCTTCTGAACAGACAGCTTCCTCTGTTTTGTGCCAGAGTCCCAGGTCCTCTGGTGTGGAAGGTGGACGTCCTCTCATTTTCTTGGTAGGGGATGTTTCTTTATGCATTCCTCCCCTTCCTCTCATTCCAAAAATCCTCATCAAGATTCTCCCAAAATCTTGTTCCTGACTCCCTTTTGGTCGTGGCAGCACTGGTTCCCTCTACTTCTGCATCTAGCCAAGGGCAACCATCACAAGTTATCTCACAGGGTGGATCTACTCACACAAGACAACGGATCTCTCATTCATCCCCATCTGTCCACACTTCAACTGACACTGTGGGTGATAGGGTTTTGATTCCTCATAGGCACCTTTTTTCTGATGACGTGCTGAAGGTCCTGCAGGAGGCCAGGAAACCTACTACTACGAAATCCTACTTATCCAAATGGAAGAGGTTTTCTATTTGGTGTCTTTCTTGTAACCTGGACCCACTTCATGTGGATGTTCCTTTGGTTCCCTCTTATCTGTGTGAGTTGCTCAGTGCTGGTTTGGCCTATTCAATTAAGGCTCACTTCTCTGCTATTTCTGCTTGGCTACCTTTAACAACTCCTTTAGCTTCTAGCTATAAGGCTAAACAATTTCTTAAAGATGTCCTTAATATCAGACTTCCTAAAAAGCCTGTTCCTCCTCCCTGGGATCTTAATTTTGTTTTGGGGATGACTCAGGCTCCTTTTGAGCCTGCTGCTTCAGCTTCCTTGCAACTTTGTTCATAGGTTCATAGGTGTGTACTAGGCTAACAGCCCTGGAGCCTTTACAAGCCTAGCCCATAGGATTACCCTCGCATTGTACCACCCAACATTAGTTCCCAGTGCCTCTGTCGAATAGAGCCACTGGAGTGATCCCCGAGATGAATTTAATATTTCCCATCCACTCAAGATTTTTCTTGAAGAGGGCCAGTGAGGTGAAGTCTACGCCATAGCATGGGCAGTCTCTGGGTTATGAACCTGTCCCTCCAGTAAGCTCTGTTGATTCTGGTAATGACGATGAGGTCTCTGGAGCGTGTAGTGCAGAGGGATTGGGATTTCTTTAGATATAGCATTTCTAACAGAGCTGGGTCAGTCATGGCTTTGTAAGTCAAGCAGAGATCGCCTCTAACTAGGCGATATGAGACAGAAAATAGTTGGAGTTTTTTGAGTCTGTCCATATAGGACAATTGTTTAAGGCCTAAAAGCATCTTTGTGAGGTACTTTTGCGGCCTCTCCAGTTGTTGCAGGTGTCTAGTGAGGTACATGCCAAATGGGGCATTGTACTCAATGACTGGCCTAATGAGGGAAGAGTAGAGGGAGACAATGACCTCTTTCTTCCTGGATGCAAAACCCTTAGTAATGAGATGTGCCACATAGAAGGGCTTTCTGACCACAGTGGCAATGTGGTGGTCAAAAGAGAGGTTGCTGTCAACCTGTGTTCCCAGATCTCTTATAATGCCTTCTGTGTTCAGTAGACTACTATTGATGTGGTAATTCATGGGAACCGAGTTTTTCCCAAAGGGGATGACGACACATTTTTTGGCACTGAGCTTAAGGCCATGGTTCTGACACCAGTCATTGGTCTCAGTGAGGCCTTTCTGCAGGATGTCAACATCACTTGGGGAGTTAATAATAGCTCCCAACTTGCAATCGTCTGTGAACTTTGTCAGTCAGAGTCCCTTCGTGTTGGCCTGGACTTCAGAGAAGTCGATACCAAACAGAAGAGGACCCAGGATCAAACCTTGTGGGACCACACTCATGACTGGTCGGCAGTCTGACCTGGAGTCAGCTACTTTCACACTGTGGGTTCTATCTGTGAGTAGAAACTAAATGCCTCGCAGGTACGGTATGCTCGGCCAAACCATTACTTCATAGAACACCAGAGGCCAGCATATACAGCATATAAACACTTTAATGACAAATATAAATATATATTTATTTATTTAAGCATGAGATGCAACAAAGTGCACTAGTATCAAATCAAACCGGTTTCGGCTACCCAGCCTACATCAGTGAAAAAGCATTTGTCATGCACAATATTTCATGAATATTTATAGATACCACCAACCAATGAAAACATGGTATAGTCCAACCCAAATACAAGTTTTGCAATGATATCTAAATACATGTATCACCATAGTGAAATAGAGGCATTTTGAAACAATACAATAGTACATCATTAAATTATTTTCAAACTAATACAGATTTTTACCAAAATAACAACATATGACCTTAATAATATACGTAGTATTGTATTTTACATAACTTAAAAGTTCTATCAACTGTATCCTGATGTGATGACATATACTGTGAGCAAACTACAAGGTCCCCAATAGCATATAAATATGTACTAATGTCAAATACATTGTTCAAATTCTATCTGTGAGCTAGTTTGCAACCCACCTAGTGATACAGAGGTTGATGCCTAGCTTAGTGAGTTTTTCCTAAGATTCCTGAGTGGAGAATGGTATCAAAGGCCTTGGCCAGATCAAGGTAGGTTGTATGAACCACCTCGTCCTCATCCACAGCTCTGGTGACTGACTCAAAGAAGTCAACTAGGTTGACCAGGCATGATCTACCCTTCATAAAACCAAACTGTGTGAGATCCAGAGTTTGGAGATTCCCTATATCCTTGTTTATTAGGTCCATGATGATGCGTGCCATAGCTTTGCATATCAGACTCGTCAGGATAATGGGGCAATAGTTCCCAGGGTCTGTAGTTACTCCTCCTTTGTAAAGAGGGATGACTGTAGCAGTGAGTCATTTGGTAGGGACAAAGCCTGAGGTGAGGCTGTGACTGAACAGGGCACACAGGTGTGGTGGCAGTTCACTCTGTAGTTCATGTAGAACACAGCCAGGGATATTGTTAGGTCCCATAGAAGCTGCATTCTTTGCCTTGGACAGAGCTATTTTAACCTATGTAGCAGTAATACTGAGTGCCTGGCATTGATTGGTCCTTTTAGGGGGGGGGGGTAACGTTGGCACTGAATTTGTCGGCAAGTATATTGGCAATATCTGTTGGCTCGGTACAGGAGGTACCATTGTGCAGTAGCTCAGAGCAAATCTGGGTATTGCCATGGAGATTCTTTACATAAATATAGAAGGTCTTGTGGTTGTCTTTACTATCTGCAGCAATTCTGTTTTCACAGCTAGAGGGATTCTTGGAAGACTTCTTTTATTAGCTCTTACTTTTGCCAGACAGGTGTCTGAGTGGAAAGCCCTTATGGGGTGTCCTCCTTTTTTGATATTTCACATGGACAGGGTATCCTTGTGTACTAATCCTTCTTTTATGTCCAAGGTGGTTAATAAGTTGTCACTTACTCAGTCTACTGATTTGCCTACTTTAGTTCCCCTCTCCACAATCTGACAGTGAGAGGGTGCTCCATACTTTGGATGTGCACAGACGACTAAGATTTTATTTGGATATGACTAAGGCTATTACAAAATCTGATCAGTTGTTTGTTTCTTTTCATCCTAGGTCTTTAGGATTAGCTGTATCCAAGCAGACTATTTCTTCTTGGATTTTGAAGGCTATTTCTTTCTGTTAAACTTTTCATGACAAGAGCCTTTTTTCTTCTGTAAAGGCTCATTCTACTACAGCTGTGGCTTCTTCTGGTGCTTTTTTTAAGGGCTTAGATACTAATTCTGTTCTTGAAGCAGCTACCTGGACTTGTGTGCATACTTTTACCAAGCTAGTGCCATTCTTTATGGCTTTTTAAAGGGCTCTACTGCTCCCTTCTCCTCCCAAGTTTCCTCTTGAGCTTTGGCATTCCCATACATTACGAATACTGCAGCAGTGAAGGTAAGGACATAGTAAAGTTGCATAAAATCTTACCATTACAGTAGATGTCCTTGCCTTCACTGCTGCAGTATTAACTCCTTCCCTCCGTCCCCCTAGTCCTTTACCTTCCTGGATGTACAGGTCCTTAGATTGGTTTTCCTGCTGGGGCCATCATTTCTGAGAATGGTACGCCTGAATGTCACCTTTATGCCCTGTTTGGCATACCTTAAAGCAACAGCAGGCTTTGGTAGACTGGCCGGACATTGGGTTTTCATGGCAGGGAATTCCATACATTATGAATACTGCAGTAGTAGTGAAAGCAAGGACATATACTGTTAAGGTAAGATTTTACATAACTGTACTTTCCTCGTACAACAGTAACACAATTGTTCATGTCTTCCAAACTGTTCTTAAATCTTTGAACTCTGAGAATGTTTTCTTTATAAAATTACCCCTAGATGGCCTTCCTGAATCCCATGTCTACTTGGATTCATTCCCCATGTTCCAGTGCTGGCACAAGGGCATTTACTATATCACCTTGCTTCAGGTCTCTTATAGGGCACTGAAGATTTATGGTGGCTTTTTTTTTTTTTTTGGGGTGTTAAGGATAACAATGTCTATTATCATTTGATCTCCTTTTTTACTCTAAGGGATTCACATTAGCAACTGCAAAACAAATGCAGAATCTCTTACAGATCATAGCTGGTGCTTCGCTGGATCAAATGGATCCAGCTCAGGGTCTCGCCAAAACGTATGCACGCTCATTAAAGCATATAATGATCGCAGTGAAAATATAGATGCTTTTAAAAGAACCGAAAAGAGCCATACCACAGATGATGAGCACAATTTGTCCATTCATCAGGAGCCATCACTAAACACTTCATTGATGAAATAGTGCCTCTTTGCAAGGAAGTACATTCACCATTATTTTTAACTCATAATGATTATCTGCAGATCTTCCTGAGTTTCCTCCTGTATGCTAGAGTTGTCTTGACCACTGGAACACTGCAACATATTTTGGAGCTGCCCTGCTTTCAGCAACTCTTAAGCTCAAATTAAGGACCGTTTTTACAGTCTATTTATTAATTCCAGTCTTTTTAGTGCAGATTTAAATTGATATTGAGTGGTCCGAAATCCCTACACTCTACCCAGTCTACAACAGCAGTAGCAAAAGAAAAAAAAAGTGCTGGTGAGTGTACCCAAGGGTGAGAGACTGGTGATTGGAGCGGATTTCAATGGGCATGTTGGTGAAGGGAACAGAGGGGATAGGAAGTGATGTGCAGGGATGGTGTTAAGGAGAGGAATGCAGAAGGTCAGATGGTAGTGGATTTTGCAAAAAGGATGGACATGGCTGTGGTGAATACGTATTTTAAGAAGAGGGAGGAGCACAGGGTGACGTACAAGAGTGGAGGAAGATGCACACAGGTGGATTATATCCTATGCAGGAGGGCCAGTCTGAAGGAGACTGGAGAATGTAGAGTGGTGACAGGGGAAAGTGTAGTTAGGTAGCATAGAATGGTAGTCTGTAGGATGACGGTGATCAAGAAGAGGAGGACAAGTGTGAGTGCAGTGCCAAGGATCAAATGGTGGAAGTTGAAAAAGGGTGATTGTGAGGTGGAGTTCAGGGAAGAGTTAAAACAGGCACTGGGGGGGCAGTGATGAGTTACCAAATAGCTGGGTAACTACAGCAGAAATGGTAAGGGAGATAGCTAGAATGGTGCTTGGTGTGACATCTGGACAGAGGAAGGAGGACAAGGAGACCTGGTGGTGGAATGAGGAAGTACAGGAGAGTATACAGAGGAAGAGGCTGGCGAAGAAGTAGGATTGTCAGAGAGATGAAGAAAGTAGACAGAAGTATAAGGAGATGAGGAGCATGGCAAAGAGAGAGGTGGCGAAGGCTAAGGATAAGGCATATGGAGAGTTGTATGAAAGGGTGGAAAATAAAGAGGGAGAAAAGGACCTGTACTGATTGGCTAGACAGAGGGACCTAGCTGGGAAAGATGTAGAGCAGGTAAGGGTGATAAAGGATAGTGAGGGAAACGTACTCACCAGCGAGGAGAGTGTGTTGAGCTGATGGAAAGAGTACTTTGAGGGGCTGATGAATGAAGAGAATGAGAGAGAGAGAAGGTTGGATGATGTGGGGATAGTGAATCAGGAAGTGAAACAGATTAGCAAGGAGGAAGCACGGACAGCTATGAAGAGGATGAAGAATGGAAAGGCTGTTGGTCCAGATGACATACCAGTGGAAGCATGGAGGTGCTTAGGAGAAATGGCAGTGGAGTTTTTAACCAGATTGTTTAATGAAATCTTGGAAAGTCAGAGGATGCCTGAGGAGTGGAGAAAAAGTTTTCGGTACCTATTTTTAAGAATAAGGGTGATGTGCAGACTTGTAGTAACTACAGAGGGATAAAACTGATCAGCCACAGCTTGAAGTTATGGGAAAGAGTGGTGGAAGCTAGGTTAAGAAGGGAGGTGATGATTAGTGATCAGCAGTATGGTTTCATGTCGGGAAGGAGCACTACAGATGAGATGTTTGCTTTGAGAGTGTTGATGGAGAAATATAGAGAAGGTCAGAAGGAGTTGCACTGTGCCTTTGTGGACTTGGAGAAAGCATACGATAGGGTACCTAGAGAGGAGTTGTGGTATTGTACGAGGAAGTCAGGACTGGCAGAGAAGTATGTAAGAGTGGTACAGGATATGTACGAGGGTAGTGTGACAGTGGTGAAGTCTGCAGTGGGAGTGACAGATGCGTTTAAGGTGAATGTGGGATTACATCAAGGATCAGCCTTGAGCCCTTTCTTATTTGCAATGGTGATGGACAAATTGACCGACTCAGACAGGAGGCCCCATGGACTATGATGTTTGCAGATGACATTGTGATCTGTAGTGAGAGTAGGGACCAGGTTGAGGAGACCCTGGAGAGGTGGAGATATGCTCTAGAGAGGAGAGGAATGAAGGTCAGCAGGACTAAGACAGAATATGTGTGTGTGAATGAGAGGGAGGACAGAGGAATGGTGAGGATGCAGGGAGTAGAGTGGCGGAAGGTGGATGAGTTTAAGTACTTGGGATCAACAGTTCAGAGTAATGGTGAGTGTGTAAGAGAGGTGAAGAAGAGAGTACAGGCAAGGTGGAATGGGTGGAGAAGAGTGTCAGGAGTGATTTGTGACAGACGGGTACCAGTAAGAGTGAAAGGGAAGGTCTACAAGAGGGTAGTGAAACCAGCTATGTTGTATGAGATTGGAGACAGTGGCATTGACAAAAAGGCAGGAGTCAAGAGCTGGAAGTGGCAGAGCTAAAGATATTAAGATTTGCATTGGGTGTGGCAAGGATGGACAAGATTAGGAATCAGTATATTAGAGGGTCAGCTCAGGTTGGACGGTTTGGAGACAAAATCAGAGAGGCGAGATTGCGTTGGTTTGGACATGTGCTGAGGAAGGATGCTGGGTATATTGGGAAAAGGATGTAAAGGATGGAGTTACCAGGTAAGAGGAAAAGAGGAAGGCCTAAGATAAGGTTTATGGGTGTGGTGAGAGAGGACATGCAGGTGGTTGGTGTAACAGAGCAATATGCAGAGGACAGGAAGAAATGGAAACAGATGATCCGCTGTGGCGACCCCTAATGGGAACAGCCGAAAGAGAAGAAGATATATATATATATATATATATATATATATATATATATATATATATATATATATATATATCAGTCAGAAATGTACCATTCCGCTTCACTGCAGGGAATGCTAGGTGATAGCTGAGCAGATATACCAGACTAAACTAAAGATGGTGCAATGCAGGAGCACCCAAAGAAGCACCATCCTTTCCTGGATACCCTTTGAGACTTTTCAAGATAAATTGCTTTTGAAAGACAATGTTTCAGATGTATCCTCAAGACCATAACCCACAGATTTTAATTATGTCTGTCCTTCTCAAGCACATTTTAAATGGGTAGAAAAAAAGACTTGTGCATTATATTCTCTGGAGATTAACTCATCTCTCAGTTAAAGAACTGTGTGCATGTGCGTTCTCTTTTTCTCATGATTTTACTTTTACCTATTCTCATTCTGGTCATATCTTACAGAATGTAAAGTTTAAACTTTAAACGACCTACACTGATATTAGCTATTACCTTTTTATTCTTAGTAACTGTCTTACCCCTTTTCAACATACACTATCAGTTTAAAAACTATAATGTATAATGTATAACTTTAATATTATACTTCGCAAGAGCAGCTGGTGGCATCTTTATAGGTTCACAGGTAAGCACTAAGCTAGTTGCCCTTGCTGACCTTTTAAGCCTAGCCAATTTCCTGTTTTTGTGCTAAAAATAATCTATCCCATTTGATTACAGATTGGACTTATCCATCCCACGGTCAATAATATATTACCCCCAATAAGAATAACTGAGAAAATACCATAGATAATTTGAGAGGATGCATGCATGGGATAGGGCATTTAGGGGCTGCCTCTGTCCATTAGTAGCACAGGGGGCAGTCCTGGGACAATTTTTTTGTTTCCCATCCTTAGATCTAAGTTGCACTTGAAAATGGACAGGGATGAACTTTGTTTTATGTGGATGGGGAGTATGTTCAACAGCAGCAGTATCCTCTGCAAAATATACCTGTTCTTCCAAACAATTCTGTTGATTATGCAGAAGAGGTTTAGATCCCTAGACCAAACTGTAATGGGTCAGAGGATGCCTTGTATCCCAAACACAGGTCACTTCTTAGCCATCTGTAGGATACCAAATATAGCAACAGGGCTTTAACTCCCCCATTCCAGTTCTGTTTAGCAGGATGAAAGAAGAAGTTAAGAGGAGAATGTAAGCTCCACCCTTTACCAAGTATAATACAAATACAAGTAAGCTGCTTGAAGCTAATGCATACTTTGAAAAGGTGACTTAAAACTATAAAGGTGGCTTAAAACTGTAAATCAATTGGGACTAGAGCTGGTCTTAAGATTGCAAACATCTACTATATGAACTGCACATCTACAGTAAAAATTAACACTAACGTGTATGCACAGATGCACAAATGTAATGATCACCAGTTATACTTTTGCACTTAACAATAAAAGCAGCATATCTGTCAGAAAATAATGTAGATTTGCCAACAGCACATCCACTCATTAATACTACCTAATACAAAACTGCCAGGTTATTTTATCACAGGTCTTATCAAAAATGCAGCTATTACTCTGGTCCTGAATGGATGATCAAAGTGGAATCCTTCCTTTACCACGAATGACGCCTTGGTACAAACTGAAGAAAATTAGCTTTAACAATTGGCTAAATAGTTGGTGCCATTCTAGGGAGATCCAGTATGTGTCAGCATGGGATGAAGTGACTGATAGTCCTACTTGCCTCACAAGGGATGGTCTGCACTGCTTTCTCAAAGGCTTCCTCATACCGGCTACAGCATTTAGTAATCCCATAGTGACTCTTTTAGGCAAATTTATCAAATCCCATATTAAGGTGGCTCTTCTCATTGGCAAATGATTTAACACTAATCATGAGCCTCTCCAGCATCTGGAACATATGCAAGTGAATGTAATTACTGAGACTTGGTTTAAATTAAAGAAAGCACTCCCTCTATACTGGATTTTACACGTACAGTACCATGCTTTCAGACCCGATAGTAACTGTGGTGGTATCTTCATACTTGTTATGGATCACATCACCTCCAGATAAATTCCTGAGACTCACAAACAGAACTTATAAAACTTCAGATCACCATAAATAAGGCAAACTGCCAACTCATAGCCTTTTACAAGACATCCTCCATGTACCTAGATGGTTGAGCTGGATTTCTGACTCAAACAGGTCTCTGTTAACAAGAAATCCATTATTCTCTGACACTTCAAATACCCATAAATTAAGGGGGGACCTATGCCTCCAGCATAGGGTATGCCCAGATGTTCTTAAATTCCAGTCAGCAAATATTCCCTGGAACAGACTGTTAAAATACCCACCAGATGACATAATAGTCTAGATATGGTCCTCACAAATATAGCTTCTACATGTCATATTCCCCTGGTCTCTCTTTCCCCAGTTAAGTCAGGCTATACACCTGTAACTTTTACCTTAAAAATCAGCAGAGTCCCTGAAACCAACACCTCTGAATTTAGGGACTTCAAATGGACAAACCTCATACATCTACATAACAAATGCATAAAGTTCACCTATGACACTACCAGCTCAGACACTTGGGTAGTGGTCAGCTTCATAAAGTCTTTAATATCCACTCAGACACATTCACAGAATTAGCGATCCCAACCAGATGAAAATACAGTTGGAAATTCAAAAACAAATCACCCTGGTGGTTGAACACAATAAATAAACTTGAAACAAGAGATAGAAACTCTTTGCATTTTACAACAGATCCAAAACTCCTTGTCACAAGGATGGGAGAAAAAAAAACATTACCAGAGAAAGGAAAATATCATTAGGACTAGTAAAGCAATCAAAAAACAAGGGCTAGCTTCTGAGGCTAATGATAACTATAAGCATAGCCATGTTAGTAAACTAAGGAATAATACCCCAAAATGCTCAGAATGTATCCTAAATGAGACCATACACTCTAACTTAGACATTGCCAATATACTCACAAACAAATTTACTGCAAACTTCACACCAGAAATATTTATCTAAACTCCACATACTCCCAAATTCCTTACATCCCCTGTTATCACCAAGGACATTTACACTTGCTATCACTGGCCAAGAGTACTTCCCCCATGGGACCTAACAACTTACTTGTATGTTTAATAAATAGTGCCGAATATGCCCTTACTAAACCTCTCTTCAAATTGTTTATCCCAAGCTTAGCTGTGTATGCCCATCAGCCTTATCAGCCTGAGCTGCAAAGCTATGCAGTGTATCATAACTGATCTCATCAATTCTGATATTATAAATCTTATCTTTGTCAAAGGGGGATACTAGCTATTAAATCTAGCTGACTTCTTCAAAAGGGTCACACGTACTGCTGACAGTGGTCATGCTATTCACACAGCATATTTTCAGACATTAAACTACATATAGGCATTGTAAATAATAAGGAGTTATGTACTTACCATAACTTGGTATCTGTGTTGTCCCATTTCATTCTTCCTCACCACTGGGTCTTTGGATCTGACATCGGATCTGAAGTGGCCATTCCAAAAGACTGATGCTACAAGTCTGAAGCTCCTTCCACTCCCACAATGCCCTGCATCTCCTCATCGAGTTTACGGCCTCAGAAAAGGTGAAAAAGGTATGAAAATAACAAATATGAACATAATAATCACACTAGCAATACCCTCAAGTGGAACTCAAGATAGAGATCCATGGAGCTCCTATTCCTCTAGATACTTCTAGACTTCCTGGAAGGGGGAGGGTTGGGTGGGATGTGAGGAAGAATAAAAATGAGACAACACAGATACCAAGTTATGGTAAGTACATAACTACTAAATCTGATGTTGTCCATTTCATTCTTCCTCACCACTGGATCAGAGTCCCCAGCTTCATGATTTTCCCTGGTGGCCCCTATGGAAGGGAAGGATATGCCGAGCCAAGGGATGCTCTATCTCTGGAAACTACATCCAGTTTTAATGGGAAACAAAGGTATGTCACAGTACAGATTTCGTCAACAGAAGTTCTAGTTGCAAAGGCCGAAGAGGTAGACATTGACATAGTAGAGTGGACCTTCAGTGGACAGGTGGACAGGGCAATTGCAGTCCTTTTCTGGAGTAAATGATGTAAATGCAATTAGTGGTCCATTTACCTAGAGTTACTTTTGACACTGCTTGGCCTAACCTGTTGGGAGAAAAGGAGAGTAACATCTGTTCAGATTTTCTATGTTCCTATGTCCTGTGCAGGTAGAAACACAACTGTCTGTGAACATCAAGTAGGTGCAGCATATATTCACTCTTGTTGGAATAGTTAGGAAAGAAAACTAGAAGGTGAATGGACTGGTTGATATTTGCTTCCTTGGCCACTTTAAGCATAAAGGAAGGATTCGTCCTCAGAGATACTCTGTCTTTGAAAAAGGAAATAGCGGTTTAGATGACACAGCCTGTAGTTCTGATACTTGCTTCGCTGAAGTAATGGCCACAAGAAAAACGGTCTTCAAGGCTAAAAACTTGATTTCACAAGAATCAGCCGGGACAAAGGGTCTCTGAGTAAGGCCATGTAGAATCAGATTCAGATCCCAAAGAGGAGAAGGATCTTCAATAAGTGGCCTAAGAAGAAATATTCCTTTCATGAAAGCCTTGCATAACCTGGATGTTGAGATGGAAGTTAGTCAATGTGAATCATCTGCAACATGAAAATTAGCAGTCTCTGCCAACTGTAAAGTAATTATCAAAAAAAAACAGCTCCATCCTGAAAAAGAAAACTTAGGAAAAGCAGAATAGCTGAAACGGGAGCTGAAAAAGGGTTAATGTTCTGGTTTTGTGCCCACACTAAAAATCTTTTCCATTTGCTATTGTAAACTTTTTTAGTACAAGGTTTCTGAGAAGCAAGAATGATTTCTTGGACAGGGGAGACCAGTCTGGACCTTCTTAAAATCACTGGAAGTGGAGAAACCAAACGGTTAGTCTGAGGGATCTTAAACTGGGTGACTGGTGTTTGGACAGGTGAGAAATCAGGTCCTGTCTGGGATCCAGTAACCATGGTGGATATTTGGCATGAGACCACACAAAGGGGAACCATACCTGATGAGGCCAGAAGAGGGCTATGAGGATTAGAGTGCTCTTTAACCTGCTGGCTTTCGGTATTAATGGGATCAGAGGGTAGACGTACAGGACACCCAGAAGCCAATCATGTATTAGAGCATCCCTGGGTGGCTCCCCATTTGGGGGGGATCAGAGCTAAACACTTGCTGCATCTGGTGTTCAAAGGAGATGCAAAAAGGTCTCAGCAAGGTTGCCCCCATCTGCAAAATATTTGGTCGGCTACTGACTGATTCAGGGACCACTCGTGTGGATTCAGGATGGATCTGCTGAGTCTGTCTGCAAGAACGTTGGTCTCCCTGGGAATTTGCATTGCAATCAGAAAGTGTTTGGAAGAGATTGTCCATTCCCACACTCTCATGGCCTCTCTGCATAATGGGTATGAGCGGGTTCCCCCCGCTTGCTTATATACCAGACTACTGACATGTCTGTATGAATTGCTATTGTTCCCAGAGGCAGGCAGTCTTGAAAAGCTTGCAACATCAGAAGGACTGCTCTCATCTCCAGAACACTGATGTGCAATTTGGTCTCTGATGTGGACCACGTGCCTTGGACCAATCTTCCTTCAAAATGCCCCCCCATCCCCAATAAGGAAGCATCCATGGTCACTGTGGCCGTTGGGTAGGGGAGGGAGTAAGGTCTAGCTAGGTGAAGATCATCCGATAGCATCCACCAGTGAAGATGCCACCTGCAGATTGAAGTCAGTTTGATCGGAACAGTTAGAGGATAATGTAGGATGGACCACTGGACCGCTAGTGTCCACTGAAGTATTTGCATAAAAAACCTTGCCAATGGTACTAGACGTATGACAGCCTTTTAGGGAACATAGAGCTCTTAGAATAAGTCCTGCTGAGGTACAGGCGTATCCAGTAGAACTTTAACTTGTTGTCTCAGGGATAACACACATTGCAACGGCAGGCTTGCTACCTGTGTGACTGTATTCAGTTGCTTTCCTATAAACTGTATCATCTGCACAGGCGTCAGATTAGACTTTGCCAAATGTATCATGATCCCCAGGTGATTGAAGGTTTGCAACCAGCACTGCGTCACCAACTCCAGCTGATGCCTTGAAAGTTAGTCTGGAAACACCTGGAATCCCAGCAGCCTCAGATAAGCTGCCACTAGCAACATGCATTTGGTCAACACCCTGGGGGCCGTGGTGAGTCTAAAGGGTAGTGCTCTGAACTGGTAATGATTGGCTCCCAGCCAGAAGTGCAAATGTCTCCTGGAGCATCTGTTGATCTTTATGTGATAGTATGCATCCTGGAGGTCCACTAAGCACATCCAATCGTCCTTACATAGTAATGGCAGAATGGACTGAACTGTCACCATGCAAAACTTTGACTTCTTAACAAACAGATTTAGTTTGCTTAAGTCCATTGTAGGCCACAGGTCCCCTGTCTTTTTTGGCACGAAAAAGAAGCATGAATAAGTTCTGTATCCTTGTTGCTCAGTTGGGACCCACTGGATGACTCTAATCTTTAGAAGTTTTTGAACTTCTTTCATGGCGTACTCCCTCTGACTGGGTGAGACGTCACAGAGCTTCCTTCTGGGGGGGTGGGGGATGGAGGAAGGAAATTATGTTTAGCACCCAGATGTTGTTTGTTAATTTTGTCCAGGTGTCTAGGTGCAATGACAATCTGCTCCTGACTGCCTCCAGAGTAGGACAGTCGGGCAACACTTCAGAAGCACTGACAGGGCTTGTCGGAGAAAGGTTCTCTGAAGCCCTAATTCTGTGGACCCCCTCAGGTGTTGTCTCCCATTAAATCCTTGTCCTCTGCCTCCGGATGTGAGAATCCGGAAAAGTACCCTGAGACTTTCTGAACCACATTTTCTTCCCACTAAGCTAGCTCCTCAAAAAAGGCATCTGAGGGGAAAAACACTTGATCCCTACAGCAGACAGGGTCTTTCCCTCTTGCTCACTGCAGGTAAGTGTGTCCTTGACCAATGGTACGAACAAGGAAGAATTTTCGAAGGGGGCAGTAGTAAACGATACCTTAAAGGGTTCCACAAACCCTTAAAGCCTCAACAAGGCATGTCTCTTGAGAGCTATGCCTGATCCAGCTGCTCGAAAGGTACCTCGCGCAGCATTGGAAATCAACCTCATCAATGAGTTAGAAAGCTACTTGACCAAATCTCTTTGAAGACACATAAAGTGTGCCAAATAAGTGTAGCGCTCTCAGCATAAAGGTTGCTGAGGTGTATACGTGCTTCCCATGTCTGTCCAAGGCCTGAGACTCCTTGTTCACGGGATTGACAGAGAAGCTCTACTCTGCTAGCTCCTTTTTTGTGGCCTCTGACACAATGATGGCATCAACCAGAATATCTTTACTCCAGTGATGACAATCCGACTTGGGGGCTCAGGAACTTGTTTGCAAGCTTGGGGACAGGCATCATGGTGTCAGGTTCCTTCCAAGCGAAGCAGAAGACCAAATCAATAAGTTCATCCATCGGCCAGGACACCCATGATGTAGATGGGCCCTTCCTGAACATCTCCAGAAACTCCAATTCCTCAGAAGAAGGGGACTGGGCAGATCATCCACCCTTGCCCTTTAGGATCTCTATGATATCTCCAAAGGAGATATCAGGGTGGAGATCGGGGACGCTTCTCTCTCATTGAAATCGGTGTCCTCAGTCAAAGACTCCAATGGGGAGTCTATGTACCTCCTCTTGCATGTCCTCTTTCAATGTACCTCCTCCACAGGAAGGTCAGGGGAGGACTCGGAAGAGGAAGGGACCCTTAACATAGAGGGGGACTGGAGGACTTCCTGGATGCGCTGACTGCGGACAGGACGACTGAGACCAAGGCTCAGACCAGATGAGGACTGCATAGGTTCCAGGGAAGAAGAGACGCATCTCTAGGCCTAGAGAATGCCCTCTCTGCCACCTGAAAGGCCAACAAACCTGGAGATCCTTCTTCCCGTCTTCATGAAGTCGAGCCAGGTGGAGAAAAAAAAGACACCACTCTGGATTTACGTCCCCGAGACAACACCGGCCCATAGCTGTCGAGAGCCAAAGCCCCAATGAGGAGAGACAGATCCAACTACCCATCCCCCAAGAGCCAGCACTGATGTCTTGGGTTCGGGGCCCACTCTGCTCTGACAGCATTGGAGCCAAGCTGGTCTGGGACACAGCCAGAGTCCAGGAAAGCACCATCTTCGGATATGACGTCTCTCAGGGTATCCAGATCATGGGGTTCTGAAGTGGAATGTCGGATCAGAAGAGGGGTTGCAATAAGTGGTGATGGGGCTCTCATGGTTCCAAGATGGGACGAAGACGGTAAATCCCCATCTTAGTCTGAGCCTTGAGCAAACTCTACATCATCCTGTCCATATTGGAACGGGAAAGTCTAGAGTACCAAGAGGAGACCGAATAATGGGTAGACCTTGCTGGAGATTGTGATTTCTCTCATCACGGCGTATGGGTCCAAGATCTCAGATTCAAAACCTTCAGCCCACAGAAAACCTGTTCAGAGGAGGTGAGCTCGGAATCAAAATCACCTCCAATGGATCCAAGGTCACCCTAGGAACCGTAGTTATTGGATCTGAAGTAGGTAGAATCCACAAAGGTGTTACATCTGGTGAAAATAACACCGGTTCCAAGGAACTCCTCTGATCCAAAGTACACCTGCACTTTTCAGATCTGACTGTAACAGATCTGACAATTTTTGCTTTTTCTCAGCAACTGGAGTAGAAGCCCTAGAAGAGGCTGGAGGGGCCCATTTATTCGGTTCTTTGAAGACTCCAGGCTTAGTAGATCCTTGACCAGATAAGTGCAAAAGCTCCTTCATGATTAACTTATTGTGGCGATCCACTAAAGCATGGGGACAGAAGGCCGCACAAACTTCACAGTCTTGTTCCAAGTGAGTAGCACTCAAGCAATACACGCATTTGTCATGCAAGTCTGAATGCGGAATTTTGTGCCTGCATGAGGCATCATTTAAATCCGGTGGGTTTGTCTACCACAGTACACACACACACACACACACACACACACACACACACACACACACACACAAGAAACCACACACAAGCACACCATGAAAAACATTAATATCTAACAAATCAAAGATACCGGGAAAGTTTTTTTTTTTTTGTATTGAGAATACAGAGAAAACAGTTATCAAGGAGGGAACGTAGGCCAATGGGCAAGAGGAAAAAAGGCGTGGATAGGCAAAAACCAAATGCCAACGATAACTTGAGAATGGGAAGGGAGGGAAGAGAAAAGTTATAGTAAACTCTACCATGAAGCAGAAGACAAAGTATAGCAAATAATCACTGAAATTTAAATGCTCATCTGAAAGGTAGCTTGAGACCAGCGCAATTATGTCTACCCAGAAAGACAGTAAATGAGATCTGAGGAGTCAGAGGAGGTGCAGGGCATTATAGGAGTGGGAGGAGCTTGAGACTTGTACCATCAGTCTTTGGGAAAGGCCGGTTCTGATCCAATGCAGGATCCAAAGACCCAGTGGTGAGGAAGAATGAAATGGACAGCATCAGATACTAAACATTTTAAATATATAGCCTTATATAGTATGATAGATAGCAAATTGCCTAAAAGACAGAACCCATATAATTTGTGTTGCAAGTGTCTCATATGAAAGTATGAAGTTAATCACTGGAGTCCCCTGGGGCTCTGTACTGGGACCCCTCCTTTTCAGTATTTACTTCTCTGATCTGCAAACTGAGAACCAGGACCCCTTGTTAACTAAGTTTACAGATGACTGTAAACTAGTTTTTGTCAAGATCCCCCAATACCTGTACCCTCCAGAAAGAACTCACCTTAGTTAATATCCAATCTACTGAAAATGGGTTAAAATTAAATACAAAAAGTGTAGAATCATTACACAAAAACTCCACTACTAAATGTAAATGTCAGGGACCTGGGTGTCTGGGTTGACAGCTCCTTTCCTTTGAACATTAGGTAGTAACTATAGTCAGAAAATCCATCTACTGTACTTAGCACAAGTAATAGCCACGGGTATATCATCCTAAACAATAGGTGTCACTGTTCCCTTATATTCCTCATTGATTTGACCAATTATAGAGTAAAATGCTTCCTTTGGGATGTACCTAGCTCAACAAATCAAATAACTACAGAAACCCCAGAGTTGTTCCTAAGCTGATTTCAGGATTACAGATCCTAAACTACCAAGAGAGACTAAGAGTCACTATATCTTTACTCAGTATCTTATAAGCACATGAAAGGCAATCTGTGCCTCACTTATTACTCAGTTAGAGACCCTGCTGTATTTGATCTACTATATCTCCACAAGTTTAATAGCTAAGCAAAAACCAGAACCACAGACTTAAATCTTCATCAGCAGATAACTACAATGGATTGGAGAGACAGATTATTTACATAGCACCTTCCCATCTCTCAAATAACCTGCCCCAGCAGGTTATGTAGGGTGATGTATTATCATCCATCAAACAGAATCTTGATGACCGGAAGGGTGCCCTTAAATTTACCCTAGAACTAACTGGCCTAGCCTTCCTGAGAAAGGGGATACAGCCTGAGGGTGGTCTTTGGCAAGGCGTTGATGAACAGGCGACTGAACTGTCTTAAAACTCCTATGAATTCAAGGCATCTGACTCTGCCACATTCAGCCTATAACTGAACTTTGCATGTCTAAATTAGATGATCCTTCTGCAAATTTAGGTTAACAGTTATCCCTAATCAACTGCCCCTTTAGAGTTCTTCTAGCCCACAGCTCCTCACTTTCCCTCATCCTCAAAAAATTAGCTTCTTAATGTTCAGTGTTGGACTTCTCTTCATTCTGCATAACTCTCAGAAATAACTGAGTCTCATATAATACCATGGTCAGACAATTTCACTCTTTTCAGATGCAACTATTCCTCACTTTTATCCCAAAACAGTTCATTACCAAGACCTTTACACTTTTCACTTGGTTCTCATCTAAATTGTTATACATAAAGTTTACTAAACCAAAAATAAACTAGGCCTTGCCTGAGCCACCATTTCTCCTATCTATGAAAACCTAATGAAACAGTTTACGCCATTAACAATAGTTCAGCTTCTGGACAGATGCATCATTAATATCTACCACCAACATAAATCAGTAAATGAAAAGCAGGATACGCCATAAAACACATTCTTAGCCAAGAAAGCAAAATAAAATTACTGCCCAATCTGTCCTACTATCAAACCTTTCCCCTGCCCATTCTCTCTGCTACACATTCCAGTAGGCTGTCTCAAGCAATTCAAAACTGAATCTCTTAAACTGTATGTTAAAATCGCTCCCAAATACCTAACAACTATAAAATGAATACCAATAATTTATTAAGCTCCTATCAATCCTCATATGTAAACCTCCTGTTCCATAACGATCGCTCAGCTTCTCACCTCTGCAGTATCACAGAAAGGTCAGAAACTCACTTAAAGCCACAGTATGTTCACCTCAGAAATACCATTCATCTCATAAGCTCTATACCAGCACTGAAGCATTCTGTATTTCTTACTTTGTATGGCAAATGTACTCCCAAATGCTTAAGTATCATAAATGATTAGCAGTCAGTGATTAAGATCCTAGCAACTCACATATACAACCACCTTTTGCATGACTACTGCCCAGCACTCACCTCTGCATTATCAAAAAAAAAAAAAATCCAAGCACTCAAAGGCACAACATCCATCACAGAAGCTCCACACCAATACAGAAGCATTCTGTATAACTGGAACTACTTCACAGGACAAAATCCATGCCAGTGATGATATCAGCAACCTCATTTTCCAAAGCAATAAAAATGTGACCTTGCTTCCCCATCCTCCCTCATCTATTCTTGCAACTCTGCCTTTGTTACCATCCCCAAGAAATCTACAAATCCCAATAAGCTGCTCAACTTCAATTTTCTCCTTCTCTGGAATAAAACCTCATTCCCTTTCCACTCCCATCCCCCTCCCTACCATTTTCTTTTAACCTTTAACAGCTAATAGCTTTCTTACTTATACATACATAAACATCTGAAATGTACATCATTATGAAAAATTGTAAGTCTTAAAACTACAAGTTCCATACTAAAAGGCTCTGTCACACGTTTAATACTGACACTGTTAACAAATATCCGTTGTAAATGATACAGAATCACGTCAGTTCATCAATATAGCCTTTTTAATTACACTATTAACCATGACGTGCGCTTTCCAGATGCAACTGTTAGCAAGACTTTCGCATTATGGAGAGCTATACAGATATGTACATAAACAACATTCTCGAGTTATCTAGGAACTTTAAACCACACACCACCCATTAAAATACATATTCACTGCCACTTGTTACTGCATATTGTGCATACTGCTCTTAACTTGCAAATAAGGTAATCTTTTATTATTTTTCCCGTGCCGTCTCTTTTCATTGCATGTATTTAAATTACATATTTTCTTTTATATTTCCATTATATTCTTAATCATCATTTCCTTTTGCTAAGGACATTAGGGCTGTTGCTGAAGTAACATCCCAACGGCATGTGCACAAGTGGGAAAAAAGAGGGCTGTGTGGATGGATGAATCGAGGCTGTTGGTTGAAAAGGGAGTTTCAGCCAATCTGCGTGTCTCGTAATCTATTTTGGATCTAAATAAAACTAAAGTTAATTGACATTGTGGCTAGTTTTTGACTGCAGTTGCAAAGTCTCTCAATAGATAGTTAATATCAGCCCAAACAAAACCGTCATACTGTGTACTTTCTTTCAGGTCTGCAAATTCCCCGATGAGAGTAAAATAGAACGACACATTTACATTCGTAAAAATATAAAGCGCTGTCATTTGGGGGCTTCAATTCAACACCTTATTCTACATTAGCGCCTTAATAACTTAACTAAAAGCGTTTTAATTTGGTTATCTGCCCTTCATAACATTTGTTTTTAACTTACCTCCTATATATCGAACTTCGTTTATTCTATAAAAAAGAACAATAAGGATCAACTGTCCATTTAAACATTATTGGTTTGCATTATAATTTCTTCACAGCACCACACCCTGTCACTTTCGCTTATACCAACGAACTGCCGGAACAAACTGTTACAGAGAACATGGAATACGCTCGAGACATGATGGATCATTAACTTTGCTACTACTTAGCCCCAGCATTGACCCTGCCTCGCGACAAGCATCCTACTTAACTTTATTGGTTTAAGCAACACATAAAAGGGCGCAGTATGCCACTCACAACACGCCACTGGTATATTTTAATAAAGCTCGTACGTCGTGCACAAATCCGCTTTCCCGCGCTTTGAGAATGCGCAGGAATCCCGTTCCTTCAAAAGTAGACCTTTAGCAGAGACAAGCGCGTGCACGTGGTCGGTCAGGACTTTGTGTTTGGCTTTCATTCTCAGACATTGATTAGGTTTGGGTAAATTTGTGATTGTTTCAGTCGCGTTCCTTTTGGAAGGTTCACACATTAGATGAGTAGAAAATGATGTCATTGTTATGATGTCGAGTTAATTCAAGTCCTCGGTTCTGTACACTTTATTTTAGTTTTCTACCTTAACCGGTAGAATAGCGGACTCATTTTCGTTTCATCACGAGTTTACAATTTGAGCAAGTATCTTGAAGTAGTGAAGAACCAGTCTGCCTGTTTACAAACAAAATCGTGATATTACTTTTTGACAATTAACGTTTAAACAATCCATCATATAATGTAGCTAATGTTTATATTTGCAATATATATATACCAGATGTACAGATTATAGGGAGGACGTGTAAAGAGAGTGGGTCAGTTATAAAGAGGAAGAGTTGTGATATGTAGGTTAGAAAAAATGGAAGAAGAATAAGACGATGCCAGGGTAATCCTATGGCCTAGGGTTGTAAAGGCCTCAGGGCCATTATCTTAGTACCCACCTATGAACCTATGGTGGTAAAGGAGAGAAAGCACTGAAAAAGACTGAGTTGTGATATGATTAAATTGTTCTGTTGGTCGCATACCTCTCGACCTCTTAGTACAAGAATTCTGGACAAAGCCAAAACTAACAAGGTTGTAAAGGCTCATAATCAGAGACAGATGTTAAATATTGCACTTAAAAACTTAGAAAGGTGTTAAAATAACAGGTTTTGCGTAGTTTGCATTTTTCTGGATAATATGAAGTCTGAAACTCAAATGCATGTCATTGTTTAGTGACTGCAAACCTCAATGATTTACCAGAAATCCGCAAATCTTGATGAGATACAGGCCAAACATATGAGACAAAATTCTGGCCATTCTGTGCAATTCTGGACAGTTGAGTGGTATGAGTGCTAGATAGTTAAAAATAACGAGTGGATGGAGCACATTATAATTAATGAATCGGTAAGCACTAGGTGAAGCTGCTCCGGAAGAATTTTCATTTCAAGGTTTTCAACAGGAAATTTTAAGTTGCTGTTTGAATTTTTGGTAGAACTCAAAAGAGTTTGTGTTAATATGAAGGTATTCTAAACTTTCAGGTGCTAGTACTGAGAAACCATGGCCTCTTGCGGTGGAGATTTTATTATGTGAGGGTATATAACGGGGATAGAAGGGAGGATCACATTTTGTATAGTCTAACAACAACAACAAAAAAAGGAAGGAGTTTAGGCTGAGTAGTTTATACTTAAGTGTGGCTATTAGAAGTGCTCTATATGCTTGAATGGGAGCAGTTTTGCTTTAGAAAGAACATGGGGACATGTTTTTAAATCTGCAAGTGTTGTTTGAAGAGACTGGTATGCCTGGTTTACTGGCTTTTTCTTTGAATTATCAGTGCCTATCATTCACAAAAACATTGCTCAATCACAAGCGATTGATAGCATGCTTCCCCTAAAATTCACCTGCAATGATTGAAATAATTTTTGTGTGGCTAAGGAATATATTTTCACTGGCAATTAGCAGAGATGATTTTAAGGCTGTTAACAAGCTGCATCATGTAGTCTAGGATTTGATGCCTGTTGCGTGACTCTGAGCAATCCACTTAATGAGGCTTTGTTCTGGGGCATATGGAAAAATGTACTAGTCTCATAGGTTCATAGTTATATACTAGGTTAACAACCACCGGGGCCTTTAAAAGCCTAGCCATACAGTCCAACCCAGTTGTGTCCCAATGCATCATGGGCATTTTAAGAGGGGTGTGCTAGGACGTTTATTGAGGTTATATGGTGGGTATGTTAGTTTGGGCATTACTGTTTGTCTCCGTCTATCAGAGACATGGGGATCAAACCCAGGGTGAATTTCCGATTTCCCATCCATTGGTCAAGATTACCCTTAAATAGGGTTAGGGATGGACTCTGCTTCACATGGATGGGGATCCTCTTAGACACATATCTGTCATGCCAACATGTCTTATTTATGTCACAAGCTAAATTTAAATCCTTGGATCTAGTGGTTATGATGCTGTTCCATTTGTAGATGTGCGAAAGGTTCATCAGAGCTGAATTTGAGGATGCCTTGTATGTCAGACATAGATCACCTCTCAGTAATCTGTAGGAGTCAGAGTATAGAGACAGGGCTTTAAGGTGATCCATATAGAACAGTGTGTTTATAACCTGGATTTTCCTGGTATGGAATCTTTGTGGATGTTCCAACTATTGCATATAGCTTAGGTTTATAGGTTCATAGGTTCATACTAGGCTATCTGCCCAAGGGCATTTATAAGCCTAGCCCATAGTTATGTGGCTTTCGCCACCCCTTTAGTTTGAATAAAAACTATGCCTATTATTTTGCTGTGCCTCTGTCAAGCAGTGACACTGAAGTAATCCCTGGGGTATATCTGCGATCTCCCATCCATTGGTCAAGATTCTTCTTGAACAGGGCCAGCGAGGTGCTCTGCCTCACATGTACCGGGATTTTGTTCCACAGCATAGGGAGTTTCTGGGTGATGAATCTGTCCCTCCAGCACGTTCTATTTATAACCGTGTCAAGGTTTAAGTCTCCCGCCCTTGTGGTTCTGAGGGATCTAGATTTTTTGAGGTGAAGCATATTCATCAAATCTGGGTTTGACATGGCCTTATATGTCAGGCACAGGTCACCTCTGAGCAAGCGGTATGAGACCGAATAGAGCTGGAGTTCTTTCAGTCGGGCAGCATAAGACATATTTTTGAGACCCTTTATCCTTTTGGTGAGGAACTTTTGGGGCCTTTCAAGCTGCAGCAGGTGTCGGGTCAGATACATTCGAACGGGCATTGTACTCAATCATAGGTCTAATGAGTGATGAGTACAGGGGACGATGACCTCCCTTGATCTAGATGTGAATCCCTTCATGATCAGGTGGGCAATATAGAAGGTTTTCCTAACTACTTTAGCAACATGAGTGTCAAACGAAAGGCTACTGTCAACCTGGGTCCCCAGATCCCTGATGACTTCTTCTGTGCTCAGTGGATTGCCACCTATATGGTAGCTAGGGGTAACCTTGTTTTTCCCGAAAGGTATGACTATGCATTTCTTGGCGTTTAACTTTAGGCCATGGCTCTGGCACCAGTTATCCGTTTCTGTAAGGCCCTTCTGAAGGATATCTGTGTCAGATGTGTTTTCGACTATGGCGCCCAGTTTGCAGTCATCTGCAAATGTTGTCAGCCATAACCCTCCTGTGTTTGCTTGTACTTCAGAAAAGTAGATGCCGAACAAGAGTGGACCCAGGACTGAGCCCTGTGGGACACCACTAGTGACAGGCTTTGAGTCTGACATGGCTCCAGCAACTCTGACCCTGTGGGTTCTGTCACTTAGCCAGTTTGCAACCCATCTTGTGATGTATGGGTTTACATTCAAGCTGATGAGTTTTTCGATGATACCTGAGTGGGGTATTGTGTCAAAGGCCTTTGCCAGGTCGAGGTAGGCTGTATGGACTGCCTTTCCCTCATCAATGGCCTTGGTGACTGTCTCGAAAAAGTCAACCAAGTTTAAGAGGCAGGATCTGCCTTTGACAAAGCCAAACTGGGTCGGATCCAAAGTCTGCAAGTTCCCTATGTCTTTATTTATGAGTTCCATTATGATCCTCTCCATGACTTTGCAGATAAGGCTTGTCAAGCTAATGGGGCGGTAATTTCCAGGGTCAGTGGAGGCACCGCCCTTATGAAGTGGGACCACAGTCGCCGTGCGCCACTCCTTGGGTACGTATCCTGAGGTGAGGCTAAGATTAAACAGCTGTCCTAATTGTGGGTTCAATTCCTCGTTGAGTTCGTGAAGCACACAGCCGGGGACACCATCCGGTCCCATGGATGCTGTGTTTTTTGCCTTAGTGAGAGCAGTTCTCACCTGGGCGTTGGAGATGTTTGGGAGGCTACAATCCTCTGGTATAGATATCTCTCCTTTTGGGGGGGGGGGGTTTGCACTGAACCTGTCAGCCAGTATGTTGGCAATGTGTAAAGGTTCAGTAATTTTCACATCATTTTGAACTAATTCTGAGCATATCTGGGAGTTTCCTCCTAGGTTTCTAACATAGCTAAAGAAGGCCTTATGATTGTCTTTTGAGTCCTTGGTGATTTTTCTCTCAAAATTTGCCTTGGGTGATTTTATGAAAGCTCTTAGTTTTTTACTTATGATGATCAAAGGTGTCTTACCTTTCAAGGATTTTGCTCTATCTTGTAGTAGCTTCCTCCTTTTGTTGTAGAGCTTGTTTATGGCTGGGGTCCACCAGACTGGACGCTTGCCTTTGGTACAGAGAGTCTTAGTTTTGTTTGGGATAGCCTGATCCATGCAGTCCTGTAGGTGCTGGTAGAAGGCATTTGTAAGTGATTCAGCGGTTTGAGTAATGTTTACCACTGGTTCAGGGGCCTTAAAGGAGACCACACTAGTTTTTAGAAGTGTGAAGTCGGCTTTTGAGAAGTTTTTCACTGTGGTCTTTTTGTTTCAGGTGGGGGCGGGATGAGGACCTCCAGCGAGATTAGTTTATGATCTGATCTCACCAGTGAGGGGTATACTTCCGGTGTTGAACATTTTGATCCCATGTTCGTGATGATGAGATCGAGTATGTTTTCTCCTCTTGTGGGGATGGTGACTAGTTGTTCCATGGCATTTGAGTTTATGAACTCCAGGAATCTTTGGGTTAGAGTGTTTGGGCTTGAGTAGTGTTCCCAGTCTATATTAGGGTAGTTGAAGTCACCTAGTATGATGGTGTTTGGAGATACATTTATCCCCTCCAATGTTTTCAGGAAGGCCATATGAGGTTCCTGAGTTTGAGAGGGTGGCCTGTAGCATGCTACAAATTGCAGAGCAGTCTTGCCTATGGTTAATTGCACCTGGATGGTCTCCAATGCATCGTGCGTTGCCACCAACCTTGAGGTGTGGGTGTCCTTTATGAATATGGACACCCCCCCTCCTTTCTTGGTGTTGTCCGGATTTTGGGGCCGGAACGCATGATATGAGGTGAAACCTGTTAGTGCTTGGGTGCTCTCAGGAGCCATGAACCAGGTTTCTGTCACAGCACAGACATCGATGTTCTCCATATTGAGAAGGGCCTCAAGTGCGTGCATCTTGAGATTGAGACTTCTGGCGTTGAGCAGCATTACCCTTAGTCAGATACTTGCCGAATGGGACATTATACTCAATGATGGGTCTGATAAGAGCAGAATAAAATGGCACTATGACTTCCTTGGACCTGGATGCCATGCTCTTACATATACATTGGGCAACATAGAATCATTTTCTTACTATCTTGGCTACATGTTGGTCAAAGGCCAGCTTACTGTCTTCTTATGTTCCCAGATCCGTGACTACTGGATCACCTCTTAGGGGTGTCTTATTAATGGAGTAATTAGCCTGGGTGGCAGTTCTTCCAAAATAAACTATGATGTTTTTATTGGCACTGGATTTTAGTCTGTGAGTTTGGCACCAGTCATTTGTCTGTGTTAAATCCTCTTGTAAAATGTTTGTGTCATATAGCTCCCAATGTGCAGTCATCTCCAGACTTGGTCAGACAAAGGCTCTTGACACTAGCTTTTACCTAAAAGAAGTAGATTCCAAATAAGAGCATTCCCAGCTTGGAGCCCTGAGGTACCCCACTGGTGACTGGTTTCTTAGTGGAGGTGATATCATCCAATCCTGATGTTGGCAATTCAGTGAGTTATATAAGGGTGTATGCCTAGTTTGGCGAGTTTGTCAACCATACCCCAAAAGGGGTATTGCATCAAATGTCTTAGATCCAGGTAGGCAATATCCACTGTTTCCTCCTCATTCATTGCCTTGGTGATCTTCCCAAATAAGTCCTCCGGGTTTAGTTGACAAAGCCAGACTGGGTTTGGTCCAGTGTCTGAAGGTTGCTTATGTCTTTGTTGATCATTTCCATGATAATTCATTCCAGTGCTTTGCATATTAGGCTAGTCGTCTGTATCTTCTAGGGTCATTTGATGGTCCACCTTTTTGAAGTGGGATAACTGTTGCAGTCCCTCATTCTTGTAGTACAAATCCTGTTTTGAGGCTATAGTTGAAAAGGGACTCGTGATCCTGATAGGTCATGCTTTCAGCTGTTTAGGAGGCATCACGTGATGTTGTCAGGGCTCACTGAGGGTGTGTTTTTGCTCTTATTGAGTGCCACCAGGTCCTGCTACCTGTTAATAATTGTGTGTATGGGGGGTATGCTAGTAGGTATTTCATGGAGGGAGGGAGTGTGGAGGTGAAGTTTGAGCTGAATTTGTCACCCAGCAAATTCGCTATGTCACTCTGCTCAGTGAACGTGGCACCGTTGACTACCAGTTCAGCACACTGATGTGTGCTGCCTTTGAGGTTACAGACATAGCTGTAGAAACCTTGTGGTTGTCTTTAGCTGGTGAGGCTATCTTGACCTCATAATTTGCCTTGTTGGACTTAATTAGCCCTCTTAGTTTCCTGTGTAGTTTAATTAGAGAGCTCCTATGATTATAGGAGTTGCTCTTCCTGATTTTAGCCATGATGTTTTTCTTTTTGTTATATACCCTATTAGGATTAGGATTTGTTGTTAGAGTTTGTTTTAGAATTATTTTTAGTAGGTATAGCAGCCTCTATACAGTCATTTACATGGTTGTACAGGGCTTCTGTGAGCAATTCTGCATAGGCTGCTGTGAACTCAGGGTTGGGAGAGGCATTGAATTTTGCCAAACTATCACTTAATCGGATGTGGTTTGGTTTGGAATAGTTTTGAAATAGTTTTCTGGGGTTCCAGAGCTGATTTTCATTTTGAAGGTGACAACTTTGTGGTCTGGCCTCACTAGTAAGGGTGGGGCCGAGGTGCAGCATTCTCCCATATTGGTGAGTACCAGGTCCAGTATGTTTTTTTTTAAATAAACATCTTTATTAAATTATCACATATGACATAGACGGAGTTACATGTATATGAATGAAAAACAAAGAAAATGACACCACTGTAGTTGCAAACATTATACATCACAGACACCATTAAAACAACTGTATGTTTGAACCTGTGGTGTGTGTGTGTGCAATATCTGGTCAAGGATATTTGTGTTAATAAAGTCCAAGAATCATGCCTGTGAGTATGAGGCAGTATATGTTTCCCAGTCTGTAAAGGGGTAATTAAAGTCTGTCATGAATAGGGTATTTGGTTTAATAGTGTGTGTCGCCAGTAGGTCTAGGTACAAGTTATGGGATTCTAGGGATATACAGGGTGACCTATAACCTGATAGGATATAGTATGGGACTTTGTCTATTATGATTTGCACATGGATAAATCAATGTAGAATTATGCTTGTTGCTAATATAGATTAAGATTCCTCCACCTTTTGTCACTGTCTGTGCAGTTGATGGTCTAAATGTGTGGAAAGCATTGAAGCTTTGTACTGCTGGAGTACTTTCTGTGGATTTAAACCATGTCTAATGGCACAGATGTCTATATTCTCCAGAGTGTGGAGAGCTTATAGCGTGTGGAGTTTCTTGTTTAGGCTTCTAACATTGAGCAGTAACATCTTTAGGTTTATTTGGGTTTTATTTGCTATGTTGGTAGGTTTGTCAATTTGGCATTGCTTAAAAAAGGCTCTAAGGGGTTGTATAAAGTTAGCCAATATTTGGAAGCCTAGGGTAGATTTGCAAAGCTCCTTAGTGATCTTCTAGATTGTATTTCAAGCAACTACCTGTGAACCTCCAAACATATACAGTAACTCCAGAGTCACTCAACAGTGGGAGGAAATCCATTGCACAGTGGTATTGCACAAACAGTGATTCCACTGTGCCTAACATTATAGTTTTCAGTCTAAAATAAAGGTGACTATGACCAGCTGTGATCAGAGCCTGGCCAACCGGTCATTGATCATCTGTAGGGAAACCTGTTTACCAAACTCCTATCCAGTGCTGAGTTCCACAAAAAGTATTCTGTGACACCTGGTTGCCCTGTCATATTTATTTATTTTAGTTCTGTCTTCTGAGCCATTTGGTGAACTATTGCCCTTTCATTCCCTTTTACACTCAAGAGCTACATGATACATCCCTTGGCCCATCATGTTGTTGGCTGTGTTTATTTTTGTAATTCTGTGCCCACTTTCCTTTCCCGTGTATTTTTCACATTCTCATCTTTTAACTTGCTTTCTGAGATCCCTGTGATCCACGCACACAGATATTATGATGGATATTAGAAATCCCTGTACCCTTCCATCCAAAAAAAGTGAGGTGACGAGTTTACTCCTCCTGCCTACCACAGCTGCCTCTCCAACAAGTGCCTGTGTTGCTTCATTTCTGAAGTATTCCAGCATCCTATTTCTGTGCCAGTAGGCTGGTCACTCTTTGGAAAATGAGGAGAGACTTAGAAAGTTTAAGTTAGACTTGAGCAGTTGCTGGACCCTGTAATGTAAGAATAATGAAAAATGAGTCAAGTGGAGGGGTGTTTTGGTGAAAGCCAGCTGTAGCACTCAGAACTATTGATGTGGGGCCACTGACCTGCCTACATGTGTTTTTACAGAGATCTGCTGTCTCACAAGTGTAGCAGGGCTGAAAACAACAGTAGTTATCCTTGCTTGTTGAAATGGTCCAACAATTTTTGCATGAAATCTTTGTCCATATAGGAAGCAGAAAAATGTATCACAGAGTAATCTGAGGTTCAGACATAAAAAGCCAATCAAAATAATGAAACATTTATATCAAAAATGGCACAAACTTTGAGATGAACTATTTTGACTCCTTAGAGAATATACAATGTATGGAATTTAGATGAAAGGAGAATGAGTAATAAAACGTTTTAAAACCTACAGAAGAAATATCAGAAATCCTGAAAATTATTTATGAGATACTAGTGGGAGAAATGGATAATAATTAATAAAGTAGAAGAAATAGTATCATAGGTTGCAGGTCTAAATGATTCACAGGCAAGTTTATTTATATGAGCCAAGAGTTAGGCTAATGGAAAAAGATGTAATTCTCATCTAAGTAAAAATGGATGAGCATTCACAAGCTGTGTAGCTAAAACACTGTATGTCCTTAAGGGGTCATTTGTGTATATCCTATGGGTTTCCATTACAGGAGGTTTAAGGTATTATTGTTAGTATGTGTGACCTTTTTATACTTTGGTTTATTTGTATATACGTATAAGAGAAAGACGATACCTAAAATGATAAAGCTTTTAACAAATGGAGAATAATGGGTTTTCTGCCTGTAATCAGAATAAAAAGCAGTTAGACTTAGTTATTATTGATATGACATGATAATTTTTGTGATAGCCATAGAACCATGGTACATAGACAGCCATGACACAAAATGAATCAGTGTAGTACTGAAGTTGGGAGCATAGCCAGTTCCAGCACTAGGTGACATAGGCATATGCCTAGGGCCAGATGGTGGCTGTGGGGGGCCCAGTAAATGCTTCTGGTGTAAAAGTTAAACCATCCACATGTGTTGATTTGCTCAATTACAAAAGTTAAGCCATCCAGACCCACATCAACACATATGTCACTTCTGTGCCATTTGAGAGGTATGATTTACAAGGTGAGTAGCAGAGGATATATCTGTGGAGATTTTTACTGCTGCAGCCAGTTGTAACTAAATGATATCTGCAGAGAATTTTACTGCAAGGGACAATGTGTAGGTGTGCATCTATAAAATGCCCAATTTAGGGGCAATGTCTAGCTAAGTGACTTGGTCAGAGTCAAAACTTGAACCTTCACTATGGGAGGCAGGAAGAAGCTTAATCTTCTACACCATCTGCCAGTCTTCTGTTAATTTTTTTGTGTGTACATCTGTCAGAAGAAAAAATTCAAATGAGTCGCATCTGCCTCAGGCGATGAATTTTCCTTTATTAGCAGCTAACCAGATTACACAGCATGTTGGCCAAGATGTCCGGTCTGGACTGATCTGATCTCCTCTGATCTGATCAACTTGTTTACTGACATCAACTTTTATAATGCAAGCAAAACAACTTTTTGTTACATTTCTGACCGTTGACAGTTGGTTATGAAAAACATATAGGAAAAACATGTTTATCACAAATTACCTCAAACCCACAGCTAGTACAGAATGTTCAAGAAGTACTAAATGTTCAATTCAACAACGGTAGCTCAAATTTTCCAGGACACACAGCCTGCCCTAGTAAATTAACTCTTACTCGGCCGTGCGTCCTTATCCCAGGCTTCACTGAGCTATAAACAAATCTCTTTATTCTGAAATGCAGAAAACAGATATCATTCAGGTTCATAAGCAATGCTGCATTTTGTTCACAGATGAGGCCCATCTTTGATAGGCATATCCCAACAAATAACATATTCACTTTGCAAGAACAGGAAAAAGACAAATAACAGTATATTTTTAAAATTTTTCTCTTAACATTTCCCCCCTGAAAACATTTTTATTTGTCTTTTATTTCAGCACTATATGGTAAGAACTAAGTTTTTCTTTGCATACATTACTTCATTGGCAAGACAAATTTTTAAACTTCAAAAACATTTGCAAAGAGTCACATTTCAATGTATTCACTTTCACCAGTCTGTTGCAATTGCTGGTACATCGTCTTCGTAACAGCAGTATCAACCAGTCTTTGTAGAAGACCTCTGATACAGGATATACAACAACAACCACATACCACCACGATAGCCACAGCGACTCCAACGGACACCAGGAAACTGCTGATGAGATGACTCCATTTTCCAAACCACGCTTGTAGAAAATCTGTAAAGGGATTATTTACCCCAGAGTTCTCTGCCAGTTCTTCGGATAACATCTCCAAACCTTTCAAAGCTCGAGTGATACTTCCATCAGGCGCAGTGTTGTTTGGAATATATGTACAACAGAAAGTCCCAAACATCTTCCAAACGCCTCCTTTTTTGGCCAGGAGCATATCCAACGCAATTCGATTCTGCCATGCCACCTGCGAAGTGGCCTCCAGTTGTTCAGCAATTCCTTTCAATGCATCTTTGGTATAGTTCACAAAACGCTGCTGGTTATAGTAAATGTAGTTGATCCAGTCCACATTCTTATTAGATTGAATCCAGACAAAGTTGGATGTAAAACCAGCTGCTGTTTGGTTTATTGCTTTGTATTCATCAGGTACGCCTCTTGGTACGCCAATGCTATTGATGTAGACACCGTTATCGAAAGATTGCTTCGGTGCCTCCCTTTTTCTCCTACTCAACCACTTCGGCTTTATTTCAAATTCTCTTACGAAATTGCTTGCTGGAACTGGGAAAATGTAGAATGGCAGAATTAACTTTACAAGTGCACAAGTTCCCTTCCAGGGAATCGTAAGCCTTGATCTGAGTTTGTTGTCTCCACTTAACCACCATACGTCTGCTAAACTATGAGTTTGGTTCTCCAGAAATGGATTCCCATTGCCATTCACAGTAACATTGCAATAGTTCTGTCCCATATTGCCATAATTTTCCCTGTGCCATCTCTGGAAATGCACATATACAAGCCTGGATAGGAAATCGCTGCAGGCGGTTTCTCAACTTTGCTTATGACCGGAAAATGCTGAGTTTCATCTTTGCATTTATCTTCAGTTTTGTTGAAGAATAATTTCAACAGACACGTTAGGTTACCTTCATCTTGCATCAATGGGACTGTTGCTAATTGCTGTTTACTTTCAGCACAAGAAATACAGTTCTCACGATGTGCTTCTCAGGTACTATATCTAACCCAAGATAACCATTCATTATGGTGTACGAATCCCATCTCGAGTAACAATTGTTCTTCTTTTGTGAAGGCAAAATCTGCTTTATTTGTAGCATTCTTAAGGCTTTGTACTTTAAGTTGGAGGGTCCCCAAAGGATCAGTTCTAGTTGGAAGAGACACTCTGATTCCATAAACTCCTGAATCACTTTCTTGTGGTGACACAATGGTTATAGTAACTACTTTGGTACCTTGGAAATGCGCATTTTTTATTCTTTGTTGCCTGCTTTTATCTTTCTCTGGTATCACTGCACCACTTGTTTCCCATCCATTCACATCTGTTGACCACCAAACACTTGACCAGGACGTACAGTCTCTATTGCACAAGTATTTTGCACGAGTCAAGAAATTATTATTGTTCCATTTAGAACAGTCCAAAATTCCTTCACAAAGTTTCACCTTAAACACAGTAGTAACACCTGTTTGCGCTTGCAGCACCACCATTCCTTTTTCTCTTGCAACTGTTCCTTCTCGTATGGACATATTTACTTTCACCACCAAAATCATCATGTTCAAGTACCAGTTGAACATGGCCATCCTCCCTAAGGACTACCTCGCGCCGTTGGTTTCTTCACTGGGTTTGAGACGAACTAACCCCTATTGGGCTAATCCCCCTTTGTAGCCAGACTTTGCGCTCAGAGGTCTGGTGGAGTTTGACCAATATCAATGGCAGAAGGAAGAGCCTTGAGTTTTTTACAGTGGGTGATATGAATCCACGAAGTCCTCTCAGCGATCTTTACAGCCATAGGTTTCGAGATAAGTACTTGGTATGGACCTTCCCACCTGGGGGGTGACCAATTCTTTCTCTTCACAATTCGGATCCACACCCAGTCCCTGGGTGCCACGCTTAACAAGGTTTCATTTCTGGAATCTGCAAAGGAGTCATTGGTTACAAGAGATTTGACATTTTGCAGCTTCTTCATATAATCCGCTAGATCCTCACCCCCCTCACGTTCCGCTGGCAACAATCCTTGCCACTGCGGGACGTAATATGATCTTCCAAACAAAAGTTCAAATGGTGTAAGTCCTTTGTAGGAAGGTGAGATTCGCATGTACAGGAGTGCCAACGGAAGGCACGCAGTCCATGACCTATGTGTTTCTGCCATTAGTTTGCGGAGCTTACTCTTCAAGACACCGTTGTGTCTTTCCACCAGTCCAGCTGATTGGGGATGGTAAGCACAATGATTTTTGAGATCAATTTGAAACACTTGACCCAATTTCTGAACAATCTGGTTAACAAAGTGAGACCCATTATCACTGTAAATGCGTCTTGGTAGGCCAAATTGGGGAATTATTTCTGTAGTCAAAAGCTTTGCTACTGTTTGTGCATTCAGATGCTTCACTGGAAAAGCTTCTACCCATTTAGAAAAAGCATCAATATTGACCAAACAGAACCTTTTCCCCTCTGAGGGTGTCAATTTAATAAAGTCCATACAGAGTGTGTGGAATGGATACGGAGGGGTAGGGAATGCCTGCTGAGACTTTTTAACTCCCCCCTGAGCATGATACTTTGCACATAATAAACAAGATAAACAGAATTGCTTTGCATAAGTTGAAAACCCTTTACACCAAAACACCTTAGACACTATTTGAATCATCGTCTGTACTCCTACATGGGCAGGTCCATGGCTAACCAATGCCACATACCTAAAAAGGTTTGAGGGTAATACCATTTTGCCATCTGATGCCCTATACAACCCACTCTGTTGAGTGATACCATATTTTACCCAACAACATTTTTCCTTCTGTGTCATCAGTGTTTGCATTACTTTTAGTGTCTCTAAGTCTAAGAGGTGTCCGAGCTCCAAATCATTATCATGTAAAAGCAAATCATTTTCTTGAGCTGCCTTTTTTGCAGCCATATCAGCAAGGGCATTTCCCCTGGAGGCAGGATCTTTTCTGTTGGTATGTGCGGAACATTTACATATCGCTATCTGAAGTGGTAGTTGCACTGCATCTAACAACTGTAAAATTAAATCTCTGTGATTTATTGGTTTGCCTGTCACAGTAACCATTCCCCTATTCTTCCATAGTTGAGCGAAAATATGTACAGTGGAGAAAGCATATTGACTGTCTGTATAAATTGTCACTTTTTTACCCTCCCCTAAGGTACAAGCTCGAGTCAAAGCCACCAACTCAGCTGCCTGTCCAGAATAAATGTTTGACAATCCTTTTGCCTCCAAAACATCAGTTTCTGTGGTGACAGCATACCCTACTAGTGTTTTTCCTACAGTGTCTTTCTTTGCTGATCCGTCTACAAACAAAATGAGATCAGAATCTATCAACAGAATATCCGTTAAATCTGGTCGGGGAAGTACTTTTGTCATGAATGCTCTCTAAACAAACATGTGGAGTACCTTCTTCTGGAGTCGGCAAAAGTGTCGCCAGATTAAGAGTAGTACATCTTTCTATGGTTATATGAGGCTGTGTCAGCAGCACTGTCATACACGACAAATGTCGACTAGGAGATAAAAAGGTTATCTTATCTTGCAAAAGTATAGTAGCTACTGAATGTGGAACCCGCAATTGTAATGGGTGAAACAAAACTAATGATGCTGAGGCTTGTACTGCCATGGCGTCTGCCACTACAGCTTGAACACAATGCGGCAATGCCCTTGCAACAGGATCTAATCTGGAGGAGTAGAAAGCTATCGGACTCTGTTTATCCCCATGTATTTGTACCAAAACCAAAGTCATATATCCTCCCTTACAATCAACCATTTGTACAAAGGGCTTTGAATAGTTCGGAAAACCCAAAACAGAGGATCCTGCTATCAATTGCTTAATTCTAATAAATGCCTGTATTGCCTTATTTGTCCACTGTATATTATTCTTAGCCGCCATGGGAGTATCATAGATCAGTGCGGTCAATGGCCCTACTTCCTCAGCATAGTTAGGGATCCAACTTCTACAAAAATTAGTCACACCTAAAAAGGACATCATCTCCCGCTTAGTCATAGGCATAGGTGCCTCAAGAATGGCTTGTTTTCTTTTGTTCTCCAATTGTCTACCTGCCTGCGAAATTAAATAACCCAAGTACTTTACTTGTGCTTTCCACAATTGTAACTTTTCTTTATTTACCTTATGTCCTTGCTCAGCTAAAAAACTAAGAAGGGCAAGAGTATCCTTTCTGCAACTTTCCTGCATGGATGAGGCCAACAAAATATCATCTACATACAACAGAACCTGGCTTCCCTCTGGGGGAGCAAACTGAGGTAAATTCGCAGCCATTTCTTGTGCGAATATTGTCGGACTCTCACAATAGCCCTGTGGCAATCTGGTGTAGGTGTATCTTTTACCTTGATAAGTGAATGCAAACCAAAATCTACTCTCCTTATGTAGTGGTATGGAGAAAAAGGCATTGCTTATATCTATGACAGAAAAATATCTGTGCTGAGGTAATAAATCATTAAGTAATGTATAGGGGTCAGGGACCACCGGTGCTCTTGGGATCACAGCTGAATTAACTGCTTGTAAATCCTGAACCAACCTCCATGACCCATCCGGTTTCTTTACTGGAAACAACGGAATATTGCAGGGTGAATCTGGGCATTCAACAAGAATTCCTACATGTTTTAGCTGCTCAATGACTGGCTTAATTCCTTCCTCTGCTTGTTTACTTAGCGGGTATTGGTGCTTACGAGGTCTAAAACCTGACTTTGGAGTTATACAAACTTCACCTGCTGTTTTCATCAGTCCTACATCCCCTTTACCTTTTAACCATAAATCTACAGGTAAGGCACGTAACGCACTATCTTCCTCTTGAGTTAGGAGGATTTGTCATGCCATTTCTGTTTTGTCATCCCTGAGGTGCACACTTGGTTGTGCCCAAGTCACCCAATTTAATCTTTGTACCCAGATCTGTTGATCCTTCAACTGACTTTTGGACATTGTGTCCCAATTTGTTACCTTTTTCGCCAAATCTACCCAATGTGTCCCCACCGCTTTAGTAATTGAAATATGTGGGCTATAACCTGAGCGATATAAAGAACTCATTTCCTTGGTCAAAGTACAGGTCACTACTGTATTACCTTGCTTATCCCAAAACATATCATTCAAAATTATCCTTGCACATTTGTGCCTAAAGAATTCTTTTTCAAATTCTTTATCCAGACCAGGGGCCTGTCTCTAGTACATAGTACAATATAAGTGCGCCACAACCTGCGGTGACCCGCTCCTAGATTTACTTAAAGCTAAGTTGATCAAATCTGTATCAACCCTCCCCGGCCCATTTGAAATCAAGTCCTGGCTATAACAGTAAAACAAGTCTTGTACTCCTTGTACCACCAAGCCATCCGCTAACCTTTTCGCCTCAATGCCTTTAGGTGTGGGAATTGCCGCTATTCCAAACAAATGCATCAAATCTCTTCCCAGCAAATTAACTGGACAAACTTTCGATATAATTACCCTACACCTAACAGTTTGGTTTGTTTGCGGATCTGTGAACAATAGAGGATGAGACAATGGTTCCTTATAGATTTTCCCGTTTGCCGCTTTCACAAGGACAAACTCATCTGTTTCACAGTTCGGGGGTAGAACTGCTGGACTCAAAACTGTACGCGATGCACCTGAATCACATAATAACTACACTTTCTGTCCCTAAACCAAAAACTCTATCATGGGTTTTTGATCCAGATGCATAGCAATACCCAAATGTGCCAGGTTTATGACTTCACAGTCACAATCCCGCCCTTCCTTAATTTCCTGGGTGTCCTGACATTCATCGCAGAGAGTGTCTGCCTCATCATCATCACAATCATTCTCGCTTTCTTCTTCTCTACAATAATTACAATAATGAATTTGGCGCCTTCCTTTACTATCATATATTCATGCGGAGCCCTTGTTCGTAAGCTGTGGGGGATGTTGCCACTCTTCGCAGTCGGCAGCAAAGTGCCCATATCTACAGCATTTAAAACATTCTCCATGTTTTAACCTCCCCTCATATTCCTCTGAATGTCCACCCTGTTTATACGACGTGTCCCATTTCGGGCCCCCACGTTTTTGTACGCCACCACGGCGCCCTTGCCCACTTTGGTCCTGTACCAAAAATATACCACCATCATCCCCTACTGCTAACACTTGTACTTTCTTTTTTAAATTGAAATGTCGCTCAGCATGCCGTGCATATTCAAACAAAGGTTGCAGTCTACATGTTCTGTGATCAAACATATGCTTAGTTATAAAACTATTTATCGGAGCCTTACAACCTTTAGCGTTTTTCAATTGCTGTTCGTACGGACTGTCAGTAGTCTGATCCTGTGGAATCATCATTCCACAATGGTTATTGAACACTTCTGTCAATCTTACAATATAGTGATCTACAGATTTGATCAACTTAGCTTTAAGTAAATCTAGGAGCGGGTCACCGCACGTTGTGGCGCACTTATATTGTACTATGTACTAGAGACAGGCCCCTGGTCTGGATAAAGAATTTGAAAAAGAATTCTTTAGGCACAAATGTGCAAGGATAATTTTGAATGATATGTTTTGGGATAAGCAAGGTAATACAGTAGTGACCTGTACTTTGACCAATCTGCTCTTGGACGCCACTTATCAGAAATTCTCTTCAACAGATCAGTGACTCGCGTGTCTAACACCCCAGAATTATGCTTTAATGTAGTGCCGTCATCTGCCTTACATGTCCAAGTACCACAAACTAAGTGCCAATCTGGGCCCAGGATTTGTCGCACTACTTGTTCTACTTCTAAACCATTTAGATGATAACTTAAACGCATACCAACTATGTTCTCAGAAAACTTTTGAAAATTAACCTTGGGATGAGGAATACCATCCGTAGCTCGTTTTATATCCTCTCTAGCCCAGGGACGATAAACTAAAATAGTTGTCTCTTGTCCAACATCCCCTGCTTGTGGGTTTGCAACTTGTATTAAGGGAAGGGCTTCTGAGTGGTCAGAAAGTTTAATGGCCAACGTCCTTGCCCTGCTGGTCCTGACCTTAACTGCATAGGTTGGTCTACCTGTTGCAAAACAACCTTGGGTACTACAGGAATTTGCGGGTAAATTGGAGGGGTCACAACGTTTCCTTGAGCAGCCAATAACCCACCCTGCTGTACAGATCCCACATCTTCAGACTGATATTGAGGAGGTTCCGCCGGTACAGCAGCAGCAGTTTCCCCATACGGTGGGGCAGTTGCCTGCCTTTGTACTGCACAAACTGTATGCTCATCCTCCTTATCTAAAAATAAAGCTACTTTTCCACTTGGCACCAGTGATCCCTTTTGATTTATTTTTTCTTTTTCCTGGCACTGTTTTTCTTTTATAGCTCGTTTATTTGCCTCTTCTAACCATTTTTGTGCTTGGGGAAATCCCAATTGTCTTTGTTTTTCAGTTCTAGTTCCCGCATCTCTTTTCAAATCTCTAACCAATTTTGCACAGGCATTCTTATTCAGTGTACCATCAAAATCATATCTCGACTTCCACTTTTTCAAAAATTTAACATTATTTTTGTTTAAACCTTTCATATACTTAGCATCAGCATTTAAACAGGCATCACTCTCACACTTGCAGCAACTCGAACCCATGTTTCCCCTAGATTTCTTATTTTACCTTCCCCCTTTTTTTTTTCCTCAGGTATTTAGGACTGTATCAAAATTATTTTACAGGGCTTATTATAAAATGGGACTATCTTAACGGGTGACCCTAACAAAATGATCTTAACAAGTAATCCTACCCATCCTTAACTACAAAATAAAACCTTGTCGACAAGATTAAATTAAATTAAAAGAAATGTATTTTTCATCCTACCTGAACCAGATGAGACTCCGTTTCCCCTTTTCGTTCAGAAACCGTCCCTCAGCTAGGGATCAGAGAGCGGCCGGCCTCTTTTCAACGACAAATCAGTCGGAGGGCTTTCAGTCGAGGGAATCTTAAGATGAGTAACCCTCACCTGCACAGGTTTTTCGGTCTCTCTGTCAGTCTGATCCGTATCTTCGTAGAGGTTTACGGTCCGAAGGACCAAAATGTCAGAAGAAAAAATTCAAAACGAGTCGCATCTGCCTCAGGCGATGAATTTTCCTTTATTAGCAGCTAACCAGATTACACAGCATGTTGGCCAAGATGTCCGGTCTGGACTGATCTGATCTCCTCTGATCTGATCAACTTGTTTACTGACACCAACTTTTATACTGCAAGCAAAACAACTTTTTGTTACATTTCAGACCGTTGACAGTTGGCTATGAAAAACATATAGGAAAAACATGTTTATCACAAATTGCCTCAAACCCACAGCTAGTACAGAATGTTCAAGAAGTACAAAATGTTCAATTCAACAACGGTATCTCAAATTTTCCAGGACACACAGCCTGCCCTAGTAAATTAACTCTTACTCGGCCGTGCGTCATTATCCCAGGCTTCACTGAGCTATAACCAAATCTCTTTATTCTGAAATGCAGAAAACAGATATCATTCAGGTTCATAAGCAGTGCTGCATTTTGTTCACAGATGAGGCCCATCTTTGAAAGGCATATCCCAACAAATAACATGTTCACTTTGCAAGAACAGGAAAAAGACAAATAACAGTATATTTTTAAAACTTTTTGTCTTAACAACATCATTGAGGATTACAGTCTCTAAGTGTCTGTTATGGAAGTCAGTTTTTTTTTTTTACTTTGGGCTACAATGGTTTGTCTAACACTTAATGCAGGTGACTAATGCTATGAGATCCTAAAGAGCTCTTTCCTGTAGTACATGGTCTGATTCCCTCAGCCTTCATTTGTCTTCTATGGGACTCTGCCATAGGGGCTGCTCCACAAAAGGGATACTTGTGTTCTATGGGCTGTCGTACTCACAGGCTATTAACAAATACATTACACATTTGTATTTTGAATTGCTGTACCCTGAACATAGAAGCTAACTAGTGTGTCACTATATGCAATTAAGTTTGAATCCCAGCATGTGTCTTGTAGTTTAGTGGGTTGCCAGATGCATTTTCACTAAATGTGGCCTTCAAGGGAAGATAAGTATACTTCTTCTCATGCTAAGTCTGCTTTCAAGGTGAGTCTTTTTATTTAGAAAATAGCTATCAGTGACTTTCATTAAAATATGAAATAAAAATTTTAAACGAAATCCAAATCTCTGTGATAACTTTAAAGGTAAAGAAGAAAATAGTATGTACACTGACAGGTTTGAACAGTGTTTATGATAATTGGAGAGACAGGCAAGTAATGGGACATTGGTATGGCTGACAGTGGCCTGATTCTGTACCTTGCATAAGGCCCCATTTATCCATGATCCGGGATGTGTTGGCTTTGGAGTTGTATGCTGCAACAATATAGCATTATTAGCTATTCAAATAGGTCAGACCTGCACTGAATTATGTCAGATGGATGAGTTCTTTTTGATGATCGAGAAGACATATGGAGATCAAAAATGAAATGAAGCATCCTGCAAGCATTTCACCCCCCGCAAAAAATAATATGTTGCTTGCAGTAATATTTCTCATTTTTGCATGATTTGTGGGTTGTTGAACAAAAGCTGCTGCAGTTGTATGTTGTCTTTGTTTTGCTTTGTTCATTGCACTAAAGAATTCATTCATTCATTAATGAGTCTGAATTGTGTAATACAGCCTAAAGATTTAGCATTTTAGTAATATAGTTATAGTTTTGCGGTATCTTTTTTACAGATTTCAGTAACTGCAAAGAAGTTGACACTTGTCAGGTCATGTAGTCTGTATTATATGGAGTAATGATCAGAACTGTCTGAATTCAGCATCAATTATGTAGTAATTGTTAACATATTATTGTGATGAGGTCTTCTCTATGAGATTGGATTGTAAAGGATTTCAGCATTTAGGTAGAAACTATTACTTTGTCAGTTAGTGTAGAGGACTAAACCTCTGAGTTGATAATAAGCTGTTTCTTGTGGCAGTGGTGTAGGGTTTGAATCTTTCCACCTTCATTTACCTACTGTGTGACACTGAGACAATCATTTAACCAAACAGTGCTTTGAAGCAATTATCTCCGAAAGTGTCTCCAGAGTTGCATGCATAGTAAGTATGAACCTGTTGTTGCTGTTTGCCAGCCATTTCCTATTGCATAGGTGATCTGGCTCAGGAAATGTTATGACAATATCAGTAGCACACGTATTTTTAATGTAACCTAGGCAATTTATTCTTCAAGGACAGCATACACTGCATTTGAAGAAGTACTGAAATATGAAGTTGTTTGCCAGCTGCAACCTCTGCATGTTTAATAGTTCTCTTTAATGTGGAATTGTTTGGATGACTTTTACTTCTGCAGAGATTTTGCATATTGACTTAGCATATATTTGCCACGGTGGTACAGCGGCAGCATTGTTACCTCACAGCAGGAGGTTCTCCCGTTCAGTTCTCTGCTTGGCTTGGTGGGAGTGCCTTCTGTGTGGAGTCTGCATGTCCTCCCCGCGGTTGGGTAGCGTTGAAAGACATGCGTGTGTAAATGGGCGTGCCTTTGTTGAAGGTTGGGCGTCAAGCTGGCACCTCGGCGTTTCGTAAAAAAAAATCTACTGCCCATCATTAGTGGACCGGAGTTCCGCTGTGGTGACCCCTTACCGGGAAAAAGCCGAATGACAAACAACAGCAACTTAACATATATTATTGAGTAGTTTATATTTCTTATGATGTCATAAGTACTCTTCTATTTAAACAGTGCAACACATGGGTGGATCTTATGATCAAATGCTAGTGATCTTTATACAGTTTCATGTAGTTTATCCAAAGCAACCGATGAAGTACATGTAATTTATCTCTTTGTAACAATAAGCAGTGTAAACTGCTGGTGGGGTGGGAGGCTTTTTGTGGATGAAGGTACCTTATGTTCTTATCAGCTGGTACAGTATACCTGCTGTATCTGTGGATTCGGCAATCACTGTTTCAGTTATCCACAGTTCGAAACAGCAGGCAAAGCGGTTGCTGGCCAGTTGAAAGTGGGACCGCAATTTAACATTTCTTCCAATGGAAAGCACCTTGGGATGCCGAACCACCAATGCTGCAATGCAGTGCCTGTACTGGCACATGAATCCATGCACCTGGTATGAGAAAAGAACCCATACCTTTCTGATCTTCCTGGAATTAGAGGTAACTGTATGACCTGCTGAGCCACTGACACACAATTGTCAAATGTTTCTCATGTCATGTAGTTCCATTTGTAAAAGTAAATGTATGTTTAGAGCTTGACGATTTCTCAGTACTTCAGAGTAAAGTTTTTAATAAGAGTCTGTATAATGAAATTACATTACTTTATCACTATAATTCTAGCTTCTCCCTGTAAAGCAGTTCTTCCTAGAATCTGTGATCACAGTTCAGGAAAGAACAGCAGTGTCAATATGCAATAATTAGCAATAAGAAGGTGATGAACTAAGGCAAAGATGAAAACAATGGGGAAAGGATTAATAACTAGATATGTAATGGCACATAGCCAACACCTGAATAAAATGAAGCTGAAAACCTTATTGAAATACAGTGTAGTATTACTTCATCTACATTTACCTCTGAAAACTGAAGCAGTGTCTATGTGGCCAGCCTCTTGGTGTTGTAAACACTGGTTGTAGGTGATGGTCACTGCTGATCTAAAACCCAGACCCTATGTGCAAAACTGGAAAAGGGGGTTGACGCCTGCAGGAGAAAGATGTTAAGCTGGAAATCGCCATAAGAAAAGTACGGCTGCGGGGATTGTGGGAATAAGATGGAACAATCAGGGAAACCCAAAATGCCAGTCTGAGAGGTTTTAATTTATTTGTTAACCAGGTAAACCCGCTAGGCATGAACACCTCTTTAAAAGGCAGCTTAGGAGCACTGGTTAAATGAACTGTTCAGTCACAAAGTAGGATAATGCAGATTGGGGGAATCAAACCAAGGACTTCTTCTTACAAGGGTCAATGTTCCTCCTACACCCCCCAAAATAATGTGATCAATTCAGAAGGTTACTGCATGTAGGAGAAAATGAAAACTCCAGCCACTAGTAAATCTCTTTTGAAAAATCCTATCTCTTAATGACAGGTATATTTTCCTATAATCCTCACAATATTTAAAAATGTTAGTAAGAAACACATCAGTGATGAGCTCATCTCACATACTCATTTCAACAAAACAGAAATTATGCACTTACCATAATGTTGTTTCCTTTTCTTCCTTAGTTCTCCTGCTTTAAATTATGACAATTTGCTGCCAGATGAAAGGTCTTGTAAATTGTTTGCTACTATCCGTGGTTTCAAATATCCGAGGCAGGCTCTGTAACCAATTATCCACAGATATGATGGGCAAACTGTAATTTTTAAACAGTCTTTAATCTGGTTTTGCAGGACTAGAGTATGTATTTGCACGTATGTGTGTGTGCGTGTGTGCGTGTGTGCGTGTGTGTGTGTGTGTGTGTGTGTGTGTGTGTGTGTGTGTGCATGTGCATGAATTAAGTTGGAATGCTATGGCTACTGTCTGTATGAAACAAATTTGAAATATGTAACTTTGGTCATTATTATTATTTATTTTTGGCACCATCATCTAAGATGATCTTGTATTGCAGTCAACAATGTAGCTATAATTGCTGGGTTTTGGAGATGTCTGTGGATAAGAATGAATGGTCCTGCTGAGCTGATAAAGTTAAAAAGTCTTTAGTCTGTTTTTGCAGGGCTAGTGTGCATTTGGATAAAACAAATAGGAATATTTTACTAAAGCCATTTTTAGCACAATCAGAAGTGATGAGTAGACAATCAATATAGTGGTCATAATTGTTGAGTACGAATATTGATGGATTATAATTTCAGCAGTTTCAGTGACTTTTTTAGGGTTGAAATGTTCTGAAATGGGTATTTTTGTCATTGCTGTTAACAGTGTCAGTAGGGCAACAGATAGTGCACTCACCTTTTATGCAGAAGGCTGTTCTTTTCCCACACCAGGCTGATGGGTTGCTGATACTTTAGTGCAGCATAAGGGGGTGCTGCATTCCTAAGTGTTTTGCCCTTCTGATGAGACCTTAAGTCAAGTTCTCATCTGCTTGAGTTGATGGTAGCTTAGGTGGATGTAAAAGATCCCACCACACTTATCAAAATGAGTAGGGGAAATTTTTCGAAGGAACAAACTCCACTCTTCGCAGGTACGGAATGCTCGGCTAAACCAGTATATAGGTAAACACAAGAGGCCAGCATAAACAGTCAAATACTTTAATTTCTTAGAAGATAAACACAAAACAAAAATAGGTTAAATTTCAAACCGGTTTCGGCTTGGCAGCCTTCTTCAGTGAAACTGGCATATAATTTAATTAGTAAACTCATAAATATTTATACATGTCACCAACCAATGACTAACAATGGTATGGTCCAGCCCCATAGTTAATGTTAAAGTATATGACAAAATACAGGTTCACCAATACAACATAAATAATATATAAATAATATGAAAAATATTTATAACCACATAATAACTAAGGTATAAGTTACATTTATATACAGATAGGCAGATAATATTAAACTGATTAAATCAAATTACACAATAGTGTGTTTCTCCAAGAAAAAGTACTTAAATAATATGCTTACGCATCAAGCATAAAGTAAAAAAATAAAATAAAAAAAGAAAATAGTTGAACAATTATTTTGGCAAAATAACTCCAAAAGATTATATATACAAAATAGTGTGCAACATAATTGTTAAATTACCATTTACGAATATGCTAAGGCAAGAATATGTAAATATGCTATAAAAACACAATATGTGCATATTTATGCATAAACAAATTATATACAACAATATTCACCGAAGTATCCTTTACATAGGTATGAGCCACAGAGGTAAATAATCAAACATACATGATAAGGATATATTCATCATATAATCCTTTGACATCCATAGTATAAGTAATATAATTGTTGTTGACCATATATATAAAAAATTTTCTTGTTGACCATATATATAAAAAGGCACAAAATAATTATTATAGTCTCACAAAAAAATGAGTGTCATATGAAAAAAACCCTGACATGATGTTAATCTTGTAAGAGCAACAAGTTTAATTTGGATCCAAAAGCCAAATTTATGTTCATTGTTATTGACAAAATCACTGGAGACAGGAGCAGTATACAAGGTTGGCACAGTATCCTTAACCACAAGGTAACATATTGGATTATTCATTTAGGGGCACTCTTTCCCCCCAGGACTTAATGACCATCTATAGAACCTAACACCCTGGTATACACCGAAAATAATTGATTAAGGATGGATTCATCCAGGTTAAACGAGTTTAGAGTGTTAGAATATTACCTAACATGTTGCACTATTAGTGCATGCTACGCAATTCATTGTTACCTTGGTGCATATTTTTTAAAGTTGTTGCTCTTACAAGATTAACATCATGTCAGGGTTTTTTTCATATGGCACTCATTTTTTTGTGAAACTATAATAATTATTTTGTGCCTTTTTATATATATGGACAACAAGAAAATGTTTTTATATATATGGTCAACGACAATTATATTACTTATACTCTGGATGTCAAAGGATTATATGATGAATATATCCTTGTCATGTATGTTTGTTTATTTACCTCTGTGGCTCATACCTATGTAACGGATACTTCGGTGAATATTGTTGTATATAATTTGTTTATGCATATATCGTGTTTTTATAGCATATTTACATATTCTTGCCTTAGCATATTCATAAATGGTAATTTAACAATTATGTTACACACTATTTTGTATGTATTTCTAATAATCGTTTGGAGTTATTTTGCCAAAATAATTGTTCAACTATTTTCTTTTTTTACTTTATTTTTTTACTTTATGCTTCTGATGCGATGTGTAAGCATATTATTTAAGTACTTTTTCTTGGAGAAACACACTATTGTGTAATTTGATTTAATCAGTTTAATATTATCTGCCTATCTGTATATAAATGTAACTTATACCTTAGTTATTATGTGGTTATAAATATTTTTCATATTATTTATATATTATTTATGTTGTATTGGTGAACCTGTATTTTGTCATATACTTTAACATTAACTATGGGGCTGGACCATACCATTGTTAGTAATTGGTTGGTGACATGTATAAATATTCATGAGTTTACTAATTAAATTATATGCCAGTTTCACTGAAGAAGGCTGCTGCTTAAACCGGTTTGAAATTTAACCTATTTTTGTTTTGTGTTTATCTTCTAAGAAATTAAAGTATTTGACTGTTTATGCTGGCCTCTTGTGTTTACCGAAATTTTTCGAAGCCCTGGCCAAGTTTCCCCTAATAGTATAAATATCACTTCTGGTTACCTTTGAAAAGAGACTACACCCTTAGTGGGACTAACCTGGTAAACAGAAGGATATATTTTTTTAATTTATTAGTTTATACATTTTATTTCACTGCTTACTGGTAAAATTGGTCAAGACTACACATTTAAAGCACACTCTAACAACCATCGCTATATTAAACAAGAAATATAATTTAAAACACACACTAACAAATATCACTGTATTACGCAAGAAATATAATTTAAAACAAACTGGGAGGTGAATCAAATAACACATGCATTTATGCATAGTCCTAAAAGTAGTGAGGGAAGGCATGGTTTGAAAACAGCCCAGGAAGCAAGATACACTTAGTCCACTACTAGCCAGATACATTTGTATTGAATGTGAGTTTCCAGGGTGGCTGTTTGTCTTGCTAAGTCTGTTTTCAATGTTAGAATGTTTTGTTTAGCAAATGGCCATTGGTGTTTGTGCTATGAAATTTGAAATGCAAATTTTAAGTGAAATCCAAATCTCTGTAATCATTGTAAAGGTAAGAAGAAAATGGTATACAAATGGACAGGTTTGAACACTGTATGTTAAGTTGTCAATCTCGCCTTCATTCTTGCTTGATGGGTTCGGAGCCGATCCTCGGCTCCGACTCGGCACTTTGCTAAGCTCGAGAGTCACTTTTACCAGCTCGAGGCAGCCCCATATCCCATGATGCAAGGCAGTAAGTACCCAGATCTCGTTTGCCGCTTCGCTGATGAGGTCCTCCTTTTGCCAGCTCCTGGTAAGTGTTTTATATTAAACTATCTTAGCCCCTTTTTTCACTTCAAACTTTATTTTTAACGTTTTTAGTTTATATTAAGCCCCTTTCTGACTAAAATTTCCCTTCCTCCATAATTTTTTTAGTCAGGCCTTCTCCCCTCCCATCCCCCCCCCTTGTCAGGGTGTGTGTGTGTCTGTGTGTGAGAGGTTAATTTCTCTAAGACTTTTGGGATAACTTATTATCTTTGGGACTGTGTTGTGTGTGTGTTTTTACAACTATGTCCAAAGAAAGGGTCTCAGGCTTTAAGAAGTGTGACTCGTGCTGTCAGAAGATGTCTCTGACAGACGGTCACACTTCTTGCTTATACTGCCTGGGACCTCTCCACCTGCAGGACTCCTGTGCGATTTGTCATTCCTTTAGCCAGAGAGTCCTGCAGGAGAGGAGAAATAAATTGATTTTAAGGGGTCTTCTTAAGCTGGAGGGCTCTCCGGCTAAGTCGGCTCCGACCAAGACTTCAAAGTCTTCCAAGGCCCAGGCTTCTGTGTCTAAGCCTGCAGCCTCGGTTCCGACTCTTTCTGAGTCGAGATCGGCTCCGGCTGGAGCCGATCCTGGGTTGCATAAACCTTCGGCACCGATGACTATCGGTGCCGATACTGGTTCAGTCACATCGGTGTCAGCTCCGACTGACTCCGACCACCATGTGGCTCAGGCTTCGGTGTCGGCGCCGACCGGCTCTGACACCATTACTTTTATGTCTGTATCTGCTCCGGCTGGAGCCGATGCATCGAGACCTTCTGTCGGTGCTGAAAAGTCCTCGGCTCCGACTGTTTCTATGGTTTCGTCGGCTCCGATGGTTCCTTCGAGGAAGAGGTCCAGGTCCCCTTCCTTGGAGCCGATACTCTCGGCTCCGGCCTCACCTCTCCTCTCGGAACGGAGCCATCGGAGCCGATCATCTAGGTCATCCAGACTTTCTGACCATGATTTAGAGAGGGTGGTCAGTAGATTATTGAAATCACAGGCACTGGCCCAGATGCTACATAGTCCGTCTCAACAGACGACTATTAGTCCACACCCTATTGTAGTTCCTCCTTCGACTCTACCTCAGAGTTTGAAGCTGGAGTCTTCGGGAATAGTTTCTGCTATGGCTGAGGGACGGATACCTCCCCCTTCTGCTCCCTCAGCATCTACTCTTATCTCCTCTTCGAAACCTTCCTTAGAGGGATTCGGTGGTCGGGCTTCCCTGGTCTCGTCTGAGGGGGTGAGTGGCATCGGACCCTTGTCCGACCCCACTCTTCCCCTTGGAGCCTCGGCCTTGGTGAGCTCGGCTCCGACATCTGCCTCGGAGCCTTCCCTTTTGGTAGGCCCTGGAGTTCCGGTTTCCTTGGAACGGGTTCTCTCGGACCTCCCTGGGGGGGGGCCTTCGAGGTGATGAAGAGTGTGCTGGCCTCTGGACTCAGCCAGCAGTCTGTTCCCTTAGCTCCTCCCTCTACGGTGCCTGTCGATATCTCTGCCATCTCTCTTGCTCCCGGACCCAGAGATCCTCCGCCTCAGGTTTCCCCATTGGGAAGGACCCCCTCTTCCGAGGATTCTCCTGATCAGTCAGGAGATCCTCCGCGCAAGAGGATTTGTAAGAGGAAACACATAGACTCCCCTGAGTCTATCACTTCAGATACCGACTTAGATGAGTCGGAGGGATCCCCAAGATCCCTCTCTGAGGATGTCTCCTTTTCAGACATCCTAGAACTCCTAAAGCAGAGGGGAAACTGGCCCTCCAATAATCCCTCTGAGGATGAGTCGGTATACCTAGAGGCGTTTGGATCTCGGCCCTCCACCTCCTGGGTGTCTCCGCCTTTCGACCCCCTTATGGAGGTTATTGCTCGAAAGGCTTGGGCTGCTCCTGACTCTGTAGAGCCAGTTCCTAGGAGGCCGTCTAAATTTATTACTGCCCCTTCGGATAAGCAATTCCTTACGAAAGGTGTCCCTGCTGATGCCATGGTGGTGGCGGCTGCCACTAAGAAGGAACTTGCAGATCCTTCCGTACCTGTCCATCCTCCTAATAAGGATTCTAGGACCATGGATAGGTACGGTAAGCGGATGTTCTCTTCAGCGACCTTTTCTATGCGCTCGCTGAACTACTTATGTCACTTCACCAGACTCCAAAGGGACATCCTTAAGGAACTAGGTGAGGTAGTTCAGGATCCCACAGCTGCAGGGGCTCAAGAAAAAATTGCTTCGCAGCTAGGAATCCTTAATTCTATTACTAACTCCTCCATGTGACTGATATCATATGCAGCAGATGGAGCGAGCAGGGCCGCAGGTACAGGTGTGGCTCTCAGACGCCAAGCCTGGATGCGGCTCTGTAATTTTGCAGATCCCTTTAAGGCGTCCTTCACAAACTCTCCCTTTGATGGGTCAGCTTTGTTTGGCCCTCAAGTGAAGGATACATTGACCAGGTGTGAGCAGGACGGCAAGACTCTTTCTGCCATAGGGGTCTGTTTTTCCACCCCTTCTAGACCTTACCCTAAAGGTCAGAAGGGTGGCAAGATGTGGTTCCGCAAATCCCAAGGAGTCACGCCGGATACACGTGGTCAGTTTACCCCTAGAGGCAGAGGGGGTAACAATAACAGACGCCGCTCTAGAGGCAGAGGGGGTCCACAGAACCAGGGAAGCAGAGAGCCTCTCTCTGACAAGCCCTTTCAGCATCCCTGAGATGTTGCCCGACTGTCCATCCTTGGAGGCAGTCGGGGGAAGACAATCGCTGTACCCAGAAGCCTGGCGTTCCCTCACTCAAGACAGATGGGTACAGTCAATCATATCCGAGGGTTACAAAATTCCTTTCGAGGAAAGTCCTTTCTCTCACTCAAATTCCCTTCCAGATGTACCACCCGGTCTAAGGGAAGTTGCAGAGTTAGAAGTATTAAAGCTTCTACAATAAAGAGCCATTCAGCCAGTTACAACAGACCATTCAGAGCCCGGAATCTACTCAAGATTCTTTTTGGTCCCCAAAAAGACGGGAGACTGGAGACCAATATTGGATCTCAGCAGACTCAACAAGTCTGTGAAGAAGACAAGATTTCGAATGGTCACACTTCAGTCAATCCTGCCCTTCCTAGAGAAGGACAACTGGATGTGCTCAATAGATCTTCAGGATGCGTACTATCACATAAAAATTCACAGACGCTCCAGAAGGTTTCTCCGCCGGCTGGGGTCCAGTCATTTCCAATTCAGAGCCCTGCCCTTTGGTCTCACTACAGCCCCCAGAGTGTTCACCAAATGTATGGCAGTGGTCAGGGCTCACCTGAGACGTCAAGGATTCCAGGTGTTTCCGTATCTCGACGACTGGCTCCTGTCAGCCACCACCAGGCATCAACTTCTTCAAGCCAGGGATTACACAATAAATCTTTGCACTCAATTGGGAATTTCGATCAACTACTTAAAAATCCTCCTTATTGCCCTGCCAGTCTATTACTTTCATAGGCGCAAACTTAAACACTGTTCGGATGTCAGCAACCCTCACAGACCAAAGAATCTCAGATATACAAAGTCACGTGAGGATCATCCTAGCCAACAAGAAAGTACAAGCCAGAATGGTTCTAAAGGTGTTGGGCCTCATGGCTGCGGCCATTACCCTTCTTCCCCTGGCCCACTTCTATATGCGCCTGCTTCAGTGGATGTTGTTCACTCAGTGGTCTTACCAACAACTTCCAATGCGTCACCAAATTCTGGTGACACAAATTTGCAGGAATCATCTTTCATGGTGGATTACTTCTCCCCAGATTCACCAAGGCAGACCCTTTGTACCCCCAGCCCCGGTAGCCACTGTCACTACGGACGCCTCCCTGATCGGGTGGGGGGGTCATTGTCAGGGCAGGATGGTTCATGGGACGTGGCAACCATTCGAATACCACCTGCACATAAATGTCCTAGAGATGAGAGCAGTGCTTTTAACGTTGCAAGCCCTCAATGACTTTCTTCCTTTGGGAACAATTGCAGTTCACACAGACAACATGTCTGTGGTATGGTATATCAACAAACAGGGCGGAACCAAGTCCTACCCCTTGTGTCGAGAAGCTCTCAGACTTTGGCAATGGGTGATCTCCTCTCATCGGTTTCTGGTAGCAACGCATATCCCTGGGAAAACCAACTTTTTAGCGGACAGATTGAGCAGAGCTATTCTCATGCCTCACAAGTGGTCTCTCAAACAATCTATAGTGGAGGAGATTTTTCTAGAATGGGGCCGCCCATGTTGCGATCTTTTTGCTACTCCCCAAAACAGCAAATGCCCAGACTTCTTCTCTCATTTCCCACTGCCAGGCCATCCCCCCAGAGACGCTCTAACCCAGGATTGGCCCCAGGGACTTCTTTATGCCTTTCCTCCCTTTCCGCTTATTCCACAAGTACTCCATAAAGCCTCCGTTTTGAGAGCCAAAATGATTCTCATTGCTCCCTATTGGCCTCGACAGATTTGGTTTCCGTTCCTCCATTGTCACCTTTTGGTGCAGCCGTGGCATCTGGACCCAGTACCAGACCTTCTTATTCACCAATCGGGTCAGCTGCACCGGTCTATCCCTTCTCTCAACCTCACAGCATGCTTGCTCCACTTCCTTCCTTAGCCAGGCTTCCTTTGATCTCTAATCCTGTTAGGGACATCATAGTAGCTTCCATAAAATCCTCTACTAGAAGGATTTATACTAGCAAATGGAAACGCTTTTCTTGTTGGGCAAAAGCTAAAAATATTGATCCCTTTACTGCTCCAGTACAAGCAGTTTTGGATTTCTTAGCGGAAATCTTTCACGCGGGCTCTTCTTCTTCCACGGTCAAAGTTCAGTTGGCTGCTATCTCCAACTTTCATGTCGGGTTCGCAGATCATAACATTATGTCCCACAGGCTTTGTAGAGCCTTCTTAAAAGGAATCTTTCTCCTGAAACCTCCAATCAGGAGTCCTCCTCCTCAATGGGACCTAAATTTAGTGCTGACATCCTTGATTCTTCCTCCCTTCGAGCCAGCTGTTTCATGTTCCCTGAAATTTCTTTCGTGGAAAACTTTATTCCTGGTTGCTATTACATCGCTAGAGGGTATCTGAACTTCATGCACTCTCTGTTCGTCCCCCCTATTTAGTCTTCCACAAAGACAGAGTATCATTGAGAACTAATCCGACCTTTTTGCCTAAGGTCGCCTCAAAGAGTAATTTGAATCAGTCTATTGATCTTCCTGTATTTTTCCCGAACTACTCAAACAGATCGGAACAAAAACTACATTATCTTGATGTTCACCGCCAACTCAGATATTATTTGGACAGAACAAAACAATTCAGAAAATCCGATCAGCTCTTTGTTTCTTATGCTGATAACAAAAAAGGCCTTCCCGTCTCAAAAGTGACATTATCTAGATGGCTTTCTTCTGTCATCTCTGAAATTTATCAGCTCAGGGGAAAACAGCTGTGCTCGAAACCTAAAGCACATTCAACCAGAAGCTTAGCCACTTCCACAGCCTTTCAAGCTAGACTTCCTTTAGACACTATTTGTGCAGCAGCCACTTGGGCCACTCCTCATACCTTTGTTTCTCATTACAAATTGGATTTGGCCTCCAGGGACAGAGCCAGTTTTGGCTCTACAGTTCTCAAGAGTCTGTTCCATTGAGCCACCCAGGATAGAGGTGCTAGGGACGCGGTCCCATCAAGCAAGAATGAAGGCGAGATTGACAACTTAACATTGAGAAGTTATGTACCTACCATAACGTTCCATGTTAGTTGTCTTCTCTCGCCTTCTTTCTTGCGACCCTCCCTCCTTCCCCCTGGCCTGGACAGACCTTTTTCTCTCTACATGGAAGTATGCTTATTAAGACCATACAGTTCTGGTCCTCCATAACCATCCTTCAGGCTTTTTTCTCTGCCTTCTTTCTTCCTTTTGGGAAGTTCTTATGCTAGGTGTTATTGCCTATAGACAACAAACAAGATCTGGGTACTTACTGCCTTGCATCATGGGATATGGGGCTGCCTCGAGCTGGTAAAAGTGACTCTTGAGCTTAGCAAAGTGCCGAGTCGGAGCCGAGGATCGGCTCCGAACCCATCAAGCAAGAAAGAAGGTGAGAGAAGACAACTAACATGGAACGTTATGGTAGGTACATAACTTCTCATTATGATAAATGGGGAGAAAGAGCCAAGTAATGGGATATTAGAATGGCAAGGGGGAGGAGAGGCCTGGTCCATTACCCTGCCTAGTGCCCCATTTGACCGTGATCCTGCTCTGGTTGGAAAAGGGAGCTACAGCATAATGTTTTATTTAAGGGAGGATTCAAACCCTGTACTAAATGGTTGCAGATGAGGAAAATACACTGTAGGTCAGGGATCAGCCAGAAAATGATAATTAAAAACATACTATATTTCTCTAAAGATTCCCATCAAAATGGAGGAAGAGAACAGGTCAGATTTATAGATAATACTTTTACAATATCAAAACAAATTTGAGAATTGTGGGGGCCTACAGATGCCCACTGTTGCCAGAAGATATATAAGATGTGAAGTTGACAACTCTTTTTTTACTGTTCTGTGGAGCTTTATCATTGGGCTACCTTCAAAATGGTGCTTTGAGCTCAGTTAGACATTGCAGTTAATAAATGCAATAACTAAATAAAAACTACCTCATTGGGTGATATTGGGGCAAGATCCTCATACACCCACAAAGAGGGCTTTGCCTCTTGCATCATTTACTAAATATAATCACTTTCAAGTTCATGCCAGTGTGGAGGAGATTAGTAAATTAACAGATTTTAGCTTTCTAGAAATTGTTAATGTTACAACTGATAACTGTTGTGGAAGCACACCTGTTGCAACTACATTCAAGAGTAGGGTAATTTCCATTGTTCAGAAGGATATATTCCACAAAGTAGGGAAGATACTTTTTTTCTTTCTTAAAAGAAGTTAGAGATCATAGCGTAACATTTAGATAACAACCCAAGTGCAGGCAACCATGGGTGCCTGATAGATAAAAATGTAATATAATTATAAACAGTAATATGTTTATGAAAAGTCATTCTAGATAGTTTCATCTCCGATATTGACATTTCCAGTAAACAAGAAAAGGAAATAATAAACTTGGGTATGGAAACTTTTATAGTTATAGCAATGTCAGTAAATAGTCACACATTACTAACACATAATAAGTTATATTATTTTCAAGACTTATATTACAAAGATGTTATACCATTACATTTATTATCAATGCAAAATTCATTATGTACATGAGGGTAAAACTAGTTGAAGTAAACCAACCAACCTTCAAAGAAAAACAAACTGCAGTCTACTACCACGTAAAAGAGGGTAAGTTATTGGAAAAAAGTGCTTTTGTGTTCTAAAACAACACTTTCTCAAGTTCTTGAAGAACTTGAAAAGTGTTTTAGAAGTGGATTGCAGTTTGTTTTTTATTGAAGTTTTATTGTCAAAGCAATAAAATAATGTAAGGGTAGTTCCAAATAGTATCATAATATGAAGAAAGCATGTACACCAATCACAGGGATGTAAAAAAATAAGAAAAAGAAAAAAAAAATCAACATTCCATTAAACAGAATGTAAGACTAATACAGAATATACCTAAATCAAGATGTTATGTTATGTTCTATTTAGTAATATTTAGTTAAGCCATTGTCTTTGTTCTATTTCTAATTAACAATTTTTAACTTCCAGACATGAAAATAATGGACAAAGAACTACAAAATCAGGGACATGTGGCCAAAAGTAAGAACACAGGATTACTGCAAACCTTACATATTCATTGGCAAAGGACTCCTTCATTTTCCTGTAAGACTGTGGGAATCAGCAAATATAGTACCATTGTGCAATATGTAATAAAACAGAATATACATTCGTTGAAGATTTAGGACATTACAGCTACTTCTCCACCATAAAGGGCTTATATGCACTGACTGCCTCCCATGGAGGTACTATAGATATAGTATCCTTTTAAGGGTTTCCTGTTTTGGAAAGAGGGACCCATGCACATAAGTTATGTATCAGTCATAATACATTATAGTACAGAATAAGTGAGTCATCTTTATTTCCATATCTGTGTGTGTGTCTCTTTCTCTCTCTTTACATATATATATATATATATATATATGTATGTATATATATATTACATATGGGTCCCCTTCACATGGTCGACTCCTCAGAAAGTCGACTTTCATATGGCCGAGACCATATGATAGACTTTCGAAAAGCCGACCATGGGGAGCCGCTATTTCCATACAGTGCGGAATGGGAAAATGTCCCTCTTCCGCACTGTAGTGTGATCTTGGAGCTGATATATTTAAGTTACGGGAGGTGTGGGGGTGGAGCCTCCCATGGGGGGGCAGGGGGTGGAGCCCCCTGCTAACAGTTTACGGTAAGTGTTTGTTGTGTTTTATGTGTTTATTTTACGTGGTCAGCTTTTCGAAAGTCGATCATATGGTCTCGGCCATATGAAAGTCGACTTTCTGAAAAGTCGACCATGTAAAGTAGACCCATTTATATATATATATATATATATATATATATATATATATATATATATATATATATATACACACACACACACACACACACACACACACACACACACACACAGCTAGTAAGGCTAGATTTTGATGGTAAATGTGGCATATGAGAAAAGAAAAATCTTGAGTGTGTCATTCTTCTTCATCATCTAACACTTAAGAAAGGTATTATAGCTAAAGTGTTTTTTAATGAATACATTGTTTTAAGATGAAGTATGTATGCATAATTTTATTTTCATAAATAAAAGCATGCTCCTTGTATCCCTTGTAGTGGACTTTGCCCCTTCATACCTTTTGCTGTATTATTCTCACCCATAGTTCACTAAATCTCTTAGAAATAATCAACATTAGCAGGAATTGTAAAAAAAAAACAAAAAAAAAACTGTCAGCCGTTACATATATTTATAACTTTAATCTCTGACCCTCCCACTCACATTTCACATGTATGTCAGTGAATCAGATGGAGTGCTGGCATTCCTTGGTTTATGACCTTATCCTAATCCTTTATCTTTTATTACTTTATCCTGAAATTCTAATTTAATTCCTAAAACTTAATAAAGCCAAGAGCATATGTATTGCTGTGCTATATATACCCCCAGGACAGAACATTCCAATATTTGACAACATACTATCCTGGATAACAGATACCATCACAAATGAAATTATCCTCCTGGGTGATGTAAACATTGACTGGCAATGTTTATCTGCAAATTCAGTGATCAACAGCATGAACCTCTTTGAACTCACTCAGTTTATTAATACACCAACAAGACATGGCAAAAATAACTCCCAACAATCTATCGTGGACTGGAGTCTGGTTACCAACCCATCTAATTTTATCGCCTCACATACCCTCCCCGATAATCACCTGCCAGCTTATACCCACAGGACTATTACACAACTAACAAAAGAACATAAGCTCAAAACCACCCGTAATCTCTCCAAATTATTTAAGGAGTCTTTCACTGAATCTCTGAAGGCAGTTAACTGGCTCAACTTAAAAAGACTCCCCTTAAATGATGCAGCTAAGTACTTCAATGCAGCATTTCTAAACATTCTTAACACCTTAGCCCCACAGCATACAAAAATAATTAAAATTAGTCATACCCCACAGCTCACCAACCAATGTAAACTTCTTATGAAAGACATACCCTGGGATTCAATAAACTCCGTTCAGGAAAATCACTATTCTTGTATGGAGTGGTTCGTGTCCGTATAGCACATAGATAATAATCTATCTAATATGATTATATATATTGTATATAATCTTCCTCATAATAATGCAGGGGGCATGTTCAAGTAGTGCACAGACATTGAACACTCCCCCTGCACTCAGAAAGTGCCATACAATACTTTATAATATGATCTGGCATAATATTAGAGAATTACTCTAATATTATGCCAGTATTTCAGTGTGCGCAGAAACTGAAGTGAAATAAATTAACCTTTCAGTGTCTGCGGGCACTGAAATACATGCAGCAGCAGGAAAGCAATGCAGTGGGTGTGTGACAGGTTCTATGACATACCCCTTGCATTGCAAAAGTGCCGTACAACACCTCCACAACCTGCTAAAGCAGGAAATGTGTACAAATGCACAAATAATAGGGGATAAATCCCTGAAAAGGGACACATCATACATATTGCCCTCACAAGCTTAGAAAGTTGATAGAAAACAGGTCATGCATTAGCATGAATTACCGAAGGATAGAAGTCTGAAAGCAAATGTATGCCAATATTCCTTGACAGCAGTCCATGTGGACAAAGGCACAAATAATGGGAGTAAAAAAAACAATAAAAATAAGGACACTTCTGAAATATTGCCCTCACACACTTACAAAGCTGATAGAAAATAGGATATGTATTAGCAGGAATCTTTGAAGGATAGAAACCTGAAAGCCAAATGTATGCCATTATTTCCTGATTGCAGTCCTCAATGGCTTGTCAAAACACCACAATACTCACTATATAACATAATAATATTATATATTTTTTTCTAGGCTAAAGAATGTTTAAGAGTAGCTAAGTGGGTGTTCGCATTATGGACCTCTGCTTACCATAGCTTAAACATGCCATAGGAGATAAATACAAATATAGAGGTGACATTTCCAAGCCGATGTAGTGTAGTGGTTAGAGTCGGGCTTTACATGCAGGCATTCATGGTTTGAGTACCAAGACAGGCAACTTATTTGTATATGGGAAAGTAGTGTTAAAATTATTTTTTTAAATGTAAATTATGTAGCAACTGGTTGTTGTCAACCAGGGTAGTGTAACTGGTGTACAATGTAAGTGTGAGTGCATATAACATGTGAAACCACCCATGTACACACAAGTGCCCCATATAGTATTGTCACACCCCTTGCCAATGTAAGGAAAGCACATAGAAGAATGTCATGTAAAGTACATCATATACACTTAATAAATGAAGTCAGTCCTCTGATATATTTAAAAAATTAAAAGTGAGCAATGGTTAGCAATGCTCAGCTATGCTTAGCAAGTGTAACCATTGCTAAGACGTAAATGCTAAGCAGCAGGTAGCTCAGTTAAGTGGATTTGCGCACTGTTAAACACTGCTCAACAACTTCCCCTTTAAGCAGTGTTAAAACCATCTTAGCAGATTTGCGCACTCCTTATCAAATGGCTGGCATAGGAGAGGGAGTGTGCTTTCGGGTGCAACTCTGGAGCATTCGGGAGTCCAGGGTCATGGTTGGACTCCTAGTTAAAAACCATGAGGAGAGACTGCTGCAGGGCCAGTACCAGGGCTCCCAATACAAAGCGGTGGCCTGGGACTGCCTCACACGTGACCTCACCATTGCTATTGGCATCCCCCAGACTGGTGAGCAGGTACGGCACCACTATGCTGACCTAAAGAGTAGGAAGGGGGCAGTCTTGGACCAGTGGATCCAAGATGGATGGGCCCAGAATGCTCCAGTAGTGTGTAATTATCACTATCAAGTAGTTTGTAGCAAATACTAGCCTGAGAATGTGATAGACAGATATGCATAATGTGTGTTTTTCTCCCATACAGCTGCAGCAGAGAGGGCTGTGAACATGGAAGCCCATTGTGACAGACTGCTGAGGCTGCACCGACAGGCTAGTGAGTGCAAATCTGTTTTGCAGTATTTTGTTAAAATAGCTAAGAAGCAGGACATTGCTTACTGCTAGTAGGTATACTGTTACTGTGTGAAGTGAATAAATAAAAAAGTATGGCTGACGAATATTGAAGTACAATAAAGACCCTTAAAACTGTTGTGTTTATTCCAGTATGTTGTTGTAGACATATATAGAATGTATACAGGGTCTTCACAGAAAATTTGCCTGTGACAGCATACATTAACTGAGGTGCATCTGTGAACAAGCTGTTAGGAGAAACCGTAGATGGTGTAGCTGTAAAACAAGATATAAATTAAATGTGAAATATATACTGCACTAAGCTCTGAACCCTGAATAGTAATATGGAAAGTACAATGCGTGTACCATGCAGCATTGCCTTGTGTTAACCTTTGCTTTCCAGGTTGTAGTAATCCAAGGGAGTAAAACACAGTACAGTACCTATCTGTCATGCATACATCACAGAATTACAATTTCAGACTGTCTAACCAAGAGACTATTAGGCAGAAACCATTAAAGCAAGAAACAACAGTTCCCCGGTAGCTCTGTGTGATGAGAAATAGCTTAGTTGTTAATTTTGCACACCCAGACACAATTTGAATCCAGGGAGTGGTACTAAGATGTGTGCATATGTACACACAAAGAATCACGAATAAATGTAACAACAGTCAGGTAGTGTTAACAGATATTTTCCCCACAGGTTTTACAGGTAAGTAAATGTTGCCAGTAGCTATATGAAGGGTATACTAATAAACTGTGTACAACTGTTCAATTGTCCCACCATATGCCTGCAAATGACAGCAGGGTAGGTACATACAATGTGCAGTCTTCCCGAATCATACCTCTCAACTGTGCAGATATTCACTGAATGTCCAGATATTTGTCTCACATGTTTGGTCCGTTTTACATAAAGTAGTGGTGTCATGGCAATTCAGTGGCAAACCATTACAGACTGAAGTTAGAAAATTATGATAGACATACAATTGTCAGATGTCATATCCATCAGAAAAGCCATGCAAATGCAAAACCTGCTATTTTATCAACTTTCTACGTTTGTAAGAGCAATATCTAAACATTGTCTATATTTATGGGCCTTTTTCCCACTTTTATGTATGGCTTTGTCCAGATGTCATGCTCTAAGAGGTTGAGAGGTATGTTTCCAATGCATGTCTCTCAAGTGTCATGCTGTCATGGCTAGTGGTCACTGCTGCAAATAATCCTGGACACAGATAGGAAACCAGTTGATGTATGCCAGTAGCATACTCACCTAACAGCAGTTCAGGGTTCCCCTCCTGTGCCAGATATGTAACCCTGACATGTACGAGTCCCCTCTAGTCATATACCCAGAGTTGTTTTGTACTACAGAAGCTATGGCCCTAGGTAAATGTAAAGTGAGGCCAGACCCATAGAGTATTGAGCAGTACTGTGTGGAAAATAGAAGCATAAACAGTTGTTAATGGATTTTCTGTCCCTCCACCATCTGCATCAATAACTATTACTCATATACTATGGGTATGTTGTGCTCCAACCTTAATGCTGGGACTTGTGTTATATTATTGTTAATATGTCTGACTGCTTGCATGTTAACATATCTTGTTCAAATACCATTGCTGGTGGCCTGTTGCCGACAGTGTTACTGGCATGCTGTTATGATGCACACTGTTGTTCCATTTATACATGTGTTCTGTTTGCTATGCAACTGTTTCATATCTGTTTTATGGGGTTAATTGGAACACCCATGTATGCTGCTATAACTAATCTTGAAATGTGTTCATGACTAACCAACATATTTTGCAAAACCTCAACATCATAGCGCATTTGGGAAGGCAGATTCCAGCGGATCCACCTGTCCCACCTCATCTGGCTATGGAATCAGGCCGCAGCATGTCTGGGACCCAACCCAGATCTCCCTCATTTGCTGGTCCTGCACCACCTTTAAGTGGAATCACCTTAGGAACGGGGCCCGTCCCCCCCCCTGGGAGTGGGCATGGACAGGAGTCTGTCACCCGCAGTCAGGTCCGGGATTTGGTGCACAGCACCCTTTGAGCCGAGTTTGGAGAGCAGCTGCGCCAGATTGAGGGCCGCCTGGTGGACCTCAATGGGCAGGCTGTCCTCACCCTCAACACAGCCACCTGTGAGGCCGTGAAAATACAGTGGTGACTGCCCATGGATGGGGATTTCAGTCCCACTGTAACCATATGGGAGCCCAAAGGCTTCGGATTCCCAACCACCTTCCCCATCAAATATATTTACACCCCTCATGTGTCATATACCGCCTCTGTCTGCTGTCTTGTCTGTCTTGTCTATCTCCCTACCCAACCTACTTCCCCAGACATAACTACAATACTTCCCCTACATTCCACTCTCACCTTAAAAAAAAAAAGAAAAGGGCATCTGTCCCAAAAAAAATGTCACCCCATACATAGCTCTCCATTTTGCACACATGTCCACTGGACACATGTAATCCAGTCCAATTGGCTTAACAACACATTTCTGTTGTCCTCTGGGGTTTGAGTGTCCAAATTCACCTCCAAATTCTGTATAAATGCACAGCTGTTGCTGTATAAGAAATTGACAGCTGTGAACCTTCCCTACACCCATCCTGCACATCCCTGGCTATATTTTATATTGTTTTTTACTCTGTGTGCCCCAAGAAATTAGCTCAGGTGTAAGTGGGAATAAGCGAGTTTGCACACTGCTAAGTGAAACCAGCACAGATTAAGCATCTGTACATTTAATTGTGTGTTGGAATCACTTAAAGTCGCACAAACCGGCACAAACCCACTTAAAGCCACTTAAAACTGCTTTAATCACTCTGTCTCCAACAGCCACTGTTCTACCTAGCAACAAAATAATCAACTCTGCCAAGTCTCAAACCCAGGGCCCTGTACACCATAGTTAGAGCAATGTACCACTGCACCGTTTGAGTGGTAAAGGATGGCTGATGCTTTTTCAAACATATCATGCAGTAGACTTATTCAACCGTAGGGAAAAGATTCTGTAGAATCAGTCAGGGTTTGTATATCTACATATACACATGTATATATGGAGATGATATATATGGAAAAATATATACATAATATAAATAGAAATATACATGTACAATATATGTACATACACACACATATATATATATATATATATATATATATATATATATGTGTGTGTTTATATATATATATATATATATATATATATAAATGAATATATATATAAAAAGAAAGAAAAATATATAGCTATATATCTGTGTATGTATATATATATATATATATATATATATATATATATATATATATATATATATATATATATATATATATATATATATATATACTATATATATATATATATATATATATATGTATATGTATATATATATATATATATATATATATATATATACTCTCATAACATGTAGTGGAGTCATACCTCAGAACCATACCTCTCAACCTGTTAGTGCAAGAAATCTGGCCAAAGGCTATTAAAATGGGGGGACAATGGACCAAAACTGGGACATATTTTAAATATTGCTCTTGTAAATGTAGAATGTTGCCAGAGTGACAGGGTTTGTTTCAGCATACTTGTTCTGAAGGATGTGAGCTCTGAAACTGAAACGTATGTCATCATTTACTGACAGAAATCCTCAGATCATCACAATGATTTACCATGGAAATAAAAATAATGAATCTGTGGAACAGACCAGAAATATGATCAATAAACCTGGACATTCTGAAACAAACCGGCCAGTCAAGAGGTATGCTCAGAACCCCTTAGTGCAACAAATCTGGACCAAGCCTGACTAAGTGAGGGAGAGAGTCATGAAAATAGGGACATATCTGAAATACTGTAGTAGATAAGCTGACACAGTTATTGCAATAACACCCTCCCTTCTGTCCTAACATATATTGACTGAAATAGCACAAGTCCAACACTCAATTACTTCTCACTAGTTAGTGACTTAAATCCTCACATCATCCCACTGATGTGTCAGAAATACACAACACTTATGAGGGCCAGGCAACAGTACATCCTATAAATATCTGGACATGACATCACATTAGGGAAACTACACTCAGCTGTTAAGCATGTCACTAAGCACTGTCCAAACTACACTCAGACTGACACAACACTAACCCAAATCTGCCATGGAGAATTACACATGTATTTGCAAATATATCAGGCACTACAGGGATATAACAGCATTGAAAAACAGACACTATTGTGAAAGCTCACATCCACAACCAATTTCACCACAGTCACAGTGACATACCAGTAAGCCAAATGAACAGTAGGGTATAAGGACTTTGTGAACCAAAACATCTCATCGTGTTTGCCACTCACACACTGCCGCTAACATATACTGGCCCAATTTACAGTGAAGTATGACGGCTGGCCATGGTATTGGACATGTCTCAGTCTGCCCCTACAAACTTATACAACTGATAGACCACCAGAAACTGGAGCAGCATGCACAGTCAGATAGAAAAGGAGCAATAGCACATACATCTACCCCCTCCCTACACAGCCCAAATAACATTTACACACTATACTGCTACACAATCCTGACAGTCTGTCAACAATTGCCAGTAATACACAGACCTCATAACTGTTCATAGTCCCACAGAATGTCCAGGCTTTGTCCTCATATATAAGGCCTCTTACACATAACATGTCTGCCATTCTGAGATATCACTGGGATGGTATCAGGAATGAAGGCACTAAATAATGATATACCCTACCTAGCGACCTCTTACTGCACGACATCTGGACAAAGCCTGACATACTTGGGGGACAGAGGCTCAAAAACAGGGGCATATGTGAAATATTGCTGTTATAAACTGAGACAGTTGCTGGTGTAACAGGGTTTGTTGTAACATATCTTTTCTGAGGGATATGAAGTCAGAAACACAAATGGATGACACCATTTACTGACTGCAATCCCCACAGTATGCTACTGATTTTCCAAAGACAAAAAAAAAATGTCTGAGGAACTCACCAAACATGAGAGGCCAAAATCTGGCCATTCTGCGGATAGCCCTACACTTGAAAGTTATGCCAACTACATAACACTGTCAGGCTTAAAGTCACGCAGAAAACCTATGTCCACACAAACCCTGTTAAACTAGCATTAATTCAACTGTATAACAGCAATACTTACATTCTGTCCCTATGTTGGAACATTCTCCCCAAGTGTGTTGGGCTGTCTCCACAGTTTTCATTGTAAAAGGTATTTTCGACTACCCTCTGTGATGCTGTTGTTCACACACCTCCATGAAGTCCTCCTCACAGGCAAGAAAAAGGGCCAACGCCCACATAAAGTACTCAATTATAGGAGTGTGTTGCCATGTCATTGGCTATAGGAATAACAACACAGCTGTTCTGCATGCAGTTAGCAAGTGCGGGACACCAATTGGTACACAGGCCATCAGCTGCTCATGAGCATTACTTACAAAAGGCAACCTGCTGCCTGTGCAAAACAGATGTATACCCTACATCTCGGAGACAGAGAGAGAAAGACAGATAGACAAACCAATCAACACATATTGGAATCAAACCAACCATACCTGGAAAAAAAAGTATGTCAAACAAGTAAGCATGTAATGGAATGCAGTAGGGGGTATGTAATAATGGGAAATAGGAAGTTCAACAAATATGTCTCAACAAGACTTGCTGTACTGATATATTGCTGATAAAAACCTATGGCCATAGCATCTGGGTCTGTCTGCAGTGACATGGATCACAGCTGAGGCCCCTGAGTCACCCTAGGAAAGGATGGCTCACATATGACTACTACTGGAGTGTGTGTTGAACAATACTGACAGTAACACTGCTAGGCGAGCTACTGGGATGTCATAGATATCCATATGTTAATTGTGAATACAACTATGATATACGTGTTTGTCTCAGAAATGTGAGAGACCTGTACAGGCTATTTGCATAGTAAACTACTGTTGCAGATGTGTGTGTTGAACTGCATGTGATATACTGAGCTCATACCATTCAACTATCCAGTGTTATGCACATTGACCATATGTGTGCATCATATTTGTAGTCATTTACTCAAAGAGTTGTGTTATGTCAGGCAAATCATTGGCAACCTGTGAAGACTGACATTACAACATCTCCTTTTCCTTCTTTTGGTTGTTCCCGTTAGAGTTCGTCACTGTGGTTCATCTGTCTCCATTTCTTCCTGTCCTCTGCATCTTGCTCTGTCACATCAACCACCTCCATGTCCTCTATCACCACATCCATACACCTCATAGTAGGCCTTCCTCTTGTCCTCTTACCTGGCAGATTCATCCTTACCATCCTTTTTCCAATATACTCAGCATCAGTCCTCAGCACATGTCCAAACCAACATAATCCCACTACTCTCTGGCTTTATCTCCAAACCATCCAACCTGGGCTGACCTTCTAACATACATATTACTAATCCTGTCCACCCTTGTCACACCCAGTGCAAATCATAACATCTTTAAATCTGCCATGTCCAGCTCTGACGTCTGCCTTTTTGTCAGTGCCACTGTCAAAAACCCATATAACATAGCTGGTCTCATTACCCTCCTGTAGACCTTCCCTCTCACTCTTAATGGTACTCGTCTGTCACAAATCACTCCTGACACTCTTCTTCACCCTCTCCATCTTGCCTGTACTCTCTTCTTCACCTCTCCCCCACACTCATCATTACTTTGAACTATTGATCCCAAGTATTTAAACTCATCCACCTCTGCAAACGCTACTCTCTGCATCCTCACAATTCCTCTATCCTCCCTCCCATTCACACACATATATTCTGTCTTAGTCCTGCTGACCTTCATTCCTCTCTAAAGCATATCTCCACCTGTCCAGGGTCTCCTCAACCTGTTTCCCACTCTCACTACAGATCACAGTGTCATCTGCAAACATCACAGTCAATGGGGACGCCTGTCTGATCTTGTCTGTCAACCTGTTCATCACCACTGAAAATAAGAAAGGGTTCAGAGCTGATCTCATATGTAATCCCACCTCTACCTTAAATGCATCTGTCACTCCCACTGCATAACTCACCACTGTTACACTACCCTTATACATATCCTGTAGCACTCTTACAGATTCCTCTGCCACTGCTGACTTCCTCGTACAATACCACAACTCCTCTGTAGGCAACCTGTCTTATGCTTTCTCTAAGTCCGCAAAGACACAATGCAACTCCTTCTGATCTTCTGTGTACTTCTCCATCAACACTGTCAGAGCAAACATCGCATCTGTAGTGCTTTTACCTGGCATGAAACCATACTGCTGATCACTAATCCTCACCTCCCTTCTTAACCTAGCTTCCACTACTCTTTCCTGTAACTTCATGCTGTAACTGGTCAGTGTTATCCCTCTGTAGTTACTACAGCTCTGCACATCACCCTTATTCTTATAATCAGTACCCAAATGCTTTTTCTCAACTCCTCACTCATCCTCTCACTTTCCAAGATTTCATTAAACAATCTGGTTAAAATCACCACTGCCATTTCTCATAAACACTTCCATGATTCCAAAGATATGTTATCTGGGCCAACAGCCTTTCCATTCTTAATCCTCTTCATAGCTATCCTTACTTCCTCCTTACTAATCCATTGCACTTCCTGATTCACCATACCCACATCATCCAACCTTCTCTCTCTCTCATTCTCTTCATTCAACAGCCCCTCAAAGTACTCTTTCCATCTGCTCAACACTCTCTCCTTGCTTGTGAGTCTGTTTCCCTCATTATCCTTTATCACCCTTATCTTCTGCACATCCTTCCTAGCTCAGTCCCTCTGTCTGGCCAATCAGTACAGGTCCTTTTCTCCATCCTTATTGTCCAACCTTTCATACAACCCTTCATATGCCTCATCCTTAGCCTTCGCCACCTGTCTCTTTGCCATGCACCTCATCTCATTATACTCCTGTCTACTTTCTTCATCTCTCTGGCAGTCCCACGTCTTATTCGCCAACCTCTTTCTCTGTATACTTCCCTGTACTTCCTCATTCTATTACCAGGTCTTCTTGTCCTCCTTTCTCTGTCCAGATGCCACACCAAGCACCTTTCTAGTCATCTCCCTTACTAGCTCTGCTGTAGTTACCCAGATATTTGGTAACTCTTCACTGCCACCCACTGCCTGTCTTGACTCTTCCCTGAACTCAGCCTCACAATCACTGTCTTTCATTTTCCATTTGATCCTTGGTGCTGCTCTCACTCTCCTCCTCCTCTTCTTGATCACCAATGTCATCCACAGACCAACATTCCATACTGCCTAACTACACTTTCCCCTGTCACCACTTTACAGTCTCCAATCTCCTTCAAAATGGCTCTCCTGCATAGGATATAATCCACTTGTATGCATCTTCCTCCACTCTTGTATGTCACCCTATGCTCCTCTGTCTTGTTAAAATATGTATTCACCACAGCTATGTCTATCCTTTTTGCAAACTCCACCACCATCTTACCTTCTGCATTCCTTTGCTTAACACCATACCTACCCATCACTTCCACACCCCCTCTGTTCCCATCACCAAAATGCCCATTGAAATCTGCTTCAGTCACCACTCTGTCACCCTTGGGTACAGTCATCACCACTTCATTCAGCTCACTCTGTTTTTCTGTCTCATCCATCGCACACACAACTTGTGGAGCATATGCACTAACAACAGTCATCATTACACCACCAGTTTCCAGCTTCATAAACATCACTCTATCTGACACTCTTTTCACCTCCAAACACACTCTTGGCATATTGTTCCTTCAGGATAACCCTACACCATTTCTCCTCCCATCCACACCATGATAGAACAATTTGGACCCGACTCCGATATACCTAGCCTTACCCCCCTTTCATCTGGTCTCTTGCACACACACTGTATCAACCTTCCTTCTGTCCATCATATCAGCTATCTCTGTCCCCATACCAGTCATACTGCCAAGATTAAAAGTTCCTGCCCTCACTACTACACTCCTAGCCCTTCTCCTCTCTTCCTGCCATATGAGTGTTGGACATTTTCCAGGGTATGTCTGTGAATGCAAAGGCTACTGTGCTATCAAATGACTTGTGTGTTACAGCAATATTAAGAAAGTGTCACAAATTGTGGCCCATCGTCCCCCATGTATGTGTGACGTCTTCCAGATGTCCTGCTCTAACAAGTTGACAGGAATGACTGAGCAGCAAGAGTGTAAATACAGTGTGCCATACTAACGTAGAACAGAAATGTATATTAGGTATTACCTGTGCACATGTATTTATGAGTATCTGGCTGCCTCATAACAACAGACATGAGATGCAAGATGTCAGGTAAATAAGCTGTACATATTGTACATGTGTGTAACCTTAGTTTCATTGCATAAAACAGAGTTAGATTTCTACAGCTACTGGGTGTTGCATTGCCCAGACACAGACATGGGTACTAGAATAAGCATGATTATCAGGTTGAAATTGGAGAGGTGTCCAACTGTGTTATGACCTGGTGTCCATGTCTACTACAAACAGCTATATGACCACCTACATAGCTGTATGGACTCAACAATACCTTACTTGTAAAACCTTTCTCCACGAAAGTAGAGTAATTTCGTTTGCTGGACAGTAGCAATGCACAAACCACATAATTGCTCAGTATATTGGCTGTAAATGGCAAATTAGGAGCAGGCACCAACATGGCAGCAAGTCAACCTTTATCTGAATGAGCATATGAGATCACAGGTGGATTATTGTAAGGCTAACTATGAGTATAAATTGGACACATCCACCAAGGGCAATTACAAGGCTGTCTTCACATATGTCTGCAATCTCAGAGGCAACAACCCAACTCACCCTGTAGTGGTGGTCAATCTAACCACATACACACCATAGCTATAGCCAACCTGCTGCAGACAGGTTTAGGGCAAACATCACCCCCCTGGCTCAACATCAGTATAGGTGGATATGCACAGCACCTGCACCCCTCCCCTCATCATCAAGGAGCAGGTGCGTACTGCCTAATCAAAGTCAACAAGAGCAAGTCTTCATGAGACCTGATAACATTCCTGTCTGCATCCTACATGAACTCAGGCATATGCTTCCAATTCCATTACACACTGTATGCAAGCAAAGCCTGAGCACCATTGACATCCCATCTGCAAGGAAGATGGCCACTATCGTCCCTCTACACAAACTTGAATGATGAATGGTGGTTTATGCAATGTACTGACCCTGATTGGTGGGAACATGACACATCAGGACCAGGAGTGCAATGCAGGTTCATACTGTGCTGATAGATGACAGGGGTATGATGTGGTTGTAAGTGGTGGCTAATGATAGGCAATATTGATGTGCTGGCTCTGTAAATAACTCTGGGCAATGTATAAGGTCCTGTTATGTGTTTCCCTGTTTATCATTTCCAGGTGGCATGCAGCGTCAGCCAGCATACACTGCAGAGGAGAATGCAGCTATCACTGAAGCAATAATCCAGCACCGTGTGGTGCTGTTTGGCCATAGCCGACAAAATCTGTGGGAGCGGACTGTCCTGGGGGACGACCTTGTCCACAGAGTTAACACCTTGGGCCACTATGGCCACACATACGATCAGGTCAGGCATCGGGCAACTGACTTGATACTTTGTGCCCGGCAAAGGGCTGCTGCCATGGCCAGGGATTGTACTGCTACAGGTGGGGGTCCAGCCACACAGGCCCCACTTACAGCAGCAGAGGAGCTCCTTGCCAACCTTGGGGCAGCCCCCACACAACAGCCAACACAGGAAACACAAGTCATGGAGGTGGGTGGCACCCAGGCAACAGGCGAGGAGCATCCAGGTAAGGCCACAGTGCACATCACTTTAATCCTGTAGCAGTCACACTGTCTTCTATAGAGTATCTAGATGCATACGTCAGTTCAAACTGCATTTGTAGGTCGGGTTTAGTAATGCACACAAGTGCACATCTATGGTGAGGGACAGCAAATTGTGTACTATCATAGCTTGTACTGTACCTGTGCAGAAACGTATCATTCATCTTGTACCAATGCCAAATGTGAGTCTGCTGACAATACCTTCCCCCACAACTACATAGGTACCTCTGGTCTGGATGTGGGACAGCACCCTGAAGCCGGTGAGTATGGGATTCTCCTGTTGTGACTCACCAGTACCCCAGGCATGTTAAGGTCATGCATGTGACCATGCACACAACTGTTATTCTCAGCCATATTGCTATAGCTGCATGCTCACTTGTGGTGGGGTTAACTGCATTGCATCACAGTGGTCATCACAGGGGCCTATTTGCAGGAGATGTAACATATCTGTAGAATACCGCACAACCTGTCATTGCAAGAAATCTGGACAAAGACTGAAAAAATGGGGGGACAAAGGCCCAAAACTAGGGACATATTTTATAAATTAGTGTTATACACTGCATATAAATGGTGTGCACAAACCTGTTAGAATGCCAAGTATTTATGATATACAAAATTGAATAGCACAGTAAAACATTTCTGAACCCTTCCAACCTTTCATGTGATCTATAACCGGTACAATTCATTTGTAAAGCAAACAAAACTGTTAGGGGAACAATTATGTCACCTAAAAGACTTACAAGAAGCTAGATGAATACATGTGCACAGGCTGAAGCTAATACTGTGTTGAAGCAGTTTTCGATATTATTACAACATTACGTCTTCTTGGGTACACACCTGCCATCAATTATAGAGACTCTGATTAACAGCAAATAATGGTCAGCTGTCCTACCAGGATTATCCTAAATCTACTCAGTTGCCTGCTACAGCCACAGCCATAGTTCCCATACAGCTTACGAAGCAGCAAAGGGATCTCATTTGCGAAAGGTATCAGACCAGAGAAGGGTACACACACATTTCCTCAACATTGCATATGCCATGGAACATAGTGAAGACAGTAATCAAATGGTGGGGAAAATATGGGGCAAACATGACATTGCAAAGAACTGGACATCCCACCAAATGTGTGGAAAAGACAAGACCCAAACTGGTCAGGGAGGCTGCCAGGAGACCTACAATAACACTACAGGAGTTGCAGGAATCTCTGGCAAGTACCGGTTGTGTACTACATGTGACAATCTCCCGTATTCTGCACATGTCTGGCCTGTGGGGTATGTTTAGAAGATGGAAGCCTTCTCACACACAGAACAACATCCAGGTCTGGTGAATTTCTCAAGAAAAATACATTAGGTCTCCCAGTAGCATGTGGGGAAATGGGTTATGGTGTAATGAGACCGAGTTTGCATTTTTTGACCACAATGCCTAAAGGTTTGGCACAGAACAACACTGTACATTACCAAAAGAACACCATCCCTATGGTGAAGTATGATGATGGCGGTGTCCTGCTTTGCGGTTGCTGTTCATAAGCTGGAACTAGGCCTTAAGCCAAGGTGGAGACGATTAGGAACAGTTCAAAATACCAATCCCTTTTGGCCCCAAATATTCATGTGTCTGCTAGAAATCTGTGAATGGAGAGGACTTATACCTTTCCACACAACAATGGCCCATACCATACATCAAAATCCATAAAAGAATGTCTTCACCAGAAGACAATCAATGTTTTGAAATGGCCTAGCCAGAGTCCACACATACATCCAATACAAAATCTGTGGGGTGCCCTGAAGAGGCCTGCGCAAAAGTGTTGCCCTCACAATCTGACAGAGTTGGAGGGCTTCTGCAAGGGAGAGTGTACAAATATTGCTAAGTTGAGATGTGTTATGCTGATACACACATTCCCAAGAGGAATGACTGCTGTTATGAAATCAAAAGGTGCTTTAACAAAGTATTAGTTTAAGGGTGTGCACAGTCATGCAACCAGCCTATTGTACATATTTCAACTTCTACATTTTATCCCTAACCAATGTGTTTGTTCTTCAATTGGATTGCATGGGTTATAGGTCACATTAAAGGTGGGAAATGTTATCACATGATTTCTGTGGTCTCATGTTATATATCAGACAAACCTGGCATGTTAACAGGGGTGTCTACACTTATAATATCCACTGTAAGCTTAGAAGGTTGTTAGTGTAACCGGTTGTATTGTAACATACATGTACTGCAGGTTTTGAAGTGTGAGACTCAAAATATGTCATTAATTAGTGACACCAGTCCTCATATCATCCCAGTAATGTGTCAAACAAAGGATATATGATGAACAAACCAGAAATATGAGACACACATGTAGACATTCAGCGACAGTCTGCACAGTTGAGAGGTATGTTCTGTAGGAGTTGCCACTGTGCTATACAGGTGAACAGCAATTATGTGTACAGGGGTGCAGTGCATGCTACTTGAAGGCCAATTACCTACAAACTCTACTCGCATATCATAGAGGTGTATATAAGTAGTAACATTAAGTGGAAAGGGCTGCACTGCATGATGTTGAGAGCCTGTCCAGGGTGTGTATGTGGTAGTCTGACTGTGTTGTGAATGTCACCAGTTGGCTATGGTGAGGTCTATGTAGTGCCTGTCTGCCACTTCACCTATATGTGTGTGCATGTGTAGCAGCAAACAGTATAGTGCAGGTATTAATTTAGGGTCTATATCATAACATCAAAGTTGCAAAATCACGAATGTTATGATACTGAACCCAAAACCTTGAAGGCTGAAAACAGCGAAGCTGCGGAACATCAAATTCTTTCCCAGGGAAAGAATTAGGTGGGCTGTTTCTGCAGCTTCACTATTTCCTCCACTGTGGTGTGATTTCGGAGTTGGTATATTAAAGTAGGGGGGTGTGGGGGGCACAGCCATCCACATTGAGGGGTGTGGGGCAAAGCCCCCCACATTAGACATAGTAGTGTTTGTGTGTTTTGTGTTGGAACAGCAATTATTTTCCCAGGGGAAAAAAATTGCTGTTCTCAGCTTTCGGAGTTTTCAGTTTTCGTGGTTACAAGTTAGATGTTATAGTGTTCAATGTTATTGATTTTTGATCATGTGATATAAACCCATTACTTTACATATGCTATCTTTCCCCCACAGGTGGTCGTGGTCCCTCCTGCTCAGAATCTGATGTCAGTGTCTCTGCAGACTCTGGCAATGATGATGGTCATATTCAGGCACAGGTGGTGTTGTCAGGGGCTGAATCTGTGGCATCAGTTGGCATCCCACAGTCATCCACAATGTCCCCGCACATGGTCACAATGCTCACACATGCCCCGTCCCCAGCAGCCACAGATGATGGACAGTTGGCAGGTGGTAGCATGGAACAGGCTAGTGTGATGACTATGGCAGGTGTGAGTGTAGACACTGGCCATAGCCAGGGTGCAGGTGAGGTCCCACACAGGCGGATGGACAGGGGTGCTCGCAGGAGGACACTGCTTGTCAAGCCGCTGTCACAAGTGCCACAGCAGGTGTTACCAGATGCATGTTTCGGGCTGTCATGAATGCACAGGCACGTAGTGAATGCAACACCAGACAAATACTCAGGGTGTTGGATGCAACTCTTTATGATTTACGTGGCAACATACATGACCTTGTTGAGGCCACACACCAAAATACTGAGATCGTGAATAGATGGTGGGGTGAGACTTTGGCAATCCTCGACTGTGGCATGTCTGTGCTAGAGAGTGTGGTGGGAGGTGGGCGCTGGCCACGTGGACATAAGTCAGCACCAACATCAGCTGAGAGTCTACGGGGCCATGCACCTTCACACTCCAGTAGTGGCAGTGACACATGTACTACTGAAGGGGTGTTCCTATCCACATCACAGTGGAGCAGGCCATGGGCATGTGGTCCTAGCCAGTCCTGTCAGGGACACGGATCCAGCAAACAGCATTCACCATCGGGAAGCAGTACTGCATCTGGCCTTGGGCCTGGAGGTGCCAGTGAGACCCCTCACAGGACCAGTTCACAAGTCCGTGACTGGAGATGGTGAACTGGACACCCTGTGTATGGTCCACAGCTGTCCAACATGCCCCTATGTAGGGCAGCCACATGGCGTGACTGTGTGCATACATACACACACACATCTGTATCACAGGCAGGTCACCTCCAGACACACACACAGCACCACTGCACAGCCCATCTGTAGGATACCCCTCCAAACACATACACATGGATGTCAACCATATGGCCCAGCCTAGCCCTCTGGCAAACCCACACACACCCTGTGCATATGATGATACCTGTGCCACATCCCTGTCATCTATACCATTGATGCAGGCACAGGCTAATATGAGTCTGATGCACAGGGTGAATATAGTACAGTATAATTATGTAATACTGTGTAAGGTCCTGTCTGCTTGCATTTGTTATGGGTACACATAAAGGTGTATGTACCTTATTAGCCATGATGCATTATTGCTGTTAATAGCACTGACTGAATGCAGTCTGACATGCTGTATTCTGTTTGTGTTCCAGGTGTCTGTATGTCTGCAGGCTGTGGTCCTGCAGACATTACCAATGTGGAGAATAGCAGAGTGGAAATACACTGACCATTTCATAGCCAAGGTATAGCTTTATATGTATGTTTACCAGGTGTGTATGTATGCAACAGTGTGTGATGGACATTGTTGTCAGACAGTGTGACCTTGCGTACATACCCCTTGTCACAGACAGGCTGCCTTCAGATATGTCACCTCAGTGTTATGTAGTACCACAGGCTCATACATATGGAACAGGTTACTGGAGTACTGACAGTAGGTCCCTCACAAACTTAGCCATTAGATTGACTGCAACAGATTCACGTGTCAGCACCTGTTGCCCCTGACATTTCTTTCCCATAAACTCAACCCTGGTGCCATTGGTGAAGGCATGCATGGTACTGTGTATGACAGGTTTGTGGTAAGTATTCCTGAGTTCACAGGGTGGAACAGGGAGACAAAATGATATATTCTTTGCATACACACGGTAAAGACTGACACAGGGGATGTGCATACAGTAACACAAACACAGTTGTCAATAGACAGATTCATAAACCTACATATCCACTTTAATGCACTGTAGTGCTACATACACATGACATGCCCCACATAGATTATATGCGTGGGACATAATCCACTACCTCTTACAACACATAATGTTGTGAATGCCTTCATGGATGGTGAAATAACCCACCAGAAATAGCAACTGGAGTCATCTATTGCTCCTACAAGCCTGGACAAGTGATAGGGTAACACACGTATCAGCATGATGTTTCAGTCAGGTATGATATCTGATGCTGGCATGTGTGTCAGTACATAAACTGTGATATTGTTGCTAAATAGGTCACAGTTAATGTACTGACACACATGCCAACATGTGTATCCATACACTAACTGTGACCTATTTGGCAACAATATCACATACATGGCCATTGTAAGGGGACATAGACCACATATGGGTTGCAAGCATCCAGATATTCCGTAGACATCTATACAGATGACTGGTATGGCCTGTACAATGGTTTAACATGCTGCATGTGAGGCAGATGCCCTTAACACGCTATATAAAGTAATGCCATTGGGAGGTGGTAAATGGGCATGGATGGTAAACACATCAAAATGGTATAACCCACACAGGGTATGACTCTCACCCAAAACACACACAGTTGGCAGTATTGAGATTAGAACCCCTACCTATCTAGTTATTTTTACTATACTGTTATGCATTTATCAGACGTGCCACAGAGCTTATATAAGTTCACCTTGTCCCAATGTACTTCTAAGGTGAATGACATCAGCAGGCTTTGTAAAGTAGGGTGATGGGAAGTATACAGGGTGGTACAAAACTCAAAATGGTATAACCGACACACAATATGATTCTCAACCCAAACACACACACAGTTGTCAGTATTGAGATTAGAAACCCTACCTATCTAGTTATTTCTACTATAGGGTTACGCAGTTATCAGATGTACGATGGGAACTTATATGATTTCATCTTGTACCAAGTTACTTCTAAGGTGAATGACATCAGCAGGCCTTATTAAGTAAGGGTGATGGGAAGTTTACAGGGTGGCACACAACTCAAAATGTTATAACCCACATACGATATGATTCTCAACCCAAACACACACACACACACACACACACACACACACACACACACACACACGCACATGCACACACACACGCACACACACACACACACACACACACACACACACACACACACACTTACTTGCCACTATTGAGATTAGAACCCCTACCTATCTAGTGATTTGTACTGTAGTATTATGCAGTTATCACAGTTATCGCATGTGCTACGGAACTTACTGGACTAACAGTTGGCCAAAGGTGCTGATAAGGGGAATGACATCAGCAGGACTGATAAAGTAGGGCACTGGGTGGGAAACATATCAAAATATTTTGTCTTACAAACATTCACACTTATACACCCACACACACATTTGCCGGCCCTGAGAGTAGAACCACTGCCTATCTAGTGATTTGTACTATAGTGTTACACAGTTATTGCACATGCTACAGAGCTTACTGGGCTGACAACTAGCCAGAGGTATTGATAAGGGGAAAGACAGCAGGACTAATAAAGTGGGGCACTGGGAAGTATTGTGGGAGGGAATGACCTAAAACTGTTTCTCCTGCAAACAAACACACACTCCCTCACTCTCACACAACTGTCTCACACACACACACACACACACACACACACACACACACACACACACACACACACACACACACACACACACACACACACACACACACACACACACACACAGTTGCCAGTATTGAGATTAGAACTCCTACTTATCTAGTTATATTTACTGTAGTGTTACAGAGTTTTTGCACATGCTACAGAGCTTATAGTGGTGATAGGTGTCCCATGGTACTTCTAAGGTGAATGACAAAAGCAGATCTTGTGAAGTTGGGCAATGTGAAGTGTACTGAGTGGGAACAGTCTCCTAATACTTAGACCTACTGACGGACACACACACACACACACACACACACACACACACACACACACACACACACACACACACACACACACACAGGTGATGTGATATTATAAATTCAACCTCAGTACTATTACATAATGGGGCACACATTTTATGCTAGCATGTGCAACTGTTTACAACTGGTATGCCACTGTCCGCAGTAGGACATCACTGTATGCCAATCAGGGTATCTGTGTATATGACTCACTCTGTCTGTGTCCCCGTGTGTCTCTCCCTTTCTCTCTCTGTCTATCACTGTCTGTCTCTCACTTCCCCACATCTATGTGTGTGTATGCTTGACATATGTTATCTCTTGCCCATATATATATATGTCTGTGTATCTCACGCAACAGATGCAGATATATCACATATGGGCCACATACAGCTAGCTGAGGGTAATCTTGTTTGATGGTTGTGTGTGGGGACAGTTAAGGTGTACATAGCTGTCTGTATGCAAAGACATATATGCACAATACAGTCATATAGTACAATATGGGTTCCAGGGGCGGCTCGTGCTATAGGACTGCAGCCCCCCCCCCCCCGCTAAGAAAACAAAGCAAAATAAAAACAAATGGAAAGAAAACAAAAAAAAAATTCCTTGAGTCCCGGAATGACTCTTGCATGTGTGCTTAGACTGGGAACTCTCCCGGAACTCGCACATGCAAGTTTTAGAGCTTGGGGAATCCAGACTGCTTTGTCAGCAGTCTGGATAGGAGGAAATGCCATCTCTGCCCTGCAGCGGTGACGACTGCACAGAATGGAAGACGTCCAGACTGCAACATCGGCAGGCTGGAGCCTGCTCTCATTGGGAAACTGTCACCGAAGCCTGCTCAGGATTGTAAATGGACACATGGAGGCTGTTACTGCAGTCTTCTCTCAGCAGAGGCAGGGAACTGAAATAAAAGAGGTGTGGGTGTGTGTGTGTGTGTGTGTGTGTGTGTGTGTGTGTGTGTGTGTGTGTGTGTGTGTGTGTGTAATGCCCCAAATGCTATATGGTGGTGGGTAGAGAAGAGGCTTGAACCTTGTACCTTGGGCCCAGCTGGAAAGAGCCTGAATTCCCTACCCACCACCATTTGTAAAAACAAAATTACAGATTTTTCCCTCATACTTGTTCAGTTCCTCATAAAATCTGTGGTTTCTGTATTTTTGTGTCCTTGCAATGCAAAGTCAGTAGTCTATTGGTGCAGTGGTAACATTGTTACCTGACAGCTACAGGTTCTCTGGTTTGATTCTTGGCTGGGGTGCCTTCTTTGTGGAGTCTGCATGTCCTCCCTGTGTTTGTGTGGGTTTCCTCTGGTGTCCTCCCATCTTACAAACACATGTGTCTGCCTGGAGTGTTTCTCCCTGGGCCTCTGCTGAAAATTGGCTTTTGTTCCAAGTCAGACTTTCCTGGTTAACAAATGTTGAATAAAAAGGACAAGCATTTGAATTTCAGACTTCATATTCTTCAGAAAGTACATGGTAACACAAAAGCTTTTATTCTAGCAATTGTCTAAGTTTATAAGATGGATATTTGAAATCTTTCCCTATATTTGGGACTGTATTCCCCCATTATTGGCTTCGTCCAGATTTTTTGTGCTAAGGTTGAGAGCTATGGTGAGAACTGAATTCACTGAATATGTTTGGGGGCTGTATTCACCCATTACTGGCTTTGTTCAGGTATTTTGTGCTATGAGGTTGACAGTTATGGTGAGAACTGAATTCACTAAATGGTAGTCATTTAAGTTTCAGTCTTCCTCTCTTTCACAAAACAGCTGATTTGGCATAATGGTATGTTGCTCTGACTGTTTTGCACAGGGTTCTGGGTTCAAGACTTGGCAGTGAAATGTATGGTGGTAACACAACATTTTATTCTAGCTACTTTCCAACATTATACAAGCAATGTTTAAAATGTGTCCTGGTTTTTGGGCTTTTTTTCCCACCCCCAATAAAGTTTGGCTTTTTCCAGATTTCTTGTGCTGCAAAGTTCAGAGATACAGCTGAGTGAGTAGATTTTACAAGAAGCTGAGAGCTGCAGGGGAGCAAAAGTTTAGTGCTGCTTATGCTGAGTCTGCTTGCATTGTTAATAGCACAACCGGTAGTGTACTTGCTTTTAATGCAGAAGGCTGTGGGTTCTACTCCCACAGTAGATAGATGCATTGCTGATACTGTACTGTGTTGCAAAGGGGGTGGATGCTGCACTCCTTTTTTGGTGAAGATACCTAGTAACTATGAACGTGTTATCAGTTTGCCATCCATTCCCTGTTGCAATATTACTAGCTTATCATTTTTGTTTAGTGTAAGATAGGCAATTTATTCCTAAAGGGCAGCAGACACTTTATTTCTAGATGAAACAATGAAATATAAAGTAGTTTGCTAGCAGCAACCTCTTCACTAGTTACAGATCTCTTTAATGTGAAATTATTTAGATGACTTTTACTTCGTTAGAGATTGTGCATATGTACTGATACTGGTGGACTGTGGATGTTTCAGTAGACTTTTATGATGGAAATGTTCTGAATTGGGCAGTTTTGTCATTATTGGTGCATGCAATTTGTTTCCTTGTTTACTGGAAAATTTTCAAAACAATAAATTTAAAACGCACTCTAAAACTGTACTGTATTGTACAAGGAATATAATTTAATTCAATCAGGAAGGTGTATGAAAGAGCATTTGTATGTTTCACGTGCAAGGGGCCTGTGATTTGAAAACATCTCAAACCCAAAGTTAATCTTTATCTGCCACTGGCAAAATGTATTTTCTTTGAATGTGAGTTTCAATGCTGTTTCAAGGGCAGAGAAGTTTTAATGCTAAGTCTTTCATTGTAAGACTGTATTGCTTTATTTAGCAGATATGTATTAGTGTTTATGCTGTAAAATGCAAAATAAAACTTTCAAATGAAGTCCAAATCATCACAGAAGTAAAGCAGTATGCACATTAGTGTTTATGGTAAATGGGGTGAAATAGCCAAGTAATGGTTCATTGGAATGGCTGCAGGGGGGCAGGCTCCATTCAACCATGATTTTGTGAGGGGGGGAAGGGCAGCAAACTCAAAGACAGCCCGACTGAACTATACCTCTCAACTGTCCAGATTTTTTGCAGAATGAATAGATTTTTGCTTCTTATTTATGGTTTGTTCCTCATACAATTTGTGGTTTTCTGGGAAATCATTTAGGAATGAAGTCACTAAATGATGACAGACACTGAGTTTCAGACTTCATAACCTTCAGAAAAAATGCATGCTAAAGCAAGACCTGTTATTCTATCAACTGTCTCAGATTATACAAGAGCAATTTTAGTACTGTTTATATGTTCCCCCAATATATTTAGCCTTGTCCAGATTTCCCACATTAACAGGTTGAGAGGTATGTGCAAATAAACTGCTTTATAGAATTAGGCATATCCAAACCTCTCAACTGTCCCCAATTTTGGCTCAAAATGTTGCTCTTCCTCTAATGATCCCTCCACAAAATGGCAATTTTGGAAGAAAACATGGAGGGTTTACAATTAATAAATAATTGTAATAATCAGTTATAGATTACTTTTATTTCAGAAATGCATGTAGATTCTTTTATTTTGCAGTACTAATATTAAAAAGTGTCCCTTCTTTGACAGGTTCCCAGCTGTATTGTGTGGCTATTTTATATTTTTGAATCACATTTTTGGTCCATTTTTTATAAACTTGTGTTTTTTGGCAAATTAGTGGCAAATCATTAAAGACTGAAGTTAGAAAATAATGACAGACATTTCAGTTTCAGATTTCATACCCTTCAGGAAATTAATACTAATGCAAGACCTACTATTCTATTATCTTTCTAAGTTTATAAGAGCAATATTTAAAAATTATCCTTATTTTTGGGCCTCTGTCCCACTTATATGTATGGCTTTGTCAAGATTACTTGTTCTGAGGTTGAGAGGTATGACAAATGTGTCAGGGCCATCACAGTCAGACAGAGACATTTCAAATTGTGACATATTTCTTGCACCCCACTCCCCCATGTAGTGACTCTGGATGTGTCCAAGCAAGGCAAGGAGCAGTTATGCAGTGTAAATGTGCAGAGTATCCCCCCATCCAAGGTAGACACAAGTACTACAGTGGCTTTTCATCTGTCCTTGATTTTGCAGAATGTTCTGGTTTCTGTCATATTTTTATACTGTTGATTTATGCTTATTATTATTCAGAAAGTGCCTGTTGCTCTGCGTTTAAGTAGCAATGCTTTAATGACCATCAGGTAAGCTTGTCTGAGATTGTAAGATGCAAGTAAGTTTTAATAAGCATACTGTTAAAGAATTGCCAACACTGAAAGCCTTTCAGTTGTTGCCATGCAGAGAATACTTACATAACTAGATAACGTATAAGCCTTGGGTATTGAAATGCATATGACAGTATTTGTAATAAAGTTCAGGAGTACATTAGTTTAAGAAGCTCATTACATTTGTTGGAGACTTGCAGTCACCTTTGCAGGCTTTATCTGCAAACTAAACAGAATGCCAGTCTATCATGTGTGGTCCATACCCTGTGCAGTAATCCTTTAAGCAATGTATGTTGAGCTTGTTTCTTATTTGCTTTTCATTTTTTACTTTGATCATGTTTTCCCCATGAAACAAGTAGACAGTTGTCAAGCAGCAGGTCTTTTTTGGATAAGAAACATTTTTACAAGTCGGGGTATCACAGAGATTGCTACTTTCAGCATGTTACTTGTTACTTTAATAAAGATGAATATAAATTATAATTAGAACTGCAGTGCAAGGAGAAGTAGTTTGAGTTGAGTGCTGCTTGTTTTTCTTATACTTGATTTTGACTGGCTTTCTAGTAATGTATTTAAAAAGTAAATATTGTTTTCATGCCTCACAACCTTTTTGTTTCCATCTAGATATTAAGTAAGCTGTCATGCACCCAATGCATTGAAATATTTTTTTTCTTCTACACTTCATTTTGTCTTGATTGGATTCTCATAATGATGGTTTGGCACCCAGGGCAAGTTACAGTTTTTGTGGTTTTGAGCATAGCTCCTCCCCTTTCTAATTGGCCATACCCATTCACATTGACCTCACCCATTCAGCTGTCTCCTATAGCCCCCCTTTGATTTGAAATCACCAGCTACCACTGGTGGGTTCCAACATGTCCTGTCATTCTATAAGTGTAGGAGCATGCCCAGTGTATCCTTCTATAGTTAGAGTGGGACTACATTCCAGAGATAGCTGTACTCCAGTCCAGGGTTTTGTGTGCTACAGCCATACCTCTCAGGAGTACACAGAACTTTCCCCTGGGTACTGGGTTTGTTGGCAGACATTTTCTGCCATATCTGTAGTCTGATACTGCAATGTATTGTATCATTACCTACTGTCAGGCATCCTCAGATCATTACAGTGCTTTACCAGAGGAATACTAGTTGTATGATACATAGACCAATATTATGAGAACAGCTATGTAGATTCTTGCCCAACAAGGACATTTGTGAGGTGTGGCTACAGCCAGTTGAGTGATGACAAGCTGTGTAAACAATCCAGCAACTTGGTGATATACTGACTGGGAATCTCCTGCTTGTGTGCTATCTTTCTAACATGACATGTCATATCCTTGTGTGGCCATACCTCTCACCTGTACATTTTTTGTCAGGTTGTCCAGGTGTTTGGCTAGAGGTTTCATCCTGTCTACGTAAACTTGTGTTTTTATGGCAAGTTAGTTACATATAATTAAAGAGTAATGTTACAAAATAATGGCAGACATTACTGTTTCAGACTACATAACCTTCAGTCAATTCCTACTGCAAATCGCTCACCCTACCAGCTTTCTCAGTATGTAAGGGCGATATTTGCAACACATGCCTATCACTGTGGCTTTGTTCCACTTTTATTTCTGCCCTTGTCCAGACGTCTTGCTGTCAGAGGTTGGGAGTTATGGGTGTGGGTACAGAGTGCATTCTACTGTGCAGGCGTGTCCATTATATGTAAAAGCAAACATAAGAAAAAAGGATTATTGAAAATAACCACTGGCAACATTACCAAAAAGCACTATATCCACAAAAAGCCTTAGCACCTCGGCTACATATCCTTCAAGATGTCCATTATATGTGTAGTATATTAGACATGGCACTGTGACTTCCAGGTATGTCAGTGGCAGAGCGGTGGGTGTCACTGACATGCATAACAGTTGGCATGGCAGCTATCTGCACATGACACTGTCAAAGATGGCACTGTACCTAGTGCACTACAAGACGACTGCCAGGAGAAGGTGCTGGCCAGATCCTGACAGTATTAACAACACATACACATAGTTCATTGATCCCTGGATATTGTGGACAGGCGTTTTCATATGTATTGGTACAGCCCGGACACTGTGTGCTATGCCGCTATTTCCCTGCAAACATGCATGTTACTGCATTTCTGTGGGTATATGGGGGGCACACCTGTCAACTGTACACATTTGCTCAGACTGTGCTGATATTTGCTTTACATTTTGGCTCCATTTACCATACTATTGTGCCCTGTCTTGGGGGACTAGAGGCATATCAGTACATACATTTGAGTTTCAGACTTTTTATCCTTCATAGCCTTACTGCAACTGTGAGTCCTGCTGTGCTGTCACTGTGTGAGTCTATAGGGGGGTAATTCAACATTCCCGCCATTTGTGTGCCTTTACCAAACACTTCTCTCTTGTTTTCTGCAGCTGACTTGCTGTGTTGGTGTGAGGGGTGGGTATGGGGCCCCCACACTGGCATTCATGCCTATGAACTATGACCCCCTCCAGTTAGTTGTCCCCACACACATACTGCAGTGGGATGTGCCACCTTGGGTACTACTGCATAGTGTGGGGAGGCCAGTTTTGGGCAGACATTTTCTGGAGTCCCACATAGCTGTCAGTTGTCTGCTGCTATCCCAGTAGGCCACCCCATTCCCTTGCATGCATGCAGCTTTACCATAAATATGCTACCAAAACATACTAATCCAACCATTTATTGTTAAGAAGACAGACTTACCTTGTGCCTGTGGAAGTTGTGAGGATGGTGCTTGAGGGCCGCCTATGTTGGATGCACACAGTACACTGCCTCTACATGGTACGTTACAAGTAATGTGATTTGTGTGTCATCCATTTTACTGTGTGTGTGTGAGTCAAAGAGAGGTGTCAGTCCCTGGGGTCCCTACAGTGCCAGTGTGTGTGTGATATGCGTTGTCTCTTTGCCAAGGCCTGAGAATAGTGGGCACGCCTCCATCTGCCTACAGGAGCAGACTCAGGGTCCTCCTCCTCTGAGTCCCTCTGTGCCTGTGGGGACCTTGGCAATGGTGGTAGTGGGCTGTGTGGCCCTTCCCCATGCTGTTCCTGCTGCATCTGTTCCCACAGCATCATATTGTGTAGCATGACACATACTATGAACATGTGTGCACATGTGGCTGGAGAGTACTGCAAGGATCCACCAGATGTCAAGGCAGCAGAACCGTGACTTGAGCATCCCAAACACATGTTCTATAATGATCCTGGTTTGTGTGTGTGCCTCATTATGGCATTCTTGTATGTGTATGTGTGTGTGTGTGTGTGTGTGTGTGTGTGTGTGTGTGTGTGTGTGTGTGTGTGTGCGCGCATGTGTGTGTGTGCGTGTGTGCGTGTGTGTGTGTGTGTGTGTGTGTGTGTGTGTGTGTGTGTGTGTGTGTGTGTGTGCATTTCTGATGGGTGTCATCATCCACGGCTCCAGTGCATAGCCAGCATCCCCCACCGGATGGCCATATGGGATGCCCCCACTGGCATGCCTGGTACAGCTGTGACAAATGCCAGATGTGGGAGTCGTAATAACTTCCAGGGCTGCCAGCACACACATTCATGATAATGCCCTGGACATTGCACATGACCTGAGAGTTGATGGAGGGGAATCCCTTACAGTTTATGTAGACCTTACCCTGTTTACCAGGTGGTGCTTTGATGTGGATGTGCGTGCAGTCTGTCACATTCAGTACCTTCGGGTATTCTGCTACACGGTGGAAGAGACACATATTGCTGGCCCTCTCCTCACGGACGTTGGGGAAGTAAATGTGCTCACCGGCATGTGGTAGCATGGCATCCAGGAAGTGGTGGAGTACCCTGGACGCAGATGGCTGTGAGACTCCCATGATGTCCCCAGTAGGTCTTTGGAAAGTACTTGTAGCTAGTATTCTTAAGGCTACACATACCTTGGTATCCACTGGGATGGGTTCCCTCTGTTGGCTCTAGGTCTGAGTTGAGGCCAGCACAGCTCAATGATTTGCTAAAGTATGTCTCTGTCCACCCTGTAGTGCTCTACTATCTCCAGATCATGTAGCACCTGGTAAGTTACCCTGGGTCTGAACACTCTTCTCCTCCTCTTCAGTCTGTGGCAGTTGTCAGCATTATTCTCATCACTTCCCTCAGTCTCTAGCACATACTGATGGATCAAAGCAATTGCAACCCCTAACATTTTTCCAGTTAAAATTCCCCCACATGTGTACACCAATGGTGCAGAGTTTGTGGGAAAAAACAGACTGTAAGGTGTTTGCATAGTTTATATTGTTGTGCTACAGATGCTGCCTGCATGATTGGCTGACTATGATGTATTTCACCTTCTAGCTATGTAATTTGTTCTTGATTACTTTTATTCTGCTATTTTCTCTTCCCATTTCCGCCCCTTTCAAACCCGGTGCGCAAATGTAAACAGTCCTGCTTTTTCCGTTTTTTTTTTTTGTAGACCCGGTGCGCGCCACGCAAACCCGTTTAGCTAATGTAAACATGAAGAAACGGCACTCCCCTGGACATGAACATGCTCTTCCTTTCATGGAATAAGTCAATACAGCCTCAGGCACACCCCTTTGCTTAGCTGTGCTTAGCTAAGCTTATCGGGGGCCATAAGGTTCCAGTGTGCTTACACCATGCATGACACACACCCTTTTCATGTCTGTTGCTCCTCCTGCTTACATGATCATGTTATAGCACCTACATGGTTAGGTGCAGTTTGGCACTTAGAATATTTTTGTGATTCAGTAAATTTCCCCTCATTTGCATACCCCACTGCCTTAGTCCATAGTTACTGCACTACCCCAGAGCCTTTCCCCTTAACAACCACTGTTCCCTGGTATTGTTTTGATCCTGCATGTCATACACTATAATGGCAAAATGCAGATTTCCTTTAAAATTATATTTTCACATTTTCTTTTATTTTCGGCATGATCCTGTTTGCGCGCCGTTGCCCTATGCTTAAACAGCCGAGATCGGACCCCCCCCCAAAAAATAACTTTTATTTATATAAAAATAAAACACTTTTCCATGCCAATGGCCATATATCTGGCCATTGGCATGCCTAAAGATTATAATAAATGCTTTTATTTGAGCTGTAATGCTTCCTTTTTAATTTTTGCAGAAATGTATTTGGCTATTAGCTGAATACATTTCTGCAACTAACACTGTTCTTGAAGGGATGCCTGCCTGCTTGCTGAATTGCTAATTCACCTCATTTTGCATGGTTTTCACCAACAAATGAGGTAATTAGCATTATGCAGAGGTGTCCGTGCAGGAATAGTTTAATCAGGCTTGTGCACGTCAGAACATTAGTTTACTGAATTGCTCGGCAGCCATATTCCATGCAGGAGCGGCTACACTGTTCCTGTATGGTAAAAAATGCTTATTGAATCCCAGAAAGAGACAAAGCATGGATTAACTGGCAAAAAAATAAAAATGACAAACATTCACAGCTGTTTAGACAGCTACGAAACCAAGTCAAGAAACAAGTTAATACAGATAAAAGATCTTATTATACTCAGCTACAAGATAGCCATAAAAACAACTCTAAAAATTCTGGTCCTCCATATCCTCTGTCATCAGCCCAGGCACAAAAAAGAATCCCAACCTCTACCCAGACATTCCTCCTCTTCAAACAGCTACCTATTTCAATACATACCTCATAGAATGCATAGCCAACTTAACCTCAAAGTCACCTGACACATTCTCTTCCACACAGCCAACTTCCCCTTGCCTTAGACCCTACCACATTTTCTTCACAAAACTCACCTATCTGCAACCTCTCCAATATACATGCAGACAACTCCACCCACTTTACCTTTCAACCAGTTTCTATAACTCTCATAAAAAAGCTTTTATATAAACCAAAACCTTGTTCCTCCTCAACCAACCTTCCCCCAGAATACTTAAAACTAGTTACAGATACAATAGCGTATCCAATCAGCATTCTTATTAATAGATAACAGAATCCTGTGTCCCTGACTTGTGGAAAATGGCACACATTACCCCCATACATAAAGGAGGCAATTCCACTGACATTACAAATTTCCATCCCATAGCCATCTTGTCTCCCCTCTCTAAAATCCTTGAAAGATGTATTCATCAACAACGTCTTCATTATTGCTTACAAAATAAAATAATCACCAATAGACAACATGGATTTTGGCCTGACTACAGCACCTGTATTGCATTACTGTCATTTACAGACAGTGTCAATAAAATCTGCAACTCTAATAAACCTGTATCTGCAGTATTTCTGGATCCATCAAAAACCTTTGACATCGTCTCTCACAGTAAACTCCTCAATCAAGTCTCCACCCTGGGTCTAGCATCTCCGTCTATTCAGTGTTCTTTTTAGCTATTTTGCCAACAGGCAACAAGCTGTAAAATGGCAAGGATCCATCTCCACATACCTTCCAACTTCCACAGGAGTCCCCCAAGGATCCATCCTTAGCCCTCTCCTTTTCAATATTTTTATCAATAAGGTACATTCATCTTTTTGTGAAGGCACGTTGATTCAATATGCAGATGACTCTACCATCATCTGCTCTTCAAACGTCTTAACACACCTTCAAGAAACCACTCAACATGCTGTCACCTCTATTGAAACCTGTTTTACAATGGCATAACTCCTACTCAATCCCCCCAAAAACCAAACTCCTCTTTACCCCAAAATCTCACACCCCTAACAAAGCACCTTTCAAAATATTTTGGGACAGATTTGTGGTTTCCCATCCAGTCATCAAGGTTGTGCTTGAAGAGGATCAGCGAGGCACTTTGTGTGATGTGTATGAGAAGTCTATTCCAGAGATGGGGCAGCCTCTGGGAGACAAACCTTTCTCTCCAGCAGGTTTTTTTGATATCAGATATTAGATTCAGGCCTTTTGAGCGGGTAATGCGCAAGGAGTTAGACTTGTGGATATGGTGCATCTCTAGTAGGGCAGGGTCTGAGATTGCCTTGTAGGCAAGATGTAGATCACCCCTGAGCAATCTGTATGATACCGAGTAGAGTGATAATGATTTGTGCCTGTCCGCATAGGACAAGTATTGGAGGCCATGGATTCTCTTTGTGATGTATTTTTGTGGCCTTTCCAGCTGGTGCAGATGTTTGGACAGATACATACCAAACGGGGCATTGTACTCAATTATTGGTCTAATGAGGGAGGAGTATAGAGAGGTAATAACTTCCTTTTTTCTAGATGCAGTCCCTTTACTTATGAGATGTACCAAGTAAAAGGCTTTTCTGACCACTGCCACTACATGATGGTCGAATGTGAGATTGTTGTCAACCCGAGTACCCAGGTCTGCCACTACAGTTTGTGTACTTAGGGGGTTGCCATTGATGCCTTATAGGGGGCATGTTTTTGCCAAATGGTATGGTGATGTATTGTTTTGCATTTAACTTGAGGTCATGACTTTGGCACCAGTCATTAGTTGCTGTAAGACCCTCTTGCAGTATGTTAACATCATTTGGAGAGTCAATGACAGCACCCAACTTACAGTCATCCACAGGTCTTTTGTCTTTCCCTGGACCTCTGAGATGTAGATGCCAAACAGTAGGGGTCCCAAGACAGATCCCTGGGTAACTCCACTAGTGACAGGTTTGCTGTTGGGAGGTGGAGACACCTATTTTGACCTTGTGGGTCCTGTTGGTGAGCCAGTTGGCCAACTACCTGATGAGATAGGGATTTACGCCAAGTTGTGTTATCTTTTCAATGATGCCTGAGTGGGGGATTGTGTCAGAGGCATTGGCCAATTCAAGGTAAGCTGTATGTACTGACTTTCCCTCATCCAGGGCCTTGGTGACAGTCTCAAAGAAGTCAGCCAGGTTCAACAGGCAAGGTCTGCCCTTGATGAATCCAAACTGGGTGGGGTCAAGTGCTTGAAGATTGCCTATGTCCTTGTTTATGGGATCCATAATAATACACTGCATGGCTTTACAGATCAGACTTGTCAAGCTAATGGGGCGATAGTTTCTAGGGTCAGTAGTGGCACTACCTTTCTCCAAGGGATGACAATGGCAGTTCTCCACTCTGTTGAAATGAAGCCTTTACTTAGGCTGTGGTTGAATAGGGTGCTCAATGGCAAAGCTAGTTATTGCTAAACATGGTGCAGAATACAGCCTGGGATACTATCAGGTCCCATGGAAACTGTGTTCTTTGCCTTGGATAAGGCCTTTAACACTTGATCTACAGAGATGTGAGGTGCGGGACAAGTATCAAGGATGTTGAAAAAGCCTTTGGGAAGGACAGGGAGTGAAATTTGCAGTGGACCTATCTGCTAACAGGTTGGCTAAGTCAACAGGATCAGTGTAAATTATACCGTTAAGTACTAATTTGGAACAAACCTGGGCTTTTGCCAGGGAGGTTCCTGATGTAACTGAAGAAGGCTTTGTAGTTTCCCTTTGTTTTAGAGACTAGTTTTGATTCATAATTGGCTTTGGAGGTTTTCACTAGTGATCTAATATACTTGTTGAGGCTAAGGAGGGAGTTTTTCCCATTTGGAATTTGTTCCCTTTTACCCTTGGACAACATTTTCTTCCTTTTGTTATAAAGCCTGTTGATAGATGATGTCCACCAGACAGGTTTGTGTTTCCTTGAGGAGCAAGTTTTAGTTATGTTGGGTATAGCTGAGCCCATGCAGTTGTACAGGTGCTTGTATACTGGATTGGTGTACTGTTCAGCATAGTTGTCTGCATCTTCTGAGGGGGCAATGGTGTGAAGCTACTGATACCCTCCCTTAGGAGGTTGTAGACAGCTTTTGAGAAGTTTTTTAACCTGATTATGGCTGGGTGGGGGGTTGGGTGGGATAGAAACTTCGAATGAGACAGACCGATGATCTGATCTCACCAGGGAAGAACAAACACCGGGGAAGAATAAACTATGGGAGTGGTGTAGCAATCGCATATGTTGTTGAGAACCAAGTCCAAAATGTTATCTCCCCTTGTGGGGGATGAGACAAGCTGGTCTAGTGAATTAGAATTGATGAAATCAAGGAATCATCGGGTAAGTACATTAGTGCAAGAATAGTTCAGCCAGTCTGTAGTGGGGTAGTTGAAGTCAACAAGGATCAGGGTGTTGGGGATAACTTGATTGAGTCAGGTAGATCCAGGTAGGAGGAGTGGGTGTCCTGAGTATGGAGGGAGGTCAGTAGGTGGCTATAACTTGGATGGGTGTCCTGCCAGCTGTCAGTTGTACCTGGAATAGTTCCAGTGCATCAAGTTGGCAAACTAATCTGTAGGTGTGCCTGCCCTTAATGAAGACAGAGACTTTACCACCCTTAGCCTTCCGACCTCATTTTGGGGTGGGAATGTGTGAAATGAGGTATAGCCTGGTAAGGCAGGGGTGCCCTCTGCAGTCCTGAACCAAGTTTCCATGATGTCTTCTAGTGCAAGGAGAGCCTCCAGTGAGTGCATTTTCAGGTTAAGGCTCCTAGCATTAAGCAGCATGACCTTCAATTTGCTTTTTGACAGATCTTTTATGTTGCAGGACTTGTCTTTGGGACATTACCTAAAAAAGCCGCAATGGGGGAGCCAAGAGCCTTGGCCAGGATCCGGAATCCCAAGGGTGACTGATGGAGGCCATCTCTGGCAAAGCATTCAGGCCTGTCACCCATGTCATCCCAGGTAGACAGATACTGGATCCCTTTGGAATGACACCAGAAACTAAGCCATTTGTTGAAATCAATTATTGTCTGGTATTGTGGTATCATTCTTGGTGAAGGTAGGATGCTGCTTAGGGGTAGGGTTATACCTGCCTGGGACACATACTCTGAGAGTTCAGTCATGTCTCTCTTCATATAGTCCAGGGAGGTATGTCTCAAGTCATTTACATCAACATGGACAATGACAGAGTCAAACTTGTACTTGTGGATAGACTTAAGTACATTTGTGATGTGGTGGATTCTTGCACCAGAAAGACAACTGACCATGACCTTCTTATCTAGCCTGGTGAGGGGGATATTGGTGTATCTCACAATTGAGCCGCCAATGAAGAGTATGTTTGGTTATGCCTTGTGGGCTGTGTTGGTTTATTGTTTTGCCTTATGGGCTATGTTTGTGAGACACTGGTGTGTTGTCTGCTCTATGTGATGTGTTTGGTGCTGTTTGTGGAATGTTTGTGAGTGTGTTTTGGAAGTCTTTGCTATTTAGGTAAGTTTTTATTGAGGACCTCTGCATAAGTGAGTGTGTGTTGTGCTTGGCTATGTGATGTGAGTGGTGTGGTGTTTGTGCTGGCAATTTCCTCTTTGCCAGGAGTATTGACTGTGGTGCCAGAAAGCATGGATTCTAGGTTACTGATGTAGCTGCATTTCTTGCAAGTAGAAGAATTATATGCTAGGAGAAGAGGGCTGTCAGTAAACATGGGGCAGTTGCTACACTGTCCCGGTATGGCCATGTCGACCAGGCTGGCAGGAGAAACTGGTGGGAATTGTCCAGACATAGGGTTCCGAATACTTGGGCGGACTTATAGACAGATGGTTTTGATAAGGGTTTGTCCACAAGAGTGTAGACCACAAAAACCTTCTTAAATGAAAAGTAACTGGCCTGAAGCCTAAGTGCTAAAACCAAAACTAAGATGCTTATAATAACAGATAATTTTAATCAAGCTACTAACAAGCAGTAATAAATGCAGTAGAATAAAAGCAGTTGAACACTTAAGAGCATGCAGCAAAGCAAAAAAATTGGCAAACAGCACTGAAATCGAGTTAGTCCACCATACCAAACTATTAAGAGTCATAATAGATGATAATCATAAGTCTGATCTCCACATCCAACGAAATATCAAGAAAACCCATAAAAATCTAGGCATGCTGTACAGAAACAATCATTTTCTGAGGACACACACAATTACTCTAGCCAAAACCTACCTTCTTCCCACACTACTCTACGGAGAACCTATTCTAACCAATTTACAATCATCCGTAAAGAACAAACTTGAAAGCTGCTACAACAAAATTGGCAAGTTTGCTACTACCTCATCCTCCTTTACCCATCTCTACAAAGCCCTCCATACCCTTAGCTGGCTGGAACTCCCCCACCTCTCCTACATTCAACTTACAACATTACATAAAATTATACACAAACCATTAGCCTGCCCAGCCCTTATCCCTTTAATCAATATGTATTTTCCAAAATGAACTCTTAGGTCAGAAGACAAACAACTTCTCACCATAAATACATCAAATAAATCCCCTTGACCAAGCCTATAATCGTACTCAGTAGCAAAAAATGAAACGCCTTACCTCTAACCAAGAGAACTATTTCTATCCTACCCACCTTTAAATGCTCCCTAAAAGAATACCTTACAAAATCTTGGACGTGCTACTGTACTAATCCTGGCTGAAGTTACTCACTATATTTCTCTCACCCCCCCCCCCAACCTAGATCACACTCACAATCTTCTCCAGCCTCCTTCTCCACTCCTTTTGTTTTCTCTACTACCTCACCTTATTTAATTCACCTGCATACCTTTCCTCTAATTCTTTCCTCCCTACTCACCTAAGCTACCTGAAGACACCCTACCCTGCACTGTTCTTATAATCTGCTCCTCTCCATCCTCCTTCCTCTTATAACCATAATATGAACACCCATCTCATACTAAGACATCACTTAATTCCAGCTCACTGTCTCTAATCCTGTAATCTCTGATACCTCTTTTAATATCTTATTATTCAGGTCTCATTTACCACATACTAATCTATGTAACAAATAATATGACTACTGATTTTTTTCTCACATATTCTCCAACTCATTATTGTTTTTCATTGCACTCTACTATGAAACATGTTCTGTGTTTTTCTCATTACATTTTTTCAGTCTTATGTAACATGATACTTAATGATTTAAAATGCTTTTATTTGCTGTTTTGTAGTGTAACATGATACTTTGTGATTGAAAATATCTGTACTTGATTTCTGAAATATTGTGATTGTGAAGCTTTTCTCTCCAGGCCTCTGCTGAAAATGGGAACTTTCTGACCCAGTCGGACTTTACCGGTAAACAAATTTCAAATAAATAAGTCCTGGACAGCAAAAGCAAAGAAGAGCGCTGAACAGCCATGGTGGCTGTGAAGGTACATTTTGTGGCATATCTAACCATATTTTATGTGTTCTACCATGCATGAAACAGTGTTATTATAAAGTAAATAATTAGTATATTAATCAATTGATTGATGTTGGACCCTTTAAAAAGGGATGCAGTTTGTATGATATCAGGTTCTGGGAAGGTGAATGGCCAAGGTACCAGATTATTGTTTAACAGTAAACTAGTGTGGACTCTTTTTTTGGATTTGCTTTTTTGTTTATTATTATGTCATTCATATTGTTGGTTTTGAGATAATGGAAGTAGATAGCCAGGCCTATTCCATAACATACAACACATGCTTTGGGACAATTTAGGTTTACCAATCAACCTACCACATGTTTGTGGGATGGGGAAGAAAACCAGAGTACTTGAGAAAGCCCACACAAACACAGGTTAGGCATGCAGACTTTGCCCCAAGGGTACAGCTGAGCTGAGAATCAGATTGCTGAACCTCTTGCTTTGAGGCAACACTGCTCTTCACTGCTCACACTGTGACATGTAGAGTGAGAATAATCATTGGTTAAAAGTGGTATTCTGTCCTTGTTGAGCAGTTTCTCATGTGTATGTTGAGAAATACTGCTAACCTTTGAGATAATTATTTACCATAAACCAATGATATTTAAACAGTTCAGTGTGATGGATGCAATATGCCCTGGATGCCTGCACTAGAATGTTGTTGTGTCTTTTGGCTTTTCCCGGTTAGGGGTCGCCACAGTGGAACTCTGGACCGCTAATGAGTGGTAGTTGATTTTACATGCCGAGTTACCAGCCCTGACGCACAACCTTCAACGAAGGTACGCCCATTCACGCATGTCTCCATGCAGAAGACGCTCTAGCTGAGAATCAAACCGGACAGCGTCTTACTGTGAGCCGACAATGCTACTGCAGCACCACCACCACCCTGCACTAGAATACATACCTATAATAAGCAAGGCCATTTCAGAAACCAATTTACCTGTTTTATATGGAAAAACAGAAAGAGCTGTTCAGAATACTACAAAGGGAAATCAAAGGCAACTGAATTTTACATATAAAAATCTCAGAAATATATGTGTATATTCATATCAGAAGCTGAAAACTACACATTTGTTAGTTTGACTTCACTTGTAGGTAGAATCATGGAAGCAACTGGTCTGGCACTGGATCCAACTCACCATGACTTCATATCAGAAAGATCAAATAAAACAAATTTGCAAATCAAAAAAAAGGCTGAAGCCTGGGTTTCTTTGCATTTCTTCAAGACATTTGTATTCATTTGTTAAACTGGGTAAGCCCACAAGCTTCCTTTATCAAGAGCAACCTGGTAGCATGGATTCAGTAATTGATATGCCAAAGTCACAAAGTAATCAAACGGAGGTGGAAGTAATCAAATCCTACGTCTTTGATTACAGGAAGTAGATTATTAACCACTCCAAGCCTTAATCCTCTGCACTAACCTCCAGACTACTACACACAAAGACAGTAAACAAATTTGTTATACTTGAAGTGTGTCATTGGGATAATGTGGTAGAGCAGATAAGTTATACCAAAGGACACAGGATGATAAATGCAGTCGAGTCAGATAAAATTCTAGTCAGGTGATAAACATTAAATAATTTAAGATAAATATCATATGACTGCTAGCAACCAATAAAAAGAACTCAGTAATTAAGTATTTGTTAATTAAAGGAACACAGTTTCATGCTCATTTATTATGCTTTGCTGCCCTCTAATGGTAAAATATAATATGACAGTTTGGTAGTAAAGACGGATAAAAAACTGAAATCAATGTTTGTTTGTTGTTTGTCTTTTCGTCTTTTCCCAGTTAGGGGTCGCCACAGCATAACTCCGGTCCGCTAATGATTGGCAGTCGATTTTTATGGTGCCAAGTTGCCAGCCCAACGCCCAACCTTCAGCAAAGGCACGCCCATTCACGCATGTCTTTTGGAGGCCACTCGACCGCAGGGAGGACATGCAGACTCCACACAGAAGGCACTCCAGCCGAGAATCAAACAGGAGAACCTCTTGCTGTGAGGCAACAATACTACCGCTGTACCACCGTGGCTTTCTGAAATCAATAATCTACTACAAATTTACATAAGTATATTTTTAATATATTATTAAATTAACATTATTCTGACAATACAAAGATATTGCATTAATTCAGTTGTCTTGGTTTTAAAATATTACTTAAACTAATGCAATCCAAATCCTTCATCTAACCTTTCCCCACTTGAAATCGCTAGTCACATTAATACCTACTTCATAGACAGCATAGATGCACTTACGAGAAACAACCCTAACATTCAAAACATCCCCTATTCCACCCCAAACTCTTCACTCTATTACACTGCCTTTTAGCTTAGAAACGTTCCCAACTTTATATATAAAAAATACTTCACAGCCTCAAACCAAGCTCACCATCTGCTGATAACCTTCCACCTGAATTTCTCATGAAAGCAGCCAGAGCATTAGCATACCCAGTATCAGTCTTTGTAAATATGTCAAAACAAGAATCCTTAGGCCCTTTCCTCTGTAAAAAGTCATATATAACCTCACTACTTAAAGGGGGACCTCAACAGATATTGCCAAACTTTAGACCCTTTGCCATCCTATCCCCTCTCAAAAATATTTGGAAAAAGTATCAAACGGCAACTTCTTCAATAATTCCTTCAGGAACAACTCTTAACACTTACACAATGGCTTGCATCCAGCACATAGTACTACCACTGCCATAATATCCTTCCTAAACACCATCAACAAAGCTAGGGACAATGGTAATTTCGTATCATCTTTATTTCTAGAACTACCTAAGGCCTTTGACACTGTATCACATTGCAAACTCCTACACAAATTGTCTTTCTTTGGCCTGTCACACTCTATTTTCACCTGGTTCAGAAGCTACTTTTCTGACAGCAACTACCTGTTAAATAGATCTGCACCCTATCCCCTTTCCTCATGGTTACCAAAGGTGTACCCCAAGGCTCTATTCTCCGTCCCCTGCTGTTTTGATATATTCACCAACAATCTCAGTACTACTTCCCAACAAGCTTTCTCATTCAGTACACCGTTGACTCTACCCTGCTTTGTTCCTTGTGTCTTCAACAAATAGCATAAGAAGCTTTTAACTCCACTGAAAGCTGGCTTCGACAAGCTCAATTACTGCTTAACCGTAAAAAAAAAAAAGACTCCTGTTTTTTCTCAACTTGCAAAATCACCACCCTAAAGAACATTGACAATGAAGTGACATATCATAATATAATAAATTGCTTGGCATAACTATAGATGACAGCCTAAAATTCGAACTGCATATTCTAAATACAATTAAAAACATAGCAAAAGTTAGGAAAATCAGGGAAGAGAATTTGATAGAAGTAAGGAAGTAAGTGAAGAAGGGAGAGTAATGAATTATAAGGAATGAAAAAGTAATTGTTCTCATTTAGAGATATAGTTTATCCTGGTTGAGCAAGAACATAGACAGATTTTAGATAGGAAGTCTTTCAGATTGGTTTTGAAAGATGGACGACAGGGTATTGTCTTGATGGATATAGGTAAGGAGCTCAAGGACTTGGCAACCTTGTACAAGTACAGACAATGCCCAGCAGATTTGATAGGTTTGTAGACATGAGGTTTTGATCATTGGATTGCAGTGACCAACTGGGGACATAGTTGCGTATAATTTATTTTGTGCTGGACAGGCAGATGGATGCTGGATAATTTTTAGTTGGTAAGAAGCTGTGTATATGTTAGCGGAAAAGGCAGTTCTAACCAATTTAGACATTTTAGTGCTATACAGTGGTGGGTTCTGAAAAGGGTATTTGCTGCAAATTTAACAACTTTGTTATATCATCATTCAAGTTTTAATTTTTGTGAAGCCTGGAACATAGTGAAGATGGGAGCACTGTAAAGAAGTGTTGGGAGGAAATAAATAGTGGCAAATGTAGTTTTAATTGCATTGGTGAGACATTTGTTTGCCTCTGTAAAGCGTCCCTAGTTTTTGATGCATTTTTCTTATGCAATTTTGTATATGCAGGTCAAATGTAAGACTACCATCCACTGTCACCTCTAATAATTTACTATGAGAAGTGACTTCAATGATTATATTATCAAGAGAGAGGACTTTAAATTTAGTTTTTTTTCCTGAGAGAGGGATTTGTGGAAAAAAGCAGTATTTTTTTTTTGTTTGTTTTTTGTTTTGTTTTGTTTTTCTGGGTTGAGCATGCGCTATGAGTTACAAAACCATGTTTCAGTGGCTGTTAAAGCTTCCTTAGTAATTTTTTGGAGGTGTACCATTCTGTCAGATGTGCAAATGAGAGTGGAATCATCTGTGTATTGTGTTAGGGTTGGCTGTTGTGTGGATGTACAGAGGGTGATGGTGAAAATGTTAATGAGGACAGGACCAAGGATAGAGCCTTGTGGTACACCAGTAGTTACTGGGAAGTAAGGAGAGATCATGGAATGCCATTTTACTGACTGTTACCTATTGGACAGGTAGCTTTTGAACCACAGAAGGGTAGATTGAAAGAGACCCAGTGAAGACATTTGAAATAGAAGTTTCCTGTGGTAAACTGTGTTGAAGTCTTTAGACAAGTCTAGAAATAAGGAAGATACTAATTTGCCATTATCTTTAGCTTTATTGACGGCATCTGTACTGGTTAGATGGGCAGTGCTAGTACTATTGGAAGGATTGAAGCCATGTTGTGTAGGGCATAGAAGTTCTTCCTGTAGGCGATAGTCTAGCAGTTGTTTTTGAACACATTTTTCAAGTATTTTGGTGAGGGGAGATAAGATTACTATAGGTCTAACGTTAGTAATATCTGTTGAATTTCCTCCATTGTGCAGAGGGATAATGTGTGACTTTTTCCAGAGAGAGGGAACTTGGGATTCCCAGACTGACCCACCCATAAGGAATGAGACAGGATAGCAATACCACTGGCTGTCATTTTTAGGCACTCGCTTGGAAGGTCATCAGCTGAAAAAGAGCACAGTTTAAGTTTGTTCAAGAGTAGTTTGACATAGGATATGGGCACAGGTTTGAAGGTGAAAGAGAATGTGGTGATTTGTGACTGTTGGGCAAAGCTGAGATTAGATGTTGAGGAATCCTTGGCTAGAGATGTTATACTATCTATAAAGTAAGAGTTGAACTGTATTGCAGTTTCGAGTGGTGAGTTAATGGGAGAGGGGTTTGTGTTGAAATTTTGACCAGTTCTTTGTCTTCATTTATTTGCTTCCCAGTACGATTGCAAAGTACTCCAAAGTTTTCAAGATATTGAGATGTCCCATATCCTTACCATTCCCTCCATGCCTTGTCTCTATCCTGTATTAGCATTCCACCCCCCTGGGATAGCCAGATTGCATTGTCTGTTCCAGTCTGTTCCCTCTAGGAGGTGCAAAGCTGTTTATGATATTTAGAAAAGTTGTACTGAATTCATTTACAGCATTGTGCAAGGGAGGATTCCTAGGAAGCCCAAGTTAATAGATGACAGTGTAGCAATGAAAATTTTTGGGTCAAATCTGTAAAGTTTGAAGTTATTTAATAAATATGCTATCCAACTGAATGTGTGAGATGTCTGTTCATATAGATTGGGAGAGGATCACTGAGAGAGACTGACATTGTACCTGTTGTGGAGTATCTGCCCGGACCTGACACTAGGATCCAGTCCAGTAGGGAACCTGATGCCCTGCCATAATGTGTGGGGCTACTAATTAGTTGTGTGAAGTCATATTAGTTCATGCTAGACATAGGGGAGACAGAGTCCACATCCAACCAATTGATATCCACACCACACAGTACCATTCTCTCATGCAGTAATGCTGGACATACTTCAGTACAGCTATACTGTTGCCAGGAGGGATGTAAAGGACAGCAACACATATCCATTCACAATTGTTTGTCCTGAGGAAAGCAACAAGAAGCTCAGCTGAACTGAATTTCAGTATTTCTTTCCTGTAAGGGGAAATGTGGTAGGTGTTGGGAAATATTAAAGCAACACCACCACCCCCACATTGTCACTATGGATGAAATCACTGCCAGGAGGCACAACTTCAGAGTCAGCCATGCTGGGCTCAAGTCAAGACCAGATCACCAGGATTGGTGATTGGCTGCTGCCAGACTAGAAAAGTACGTGAGAAAGAACCATCCCTGTGTTCATTGTGGCAGGTGGGGCCAGGACCAGGGTATAGACCTCCTCCCAGAAGGATTCCAGTACAATGGGGAACCATGCACACTTAACCCTTGGAGACTTAAGCCGCCATTAGAATTAGCATTTTTCCCTGAAAGGCCATTAAAGTCACCTTCCCTATTGTGTTTTAAAACTTGGTCAATAATATTGAACACAAACTTTTTAAAATTGTTCTATATTGTATTGCATAAAAGTGCTTATTAATACTTTAGATCAAGTTTCATTTGTTAGACAAAAATTCAGTATTCTCTTTCCATAAATCTAGAAATGCAGCCATATTAGCATGGGTAACTTTAATTTTAGGTCAGGTAATGTCTGTGGGTGCAGCTGTCAATTTGGGACATTTGTTCTTGTCTAGAGGATTAAACTTTATTTTTTGGAGATGTACATAGTTTTGTGTATTTGTTCTAAGTTAATAGGGGGTGGGGTGTTTTGAAAATGAATTTAGGTTTTTCTTGTTTTTGTTTGAGGGTTTTCATTAAAACAAAAAAATCTTGAAAATGTGACATATATTCAAACGAAGAAGAGAAGAAACAACTGTATAAAAGAGCAGCCTGCCAAACATTAGTGTGTGCATGTAATATGAATGTTGGCACTATGCATTCAAAAAAACTGACATGCATAATAGGGTGGAACAACATTTTTTACCATTATAGCTACACCATCCATATTATTTTGGAACACAAATGGTCATTCAGGTATAGAAAAAAAGAAAAGAGTATGGAATTATATTAAGAAATATATAGTGCAAATAGCAATGCTACAGGAGACACATTTGATAAAAAATAATAGTGATAAAAGAGGAAAACAGGGCAGTGATGATAGATATTTGGTAGTAAGGAGCTGTTGGCAAGGGAGGAGGATTATCCTGGTATGTATTTATATTCCATCAAAAACTGCTACTGTGGAAGTTAAAAAAAATTGGGAGAAGTAATCAGCTTTCGGCAGGGAATATTAGTTATAGGTGGGGACTGGAACTTGCTATGCAATTATAAGGATGTAACAGGGAGACCTATAAAGGAAAATATAATAAAAGAGGGATGAAAATATTTGGTATAGAATATGTGAATTCAGTAATAGGAACTCAGACCAAATTTACATATTATTCCCTGATGTACAATAACTGAGCTAGACTATAACCATTTCTGATCATATACTGATAAAAACAAGATAAAAATTCAGGGTAATTTTAAGATCAGGTTTCATTTGTTAGACAAAAATCCAGTATTCTCTTTCCATAAGTTTAGAAATGCAGCCATATTAAAGCAGGCCTTCACCGTGTGTATACAGTTTCAGTAAATGCACTTTCAGTCAGTGAAAATAACCTTCAGTTAAGAATACTGATAAGAACAGAATGTGCAGTACACTGAGTACAAGCACATTTTGTTTATATGCTACAAGGCACGAGAGCCAAGATTAAAGAAGTGTGTAGAAATTTAGGGTTAGCAATTATTAGGAGATATTTCAAACAAAGTTAGTTAAGTTAGTTTTTTTGGACCGATATGCAGAAAGTCATTGCAGTACAGTCCTCAGAAATGTTACAGATACTCTAGGGTGGGTGCAGAAGTTATTTCAAATATCCAGCATTCCAGGATATTAATGACATCATTCAGAAAGATCAGAATATGAGTGCAGAAACTACAGACATAGTTATCAGCACTGTTATTGGAGAGAGTACATTTCTGAGTACAGAATTTAAGGACAGTATAATGAGTGCAGAAGCTATGGCCATTAAGATTTGATTCGGATATTGTTGACATCTACCTCCACTGTACACAATAAAACATTCTTAACCAAACTACAGTTTGTAGACTTTATTCTGAAAAGTCCAAGAAGATTTGGCCCATAAAGGAGATACTGGCACCTGTTCAGCACAGTTCTGGGAAATTAACAGATAAAGACATTCATTCTAGTTTCTTCCAGTTATTTCCAGCTTATTCCAGTATTCTACAGTCCTATCATTTCTTATAGTAATGAAGTAAAAGTGAGACACTAGCACTTTCCCACCTACCTGCTAAAAAGAGAAAAAAATTAAGAAATGGGTGGATGAAATTATTCAAGAGTTATTAGGGAAGACAGAAATACCTTTAGAAGTTATAGCTAGTGAAAGGGATAAATTAAGTTTAAAAATTAAGGTAGAAATAAAAGAGAAAGAAATATGGTTAAGAAGTAATATGAATTAATTAGAGGGCCTGACAAAAGTTAAATTATTATGGAATAAGGGGAATCGCACAGAACAAGAAGAGGTACAAATGCAAAGTGTTAAAGATAAAATAAGGGAGCATCTGTTTACTATAAATGAGTTTTGAAATATTGCTGTTAAATGCAGAGTGCTAAACATAAAATAAGGAAGCATCTGTATAATATGGATGAGTTTTGAAAGATTACTGTCAAGCAACAATTGTTTGAAAATAACTGCAGAGTACAAAAATGTTTAGCACAACAACTTAGGCACCAGAAAGTAGAATGGGTTGTCACTAAACTTAGGCAGCCTATAACAAGAAAAATAACCAGAGACCATGTATAGGTATTAGAGATATTTCAGAAATTTTATGAACATTTGTATAAAGCAGAGAAATGCAAAAATAAAGAAAGAACACAAATGAAAATATTTACGGAAGACTTGATTACGCCAAAGTTATTGGCAGATGAGGCTCAATAACTAATGTGATATAAGGAGATGAGACAAAATGATGATGTATCATCAATCTTCAGGAAGTCTCTAGGACCAGATGGCAATCCTTTGGAATTTTTGAAGGTAGGAGGGAAGAAAGAAAGTGATTAAAATCTGTGAGATTTTATTTAACAATATTTTAAAAGGATGGGAAGCACCAACATCTTGGAAGATAGCTGTGTTAGCTGTATTACCTAAAGTTGATAAAGACTCATCAGACCCAGCTTCATATAGACCCATTTCAATTTTAAACCATGATTATAAAGTGTTTATGTCTATACCAGCTAAAATAATGGAAAAGGGATTGCCAAAACTGATAGATAAGGATCAGTGTGGTTTTGTGGAGGGGAGACAAATATTTGACATCATTAATAGAAAAATGATGATGCAGAGGGAAGCAGAATGTAAGAAAATATCACTGCTGTTAGTGGCTTATGATGCCAACAAAGCATTAGATAGGGTAAACTGGGATTCTATGAGTAGGGCAATTATTTGCATTCCCTGATACAATAGTAAAGTTAATTAGAAGGATTTGTGAAGGATCAGAAGCAAGAATTTAAGTGGGAGGATTCCTTTCTGATCAATTGTGTTTGATCAGAAGAACTTGGTAGGTATGTCATCTTTTCACTTTGTTATTTCATTTATAATTAGAGCCAGTGGCAAGTAAAATTAATAAATAAATAATATGATCATTGAGACTGAGCAACTTGTCTCAGTGGTCAACTCAGAAATGAAAGGATATAATTGCTATAGTAATCAAGAAAATTTGGCTTTATTTACAGATGATATTATTTTGTACTTGATAAATCCAGAAAAGGAAATGTCAATGTTTTGGAACATTCTGAAGCAGTTTCAAGTCTTTTCATGATTTAAAATTAATGAAGATAAAACAAAGGCTACGGTTATAAATTAAAATTCCAAACCTGAATTGGTTCAGCAATACTCATATATATGGGGACATGATAAGATGAAGTATTTAGAAGTATGGATTAAAAAAGCTTCTGTTGTGGCAGCTAAGGATATGTGGGAAGAGACAAAACAAACAACACAAAATCTAAGAAAATGGAAACTCTTGTTTATAGATATGGGTATTAAGATTCAAGCAGTGAAAATGTTTTTACTCCCTTTAGTTTTTTATATATGGAGCAAACATATTTTTATCAGCCAAAGGAGAAGTTGTGGACAATAATAATAAAGAGTTAAAAGAATTTATCTTGGAGTTTCTAGTAAGAGTTAAGTGAGATAAGTTGATCATTCCAGTAAAACAAGGTGGTTAAAGATTACTTGATTTGAATGGATATTTTAGAGCTACACATTTAAGGCCCTTATACATAACAGAAGCAGAAGATTCTAATTCAAAATTGAAATTGATGATGAAGTGTGTGTGTGAGTGTGTGTGGATAAATGTTAATATGGTTTGTTTTACTTTCTGTTAATGTATATTTATCTGTATCTTATTGGATAATTTAATAAAAGTGATTAGAAAATAGAAAGTGCTTATAAGAGTATTATGCATTTCAAAAAATAAAGAATGGTATAGGAGTGGTAAAACGCCACCAGTAAAACAAAATATACCACTCTTGTAGCCAATAATCCTACGACCAAACTATAGAATCCAACGTTTATTGTGTGAAAACACACAGTACAAAAAGTCACAAAGGCACAGTACAAAACACTCAAGATAAGAAATGGTCAAGCACTTTTGTCATAAGACTTCATCTGAACAATGAAAAATGTAATTCAACACTTATATATACTTGCACTAATCCCCATTAATTGCAGTTAATAAGTTCTTAAAGTGAGAATACCTGTTTAACATAAAACCTGTAACTAACATACTAGCTGTCCAAAGTTTATAATACTAGCAAATCCATTTGCTAAAAAGAACATTTATCACAAAAAATTATAATACAAACTAACAAAATGTTTTAAAAAATGTTTTAAAAAAATATATATTAAAAGCCTAAACCAGAAAAAATTAAAGTTTGGATGCCCTATACTTTAATTCAGGTCTTATACTAATATGATCATTAATTCCTGGGGCTACAGTGGCATTCAATATAAACTGCCATCTTGTTTCGGCTCTAAGCAGTTCATTAGTCCAGTTACCTAATATCTTTGCTGACTACCTCTAAAATACCAAAAATAAAGGAGTGGTCAGGATTCATTTTAACATGTTTAAATAATGCATTGTTTTCATCTTTCTTTGTGATACTGTATAAGTGCTCATAAATTCTCCTGTTTAACTTCCTTTCGGTCTTCCCTACGTAGAAATAACCACAAACTTGACATACAACAAGGTACACCAAACCAGTTGTTAAACATGCACCTGCCCCAAATTTAACTTCAATATTGTGGGGTCCCAAGTGGACTGTAGGGGTACCTACTATATATTTACAGTAATCACAAGCCCCACATTTTGTTGTCCCTTTTGTGTTTCCTTTTTTAACTGAAACATGGTTTTCCAGTAAACTTTTTAGGTTTCTATTAATCCTGTATGTAAAAATAGGTTCCCTACCTATAACAGTCAAAAGTTCCTGGTTCCCTTTAAACATGGCCCAGTTATTTTTAATAATATTCTTAACTCCAAATGAAGTTTCCCCATGCATTAACACCATGGAGTGTGAAAAGTCCCTACCATACCCTCTGACTTGGTCAACATTGACCTCAGTGACACCAAGTAATGGTTTGAATCTTAAACCCCATTCACTGATAACTTGGTCACTGATACTGTTTACAAATTCCAATGGGTATCCCCTAGCTCCAAACATATTAACCAAATGTTCAATTTCAGATTTTGCCTGGCCGAGATTGGAACACATTCTAACGGCTCGGATCATCTGACCCTTTACAATATTTCTTTTCACAAAAAGAAGGTGACTGCTTGTGAACTTTAAATAATCGTTTGAAAACGTCTGTTTTCTATACACACAAGATTGAAAACAATTAGAACTAACATCTTTGCTCAATTTGACATCCAAATAGTTGATGTGAGAATTCCCACTGTTACCAGTAAATATGAAGTATTCACAAATCTCATTCAGGAAATCTAAGAATTTTGTGTGTATCTCACCTCCCTTCCATAATATAAAAAGGTCGCCCAAAAACCTAAGGTATGTTAAACAAAATTCTTTATAGGGGGTATTCAAAACATAAATTGTTTCACAACGGTACATAACAGGGTTGGCAAAAAGTGGCGCACAGCTGCTACCCATAGCCACGCCTTTGACCTGTCGGAAAAACTCCCCACCGAAACTAAAAAAGTTGTTTTTTAAAATTACCTCCATGAGTTCCATAATAAAATTGACAATGGTGTTACTCAGGTTGTTTTTTTCAACCAAAACTTCGTGAAAAATTTCAAGTCCCTTGTCGTGTGAAATTGATGTGAATAGGTCAACCACATCAATAGTAGAAAAGCTAACTTCCTTATTGTAATATTATTTCTTAATCCTCCTCAAAAAGTCCCAAGAATCAATTAGTATATGGTCAATAGGGACTAAGGCTTTTCTAACTGTTCGGTTGACAAATACCCCCAAGGGGTATGTTACACTATTCTGACAAGAGATAATTAGCCGGTATGGGGGTTCCAAGATATCCTTGTGGGTCTTCGGCTTCCCAAAGGCTATGGGAATAGTAGGGTGGTCAATGTTCAAAAAATTAAAGATTTCTTCGTTGATAGCTCCTTGAAACAAGGAATCCTGTAATAACAATTTGATTTTCCTGTGTGAGATGTTAATTTCATTTCTAGAAACACACTCGTACTTGGTTTCATCCTGTAACATACAAGAAATCCTATTATTGTAGTCTTCAGTATTAACTATGAACATGCCCTCACTTTTATCCGGCTTCACGAACCTTAAGTTGTAATCACTTCTTATCTCATCCAGTAATTGTTTCTCAGTCTTGGTTATGTTGAATGATTTTAATTTATGTTCTTATAAGGTCTGGAAAATTTCCTGTGAACAAACCTTTTCAAATGTACTAAGGAGGGGATATAGTGGTGGGTTATAACAACTCCTCTTCCTAATGTTTAGTTTCTCCCTTTATGCATTTCCATTCCCAGTGGTTTATAAGTGGTCAGGATGGAAACTGTCCATTTTGTCAATGACAAATGCATGCAGCATACTTAATACACATGAAGGGTAGAAAGGAGCGAAGGTGACTTGATGAGGCTTGTAGAAAGGTTTAAGAAAGGCAACTTAAAAATTTGTTCCGGAGTGATACTTTAGGAAGTAATAAAATGTAGGAGTGTGCAGCTAGATAGGAAGTATGAGCAACAGCAAAAACAGAGGGACATGGTGCATTTTTATAAGATGATTTAAAGGTAAGTAGATAGCATGACAAAACTACAAGAGAAGGGAGAAAAATTCTGGCATGCAGGAAAAATGTCGATCTTGAGTACCATATGGAGTTCTGCGGATCTCATTTTCAAGAAGTACACAGAATATCGAAAGTACAAAGTTGGACAATGAAAGGACAGGTGGTCTTTACTAGAAGCCATATAAAGAACATGTGTCTTCTTGAAGAGGGGGCACAGCAGGATACAATTGATGCATTTTAGTACAGGGAATCTGCAGAGTCAAATTGTCCACATATTTTCAAGAAATAATATATGAGAATAAAAGGATAAGGTTTGAAGACATGTGTTGGAAGGATCAAGGAAGATCTGAAAAAAAGTATTTTATCATGGAAAGATATTTGGAAGGCAGCACATTCCTGAAAAGGTGGACATACATGTTTAGAATGCATTAAACAATTTATAAAATAAAATAAAAAAATTAGAAGTGAATGGACTATACATAGCTCACAAACAAAAATCTATCTCTCACAAAAAGTGAATAGCTTTTACTAGTCTTTGCAATTAATTAAAAACCCACCAACATTGCCAGCACCATTGTTTTAAATAAATATAAGTCAGACAGATTTGTAATTCCATCTTATTCTGGAGCCAGATCAGCTGATAGGCAGGTGGCAACAAACTGATATCTTATTAGCTTGCCCTCATACCACTACAAAAGTATTTTAATCCTCTGCTGACACCCATGGACCTTAAATTATCATTTGCCACACTCCCACCCCTATCCCTAACATTTAACAGGCACCACAGTTTAAATTACTCTCAGAATTTCAGCTCCAGAAAGTGTCAGTCAAAAGTCAGCATTAGCCTAAAGAAACTCTCCCATCCATAGACAACCTGAATAATTTAGTTTTCCTAAAATTTTCAAAAGTCTGCAATAACTTTTTTGTTCCACCTCTAAAGCATCTCTGCAATCTTTCCTATATACAAGACCACCTTCCATTATTATGGAAATGAAACATTATAATCTTTGTGCTAAACTTTGAATGGTTTAGCTAGGAATGTGGCTCATAGAGTTCTGAAGGGAGGGGGTTTCCTCTGGGTCCAGTACTCTTCATTGTATTTGTTTTAGACATATCTGTAGAACACAAAGAAATATAAGCTTTTTTGCTAATAACACAAAGGTGGGTGCAGCAGTAGAGGATGGGGTAAGAGTATGGTGAAGGATCTGGAAAGGTATAATATGTGGGCAGAAAGCTGAGAAACAGAGGTTGGGTGCAAAAAATGTGAATTGCTGCATTTGGGCTCATTGACCATGGTAAGCTCAACTAGTAGGAGTGGAACTGATGGCAGATGAGCAGGAAAAGGATATGTTGATCAAACCTGAACTGGACCACAAGAAGCAGACTGAGAGGGCAGTAACTGCAGCGAATAGAATGCTGAGTTGTATCCTCTGAGGGATACATTCTAGAGGAAAAGAGACTTAAGCCATGCTCATACATGTGGCTATACTAGGTGGTATGATTTCCCTTCTTGAGACCAACTTAAATTCAGCCCTTGCCCTGGTGATGGGGAGCAAATAGGCAATGAAGGGGCTGATAACTGACAGACACCAGGGAGAATAATTTGAAAAAAAATCTTCACAGTATAATAATCAATGTATTTACAGTCTTTGCATCATTATTGTAATATATTATAATGTATACATAACCAGAATTATTCTTTTCTGTAATATTTTACAAATAACATTTCTTATCTTAGAAACTGTACAACCTTGGCATATAGTGTCAGATGTTTTGTTCAGGTAAACATTAACTTTCATATGACAGAAAGAATTTCCTTTTTGACTGCTTGCTTGTTGAGATATTTACAGAAATATGAACAGTTATGCTTATTTGTATAGTTAATATAAAAACATTGAATATTTCTCAAGATATACAAATTATGTATAAATACTGATGATAGGTTTCTTCAGTATCATCAAACTTTTCACTTGATGCCATGTAATAGTGTATAAATCACTTTGTTTTGTTAATATTACAGATCATATGAAAATATTGCTTATTTTCATAATTACAAAACCACAAGTGATGTCTACACTATAGTGTATTATTCATGGACAGTGACAATGTATATTTCTGCCTCCCACCATGAGATTTCATACCATGCTCTCAGTAACATGTAGCTCTTTCAGTTATAAAAATATGAATTCATGACAGTAGTATCTATAATTCTGGGCATCTTAGAATAGCAATCATAATGTTATTTTGTTACTTACACCTTACCCTTTCTTAAGATGCCTGTTATTAATTGGTAGGTTACTTAGTTATGGAAGCCAGCCCCATAAAATGTGAGAATGCCATATGAAGCTATGTGAGCTAAATGGAAGTATACAAAAAATGTGTGAATGAGTGAAAGGAGCACAATATTTATGCTCTTGAGAAAGGGGGGAGAATAAATAGAAGACATGCTTAAATACATCTGGGAAATTGTTGTAGTCAGTAAGGGTAGTATCATTTAGAAAAAATAAATATTCAAAAAGAAAATACCATAATTTAAAGATACTAGAAATTTTCAGTGGCAATGTAAGAAAATATTTCTTCACAGAGAGTATAGTGGATATATGGACAAAAGATGTATGAACTCAAAAACTGTGGCAGAATTCAGGCTGAATTGAATTGATAAGGGGCAGTTCTTGTGGGATAGTGTGAATTAGGTCATTGGTTAACTAGTGTTTGCAGCTTGTCTATTTGGTATGGTACTGGACAAACCAGATATGTGCAGTAGATTAGGTAGACCATCAAAATCAGTGTAAAATTTACAAATAATGATTAAAAAAACATTTAATAGATTAAAAAAAAATGGTGCATTTGTTCTGAGTCATTTAACTGTACAGTTTTCTTCTGAGAAGTTGTGTAGATGGAAGATTACAGACATTGAAAAGTCGATTTGAGTTGGATGTTTGGATGTTATTTCTCTTTTCTTTGGGAAAATATAATGACTACAGTATGATTTAGTAGCCGTGGGGACTTAACAGCTTTATGGAAAGAAGACAAATAATTTAAAAAATAGCATGAGTGATCATTTTTCAGATTACCTATTCTTGGTCACTTAACATCAAAATCTGTTTGGAGAATCACTGAACAATTGTTTTTTTTGTTTTCCCTTAGAAATTATTATTATCTCTGTGACAGTGTGAGTTATTGTGATCTATGCCAGGAGAAGTAAGGCAGTGGATGTGTAAATAAATCTGTAAATAAACTACCGTATAGTCTGGGCAGAAGGGGGCAGAGCTGGTAAATCTATGCCAGCCTTTTGTGTGTGTGTGTGTGTGTGTGTGTGTGTGTGTGTGTGTGTGTGCGTGTGTGTGTGCGTGTGTGTGCGTGCGTGTGTGTGTGTGTGTGTGTGTGTGTGTGTGTGTGTGTGTGTGTGTGTGTGTGTGTGTAAAAATCGAATCTCAAAGAGTGTGTGTGTCAGCTACTTGAAGCAGGGACATGAAGCACTGATTTCACAGAGAGAGTGGTGAAGGACTTGGCTTGGACACTCTGCTGAGGAATTAACTCTGCAGCTGTGCTAGTGGGGAAACTGTGCTTGATGCAGATAGCTGCATCTGGAAATACTGGGTCTGTCCACTTTTGTTCCAAGTGAACGTCCCTTTCCAGTGTCAGTGGTGAGGATTTGAGCCCCTTGATTACTGGGCCAGAGTGAGGATGTCACAATCAAATTAACATAATTACAGTCAGCATTTTGCTCAAAACTGACTATTCCACTTCTAGATGGTCTTCTGGAAGGACAGGAAGAAAGTGTGTTATCATGTACTTAAAAATTAGATGTTCATTCCCACTGCCTCAGTGGCATTTTGGGTTATCTCCCAAAGTAATCCAGTACTGGCCAGCTTTCAGAAGCATAACTCTCCTCCCACTCTTTCTCTTTTCCTGTGACAGATGATTGACTGAACATATCCTGACAGGAAAGTCTTCAACTGTCACCAGAAGTGACTGTTCAGTCTTTTCCTGTCATGCAAAGAAGAAAGTCATCTGACTCTTCACAAGATCCAGTGCGATTTTCTGGCTTACTACTCAGATAAGCCCAATTTGGGGACTCCCTTCCTTTCATTTTATTGTTAGATTTATTATTCTCTTTCTATTTTTATGGTTATTTAAAAAATATTTATTTTTATGGACCAGAGTCTGTAAAGTTTGTAGAAGCTGTTTGTGGACAGAGCAGCATGCCAAAGGAAGACTTCAGCGCACCTGCTGCTGACACAATTCCAGAAGTCATGCTGAAGGTAGACTGAGTATTTACACATTCAGCATAGAATAATTAGGGATTCTGAGCATGCCGGTCTGATTCCAAAACACACAGTGCATACTCAATGCAAGTAAAATACGACAAACAGCCATGCCGATCAGTTTCTAAAATCCTTGATGCAAGGCTGTAGTGATGCAAGGCAGGCAGTTAGAGTTAGAGCAAGGCTACAACTAAACCAGTTGTCATATCAACAAATAATTGACAGATACTGTCTAGACAGACAATTGGTGCAGGCTGTTTGCAACATGTGTGCCCCACACATGTCTGTGTAGACCCTATGAGGAAATCTCATCTCTCTTGAAATCAAAGTGTGTCTCAGCCTGGGTGTACTTGCATCTGGGACATTCCAGAGGCACATGGAGGGATGCTGTGGGAGTATCACAGATAGCCGCCAGTCATATCCTGGCAAAATTCCTGGAAGTAATGTGCAACAAGGTGGATAACTACATCCACTTTCCATTCACTCCCATGGAGTGGAGAAATGTAACGCACCAGTTCTATAACATAGCAAACTTCCCACATGTACTCCGTCAATAGATTGTACATGCATACCTATCAAGACACCAGTACAGACCAATACATAAACAAAAAGGGATGGCCATCCATTAACTGACATGTTGTGTGTGCAGCAGATAGCAGCATAACAAACATCATGGCAACACACCATGGATGTGTCCATGATGCTGCCAATTGGAGGGAAGGTGGACTGAGTGCTGCTTTCCATCAAAGTGAAATACCTGAGGGACTTCTAGTGGGTAGGTACAAGAAAACAACTAGGATGCATTTTAAGGATACTCCTCTCAACAATATCCATTATGACCAAAAGTGTTTTATTCCCAACAACAGGTGACTGTAGTTATCCACTTGAGCTGTGGCTAATGACCCTGTACCATGTACCATCAAACCCTGCACAGGAGGACTACAATAGAGTATGTGTGACAACCAGGAACAGCATAGAGTGTGTTTTGTTTGTATTGAAAGCTTGGTTCAAACATCTGGACACATCTAGGGTGCACTGCAATACACACCTGAGAAGGCAGCACAGATGATAATGGAGCATGTCATGCTGCACTACATGTTAATTAGAGCACATGGCAGTCTTCCTTCTGCAGGTGTGGGTGACCTACCCCATGAACCTCAAATGTTTGAAGAGGACATCCCACAGGTATTGGAGGAGGAACAGGAGGACATAAGGTACAGAAGTCACAGGGGTAAGCAACGGAGGGTGCAACCACAAATGCAGGCCCAAGTAACAAGACAGCTACTGACCCAAATATTTGAGTCATGACAAGCCACATGTACACGAGTACACAGACTGAACAGTGATGCCCAGGTATTGCCCCACCACAGCAACACAGATGGCTTCTAATGGCAGTTACTTACATTGTGTACACACTGAGCATCACACATAACATAATCATAACATATGCCAACATAAACATATGTAAATGTGTCAGAACACAGATCATCAACTCAGTGAATAACTGACACAGGTATGCATACACACTCAGATTGTTGTATCATTGTATAGTAAACAATAAGGGACATAAATCAGTGTTACTCAGACATGTCTCTACAATATGATAACAGGAAAAAAGAGAAATCATGCAGGACACAATGCAGAAATTTTAATTTCAGAAAATGCATATCACAGTACAATTGTATTGCAATAAAATGAGCTATGTGAACTACACTGTTGGAAACACTCTAACACAGTCTTGGGTGACCTCACTGACATCTAACACCATGCTCCACCTTGCCATGACCATGTACTGACACCCTGTTCAGATGAAGGAGCATGATTGCAAGTTGAAGGCCTTGTGACTGGCAGGACCTCAGCAGATGGGCCAGCAGTTGAACTATGTGTAGGTTGGACCTCAGACAGTGTTTCTTGATGGACAGTGGTGGTTCTGAAGACAGGTGGCTTGCATCTCCCAGGTTGAAATCTGCTGAGCACAGACAAGGAACACACAATCCTGCTGGTAGTACAACACTGCTGCAGTATTGTAAAGGGCAGAGTTTCCACTGGTTTTGGCACAGCTAGCAGACTCTCATTCTGAGTGGTCATTGCAGCCATAATCTTACTGCGGCTGCGCTCTTGTCCTTCTTGCATGATACACAGCTAGTGTGCCACATGATCTGTGGCACAGGCAAGTAAACTGAAGTCTGAATGATGTCATTGCTATGACCATTCATTTGCCTACAGCAGGAAGTGGACACCTGGCCATGTACAACATCTGTTTGCCTTCATCTATTGTGATGTTCTGTTTCTGGTTGTTATGAGGAACTACCAGCAGCAATGCTCTCAGCTGTGGTTTGTTGGTGAATGACCTCACTCTGTTCAATATCCACTGAGGTAGCATCCTCTGAATGGTTAGACAAGTGGACCTCCACATCTGAGGCTACATCTGATGCAACATCACTGTCATCGTCATGGATGGACTCTCCAAACAACTCAAGGTCATGCGTGCCACTACTATGAACAATATTGGGATCACTGACTGGGCTGCTGGATGATACAGATAAATGAAGTGCTACAAGATATAAAGACACATATCAGGACAATGTTCCTACATCACATGATGAATATCAAAGACATATGGCATATATATCTTACTGCAATGGAACACATAATAATGACATAATTTGCAGTCTACTGTATATATGTTGCACAGAGTGTGCATAAAATAAGTATATAATCTGTTTACATCACCAACATGCATGACATATGTGATGCATAAAAACACACCTGACAAACACTCAAGGAAGATGGTGGTTTTGCACTGGGATGAACTTTAACTAGTGTAGAGGGAAAAAAAAACAGTGCATTACTGATGGCATCATTTACACCATTAATCAGGTGAACACAGCTAAAACATACGTAATGTGTGAAATACACATACCACTCGTATGTGACTTGAGGCCCTTGACACAGCCTGACCTTAAGAAGGATATAGTATTAATGGAGAATAACTACAGGATTAACAGCAAGGACAGGTATGAAACATACGTAATAGTATACCACTGACAGACTCCTGCTGTGTTGGTGTTGTGGGTTGTGCTGTACATCCTGCACTGGGAAAGTAAACAGAAAGCACAGTCATGTATTTAGAAGATGAATGCGGCCAGCATCACATATATAACACAGTAATATTGGCTGCAAATATTTACATGATGGACATTGCAACTGTACACCAGACAGGACAGTATTGACAAATATTGACAAAAATGTCAATTAGACATTGATGAAAGCTATGACAATGTTGCTGTAACATACACGGTTTGTCTGCATTTGAAAATGCATCTCCACTGGATGTACCTGTAGTGTTCAGTGGTAGGGAAACAACAATGTGACAGTAAACAGCAGTGCCATGATATGAGGTGGAAGCACTAACAAGGTAGCATTCACAGCAACATTGTAGAGAGACACCTGCCAATCACTGGTGGAGGCCTGAAATAAATGGACCTGTGAATATTAATGCAAGCAGCATTACAAATGTTTGGACTGCTCTGTCTGTAACTCACAGGTAGAAATACATGCAATTATACTTAAGTTCATCATACTCAAACTGTGTGGAAGTGTGTTTATGGCTCAACTCTACTGCTGTAATTCAAAAACAGCAATAAATGAATATGCATGCTACAGCAATATACACTGATTGTTACAATACACATCTGTGTAGTGGAAGAAAATACATAAATGTCCGTCCTGGAACTCCAGCTTCAATCCCACTACCAGGTATGTGTCATTCCTTTCTTGCTGTATACAGTGAGGCCAGAAATACTGTGATGCCATCATGGAGTTAGTGGTGGTGGTCTACTGGTAGCATCCCTTGATTTCTCAGACTGTGTCACTCTTTTAGCTGCATGAAGAATCGTGTCCGAGCAGCTTTGTCTGCAGGCCTCATGGGATTGGTTGTGGCCTCCAACTGAATTGATTATGTTGGTGAAGCCCATCCAGATGTCAGTTCTCCAAACAATATCATCTGAATGGCCTAGGAGTCTCTTGCCATGTTCATGGAGATCATCAAAGATTATGTCAATTTCCTGAAGGGGAGAAGGTCTCACCCCTAGGATGGTTGGCCATCTGAAAGGCATTGATACACACACAATATTATCCATGTTTGAGCCAATTTATGCATTTCATTCTCTGAACATCTTATGACAACATAAACATTATGCACTCCAGCACATTGAAAATATCTGTATAACACTGTGTGTGATGAATACTAATGTGACATATTACAAGTAACAACAATGCCTTCAAACATAATATTGGTAAAATGAACATAACATATAATATGTTTACAGTTTATGAGTAGGATTAGAACCCCTGACATTACATTATATTCCATTGAGATCCAAAGACAATAGCATTATGTCACATGAGTCTGCTTGCATGTCATATTTAAATATTTCAGCAAATAATTTGAAGAACTTATAGAATGCATTGGTAAACTTCAAGATCTGTAGCCAGGCCACAGACAGAGTGGGTACATAAGATATCGAGACAGTACTGATAATACCTTTGTAAATAATCATCACTGAAGACATATCCATAATAGCAACACCATATGTTTATAACAGTTTTGTTAGGAGACATGAAGTAAGAAATATCTGAAGCTCAAGATGGCTGCACATTGAGTAACAGCTTGACTCTAGCTCTCCCAGTGTGAAAACAGAAACTCAGCAGAAAAGGCCAGTAGACTTTAGTGTTTATGGGTAAATTTCAGTAACTGGCTAGTAAGTGCACTTCCTGGATGCCAGGAAAAAAGAAATACAGAGCACCTGTTAAAAATCAGCTAAAAAAGTGAGGAAGAAACACTGAGTGGGGAGAGTTCTGCAGCTGTTCAGCAAAAAGCAATGCAACCTCCAGACATAACTTCCAGTAACCTACAGGAAGATATAAGACAACTGCACACAGATCTTGCTAAAATAAATGAAACGCTGATAGAGTATAGCAACACAAACATCAAAAGGATGGAAAAATGGAAGAAGCTTTAAACAGATATTCAGGTGAGATGATAAAGCTGCAAAAATCGTAGGATGAAATGAAGAAAGGCTGGCTGAATATGAGACTGTTCAGAAAGAGATGTTTAAAAAAAAATTAGAATTAGAGGACAGAGCACAAAGGGAAAGCATGAGGTTTTCAGCTACACCAGAGAAGCTGAAAGAAACAAACTGCATTAATTTTATGAAAGCACATATAAGCAACTGGACTGGTATTCCATACCAGGAATTGTTAGTTGAAAGGGCACATTGTGTGTCAGCTCTAAACATGGCTATGAGAAAGCAACTTAGACCTTTAAAAGTAAAAATGCAATCCTACCAGCAGAAGGAGTTGATTAAGACAAAACTGTGGCAGAAGAACAAAATACTAAAAGTGGGAGACAGCAGAGTGTTTATGGAAAATGACTTCTCATTGTACACCAGGCAGAGGAGGAGTAAATTCATTCCACTATTCTGGGAATGTCGAGGTGTGAGGTTCAAACTGTTGTACCCACCTGTTTTCAAGGTATTCTTCCCTGGAAAGACAAAATAATTTCTTGATGAAGTATGTGCTACGGAGGAAATACAAAAGTTTGTCCAGCAAAAAGTGAGCTGTGAAACAGAAGGGGAACCTGCTTCTTGTTCTTCTGGTTATAAAGACCATGAGAGACTGTACCTGTAAAACCTTCTCCACTGTTTCAATGAAAAATGCTGGAGAGAAGGAATGGACCATGAGAGTTGACTAGAAGAATTGAGAATATGTTGAAAATGAAGCAGAAACAGGATTTGGGAGATGTAGATGAACAGTAATAAAACCAGCAACTTAACTAGGATTACAATGCAATAATTATATTTCTAAAATATGACAGAACAAGAAAATCTGGAAATATTGGACTTTTTTAGAATTTGTTGCACTTGTGGGGGACTCTAAAGTGTATGCCTACTCCATGTCATTCATTTTTGGAAACATGCTTTGGGGAGGGGGAGAGAAGGCAGGAAGCTAACTGTAAGTAAAGAAAACATTTCTTTTTCTTAATAGTAATATTTTTGTGGTGTGTGGTTTTCTTTGCATGCTATAAAGTACAGTCTTTGCAGTTATTTTTAAGTGTAATATGGAATGTAAATAGATGCTGTTTTTTTTCCTTTCTTTCTCCATTCTCTATGTCTTCTTATTCAGTTTTAAGAAATGTAGGCACTGCAATATAAAAAAACTTGTTAAAAGAGCATGGCAAAAGAAAGCTTAATGTGCTTTTTCTCATTCTTGCATGTGGGAATGACTGGTTTAAGGACCTTAGATTGATTTAGTAACAAGTTTTAAGAAAAAACAAGTACATGAAAAAAAATATTGAATATTATGAGGCTTTTTCTAGCAAATGAACATATGTTTAGTAGCACTTCTATATCTAGCCCTCATGTCTCCATGGAAACAATCTGATAAAGAGAACTTGACTTTCTGGTTCACGTGTCTCTATGGAAATAATCTGATAATGAGAAACTGATTGCAGTTTGGTGGAGAGTGATTGGTTGGGTAAAAAAAGAAAAAAGAACAGAGAAACTGGCTAGGAAATAACTTTCTCTGAAAGGTTTCAGGGGTTTTCCCAGATGGCAGAGCTATAAAGATAAAACAAAACTAGTTAGCACTTAGTAAAACACAAGCTACACCATGCATCTTAGCATGGATAACCTTTATTTTAGGTTAACTCATGTCTATGAGTGTGGCTGTCAGTGTAGAACAGTTGTTCCTATTGGGAGGGTAAAACTTCAATATTTGAAGATGTACATAGTTTCGGGCATTAGTATTAAATTAATAAGTTTTAGGTGAGTATTGGGGGTTTGTTTGTTTTTTGTTTGAGGGCTTTCAATAAAACAAAGTTTTGTAATATGTGACTTGGGATCAGATGTATATGATAAGAAACAACTATATAAAAGTTCAACCTGCCAAACAGTGTAGGCATGTAGCACAAAAGGTGCAACTAGACATTTAGCAAAAAAGATGTTATACATAAAAGGTGGGAATAATAACTTTGTGGTACAATGATGCTTTCAGTAATGTTTTTAAATGCCAATGTTATCACAGATAAATGCAAAAAAAAGAAATAATAGTGAACTATATTGAAAGATGTACAGTGCAAATAGCTATGTTACAGGAAAGACACTTAAAAAGAACTGAGTATGTGAATTTGATAAAGAAATGTTTTCAGGATGGTTATTCATCAGAATGAATAGGAACAAAGGAAAAGAGGAGCACTTATATTAATTGCAAGAGGAGTTCCAATAGTGGTAAAAGAAGATTAAAAAAAAGGTAATAATGGCAGATTTGTAGTGCTAAGGGGCTATTGGCAAGGGAGGATAATTACATTGACATGTATTTATATTCCACCTAAAACTGCTATAATGGAGCTTAAGAAAATTCTTGGAGAAATAATCCGTTTTCAGCAAGGAATATTACTTATAGATGAAAATATTTGGCATGAAAAGTGTGAATTCAGTAATAGGAGTTCAGAGTGCATTTATATATTGTTCCCCAAGATATAAAAATTGGGCTAGGCCAGACAGAATTTACATTTCACAGGAATATGTCCATTTAATTTAAGGTCTTGATATGCACCCAATAACTATTTCAGATCATGCACCAATAATAACTAAAATGAAAACACAGGGTAATGAAATGAAAATGAGACACTGGCTCTTTTCTACCTATATGTTGAAAGGAGATGAATTTAAGGAATGGGTAGTGGAGATTATTCAGGAGCTATTCAAGAGGACAGAAATTACTTCTGAAAATATGGCTAGGGAGTAGGATAAAATTAAGGTAGAGTTTAAAAATAGGGTGGAAATAAAAGACAGGTAGCTATGGTTAAGAAGTAACAAGAATCATTTAGAGGGACTGACAAATGTTAAAGTATTGCAAAATAGGGGAATCTTACGGGACACGAAAAGGATCAACTGCAGAATGCTAAGCAGAAAATAAGGATTACCTTGATAATATACACACATTTAGAAAGATTGCTATTAAGCCACTGTGTTTTGATAATAACAGTAGAGCACAAAAACTTTAGTACAATGACTCAGGCAACAGAAAGTAGAAATGGCTCTCACCAAGTCTAGGGAGGCTATCACAAGGAAGACAACAAGAGAAATTCTATGAAAGTCTATAAGGCAGAGATACATGGAAGTCAAGAAAATATACAAATTAAATGTTTATGGAAGAATTAAATATGCCAAGGTTTGAGGAAGATGAGGCTCAATTACTAATGATTAGGATAGGAGGAGATGAGATAAAAATGTGATGTATAACCAATCTACAGGAAAGTTCCCAGGAATAGATGGCATTCCTTTGGAAGTTTGGAAGCTAGGAGGTAAAAACTGATAAAGATCTGGAAGGTTTTGTTTAAACGTATTTTAGGAGGAGTTGGAGCAGTACCAACATCCTGGAAGAAAGCAGTGGTAACTGTAATACCTAAAGAGGGCAAAGATACATCAGAACCAGCTTTATACATGCCCATTTTAATACTTAATCATGATTATAAAGTGTACATGTCTATAATGGGTAAACGAATTGCGAAAGTAATGCCAAATTGATAGATATGGATCAATGTAGTTTTGTGGAGGGAAGGCAAGCATTTGACAATATTAACAGAATACTGATGATCCAGAGTGAATCAGACTGTATGAAAATACCATTGTTGGTGGTGGATCTTGATGCAGAGAAATCATTTGACAGAGTAAGCTGGGACTTTATGAATAGGGCAATGGAAGCATTTGCATTTCCTGAAAAAAAATTATAAGGTTGCTTAGGAAGATATATGATGAATTAGAAATGAAAATTAAAGTAAGTGGGTTCCTCTCTGATAATTTCTGCTTGAGCAGAGGAAGCAGGCAGGGTGTCCTCTTTCCCCTTTGTTATTTACCTTATATTTAGAACCACTGACAAAGAAAATAAGGGACTTAAAAATTCAAAGATATAGTTGGTATGGTAGTCAAGAAAAGCTGGCTATATTTGCAGATGATATTATTTTATACTTGACAAAACCAGAAACAGACATTACAGTGTTTTGGAACATTTTGAGACAGTTTAGATCTTTTTGGGATACAAAATTAATGAAGCTAAAACAAAGTCAGTATTGGTAAATTATGTGCCTGCATATGAATTGGTTCAGCAATATCCATATTTATGAGGATATGATAAAATGAAGTATTTAGGAGTATGGATTAAAAATGATTCTGCTGTGGCTGTTAAGGATATGTGGGAAGAGATTAAACTAAAGATAATATGAAAACTGAGAAAATGGAAGCTTTGTTATATAGATATGGATAGTAAGATACAAGCAGTTAAAATGCTTGTAGTTCCATTAGTCTTATACACAGGCCAGGCATATTTTTATCAACCAGAGGAGAATTTGTAGATAGCAATTAACAAAGAATGGAAGGACTTTATCTGGAAGGGGAAGATGGCAAGAGTCAAGTGGGATAATCTGATTCTTCAAACAGAACAAAAGGATTTTCATTACCCAATTTGAAGGGGTATTTCCAAGCTACACAGTTAAGGTCCCTATACATAGCACAAGCAGAAAACTATAATTCAAAGTGAAAAGGGATAATGATGAAACAGGGGGAAAGCTCAAGAAACAAGGAGAGACTGGGATTTTTGATGCAGGCTTTTAAGGAGAATAACAATAATCATACAGAATGTTATATCTATATAGGGAAGACAGAATTTAGGAATATAGACAGTAGGAAAGAGGGGGCTGGAATTTATTGGAGAAAACTGACAAAGAAATCAAGGTATTGGGAACGAATAACTAGAGAAGGAAATATGATAGAATGGGAAGACGCCAAGAATTTATTTGGACTGCAGGTTACAGATCGCCTTCGATATCAAGGATTGATATCAGAGATTAGACAAAGAGAAAGAAATAGGGGTCCTAAATGAAAGATCAGCACTGGTACAGTATTTACTAGAAACTAGAACGAAGCTGCCATTAAAAAAGGAATAATTAGTAGAGCATATAAAATATTGCATGATAACTATAAGAATTAATCACAGGATGTTAGAAAGGATTGGGAAGAGAGATCAGATAAGCAATTCACAAAGAAACAATGGGATGATATGTGTATGTCTCCCTAATATGCAACAAAGTCTAAAAGATTTATGATTTTTACCTGAAAATGTTTACATAGATATTTTTATATCCCAAGTAGACTCCAGAGAATTTTTCAACAGATAGCAAATGTTGGAGGTGTGATGGAGGAGAAAGAGGTAATTGGGAACATATTTTCTGGGAGTGTGGTGAGTTGGTGGCCTTTAAGGATTCTTTGCAGGATGCACTGTCAGAGATGTTGGGTGGGCAGATTGGTGTGACAAGGGAAATTATTTTTTTGAGCTATGATACCAAATTGGAATTGCCTAGACATGGTAAGGCCTTGCTATGTCTATGTTGGCTGCCAAAAAAGCAATTACTAGTAGAAAATCAAAATGAAAATCTAAAGCAACTATACTAGAAGCAGTGAATATAGTGACAGAGATAAAACTACTGGAATTAAGATCTTTAGAAAAGGGTAGGAGCAAACTACATTGGAAAAAATGGGAATTTTGGGAACAGAGGAATGAGGTTTAAAAGAAGGCAAGGACTTAAATGAGCTATGTAATGTTTGACTGAAAATGATTGGGTAGATTATACGTGATATATAATATTTGCAACTGGGAGTTTGTTAGTATAGTTTGCAATGTAAAATGCTTACAACTAGGATTGTGTTGGTGTTGTTTGTTTTCATTTATATAAATGTATGATTGCCTATGTCATATGTGATGGTTTAATAAAGATGTTTCTCGCTTAAAAAAGGCAGGAATTGGATAATTTATGCAATGTTGCTTAGGTTATATAATATATAGCAATATATGTGAAGTATAATGTTTGTAAATGGAAATTATTAATACAGTTTGATTACTTTTATATAAATGTAAGTTTGCCTGTGTCATAAGTGATAAAGCAATAAAGATGTTTAACTCATTACATCCAAGTGACGCCTCCATGTGCATCTGCAGTTAACTCCTACTGACACCTCTAGGCATCGAATATTGCTTGTTCATATTTGCATCAGTAATTCTAAAACCATGCAATGTGCAAGGCTTTAAAATGTTTCATCTTAAAGCTTACACAATAGCAAACTCAACTATATTAATATTTTACCTCACTCTAGTGTGGGTAAATAGATATTAACTATTGTTTTATGATATTAATTTGTATAGATATATTTTTTACATTTTCAAAGCATCTCAACAACCAAGTAACACAGTCAGAACTCCTTAGTTTCAACTGAAAGCACTCATCTAGATGAATAAAATGGTGCTGACAGTATGTGTGTAACTTGAGTGGTTGCTGAGATATTGTAAGTTGTTTACAAAATATTAAAAATGTAATAGTTGTTGTCTTTACTGTCCCCTGGATTCATGAAGCTTGGCGCAAGGCCGGCGTAAGGTTTGTGCCGGCCGTGCAGCCTATATATATATGGAGTAGTTGCGCCATATGCATATTAATGAAGGCACACAGCCGCCACAGCCATGTGCATAGGAAACGTGCGCAAGTGCAAGGGGTGTATCGAAGTTGTGCAAGGAGGCGTGTCAATGTCGGCCGTTGAGGAGCAACCTAAACTGCTGAATATTATATTACGCCAGCAATAGTAATCGTACCTATCAGTGTCTGCGGATACTGAAACATATGCAAAGCACAGTCCCTGCGAACAGAAAATGAAGAATCAAACAGAAATGCACGGTAGGGAATAACGGGTCCCTACCCTTGAACAAATGACATGAAAACCGTGTGCCCGTAGTCCAACGTAGTGTTGATAGCTATACCATGTGGAAGTGAAACGTAGCATATGTTAGCGCGCCACCAGTAGGTACGTACAGTCCAACGGAGAGGGTCACCAGCCGACCCATAATGTGAGAGAGGGAACATAGCTGTGCAGATGTGTCCATAACAAAATACACGAGGAGAAATGTAGATATATGTAGTGACCGTATGTCTGAATCATATCCCACAAGTCATGTAATAGTCACATACAAAAGGTATGTCCGTATTTCACATATCAAATGTGATAGGGAATAGCATACGCATGTAAACGAAACAGAAGGAGCATATAAACAGCATACCAATACGGACACATGTAGGCCAAAAGGAACAGTATGATCCGTACCATCGACCAAGATTACCACCTGTCCCACTTTGCGAGCGACAGTCCCTCTGTGGGCAGATGTGTCCTGACACAAACATGTAAAACTGGCAAATGTCCAGAGAATATAGGACATAATTCTTCTGTAGACATCATGCAATAGTTGCATTAAACATATTTCACTGAACGTATATTACATAAATGTCATAACAAACAGAATAAGATACCGAAATGCTACAAGAATAAGCTTAGATATAGGCAAGAATTGTAAGTTCTATCTGCTGAACTGACCGTGAGTATGTGTCGGCCTGTAAAATATACTGTGTTCAACGCAAATGTCACAGTAGGGTTGCCAGCTTTTCAAATGGCCAAAGTGGGACATGTTTGGTACAGACATCAGAATTTAAAGTCCGACACATACCCACAGCCAGTACAAAGGACAGAACGTAACTGTTTTGCCTACAGAAAAGCGTAGTCTTGTAGCATTTTAGTTGCTTATTCTGTTTCACATAAAATGTAGGTATTTCAGATACAGAATAAATGTTTAATGCAACTATTACATAAAATATAAGAAATCATTTTGTCATAAAATCACAGGACATTTGCCATGTTTACAATTACATATCAGGACACAACTGCCCAAAGAGGGACTGTCCCTCGAAAAGTGGGACAGATGGTAACCCTATGTCACACTGTGGCCAATTGAAAAGGTGGAAACACAACCGTCGACTGTGGGGAGGCATTGTCCACAACAGTCAGACATGTGTAAGGAATAGCTTGGACATAGGAAAAGGTGCCATCCTACCAATGAGTACAACAGGCTGGCAAAATCCGGAAGGCAGCTGTATAATCCGAACGTGTATGTGACACAGTCGAACGGGTAGTACCCGGATACACCAACCAAGTAATGAAAGTGAAGTATGGGCGTGTACCTGTGTGTGTGAGGTATAGCATGTGGAAAGCAAACATGGCAGGGTAGTCTACACAACCATAAAGGTACCCGACAAAATGTAGGGTAGTGAATGTGTACCTCTGGCCATGTCATGGGCCAACAACCAACGTAGTGCTCTATGGGGTGTGAGGAATTTGCGTGTGAGGGGTGGGTGTTTAATGGTAAATTCCTCAAAGGTGATACTGTGTCATATGCAGAAAAGGTGAACCGGAGGTGTACGAGGGGGCAGCGGGTGAAGTGGAAAGAAACAACCACATATAAAAACAGCTGCAAGACAAGCAGACAGGCCATAGTGTAGAACACAATCCCACAAACATATGAATATGGAAATGTGCGAGAAAAATGTATAGATACGTCACCATCACATACCCACAGATGGGTCCTGATGGAACTGGCCATAACAAACGCAACACACCTGGATGCATAATGGCCTACCCAGCATACCCTCCACAACATACAACCTGCCACCATACCAGAACGTCCACCAAATCCAGCCGTACTTGGTCCACTGGTTTGTTGCAGACACAGCTACACACAGTGACCCCTAAGTATATGTAGTAGGTATTGTCACCCTAGGCAGTATCAGGAGTGCAAACCATGTATCCCCTGCATGTAAAACCCCCTGCACGTTTTCGTGAAGCCACAAAAATCTTCGTTATCTAACTTGTTTTGGTCTAGTCCAATTTTTGGGATATCCCTCATGGGATAACCAACTTGTGTAAATAGTAGAATGGGTATGACGACATGATGTCCAGTAGATATCTGGACACAAGTCAGAACGTGCAGTGGAGGGCCATTACACTGTCCAGCCCTAAGTGGGCATGCATAACCTACCACCCAGGATAAAATACCTTCCCGTGATGCACGTGTCCAGACACGAATAGGAGGGAGAATATAATGCACACATTTGCAAAGTGGAAAACGGCATGAGGGTGAAGAAGACATGGACATAAACAGGTCAACCCTGATCAAGTGTGAGGGACACTGACTGTGTGCAGTCGTGACCTACCATACCTGTCAACCTGTGTGAGCAAGATATCTGGACAGAGCCGTGAATATAAGTGAGACAAAGGTCCGAAAACAGGGACAATCTATAAAGATAGCTCTTAGAAACATAGACATTTGACAGAATAATAGTTTGCACATTGGCATTAATGTCTGGAGTATGAAGTCTGAAACCCAACTGTCTGTCAGCACGTTCCGACTGCAGTCTTTAATGCTGAGCTACTGCTGTGCCAGAACACAACAGCGTATTACAGAGGTCCGTGCCATACCACTCAACTGTCTGGATATTCGCAGAATGACTAGGGTCACCACCTGTCCCACTTTGCGAGTAACAGTCCCTCTGTAGGCAGTTGTGTCCTGTGAAAAAAAATCAAGACATAGCAAATGTCCTGAGAGTTTAGGACAAAATTAATTCCTAATTTTCTTTAATAGTCGCATAAAACAGTTACCTTATATATGAAACTTCTATATGTTATGTGACAATATAACAATTATTACTGTTGTGTTTCTGAACCCAGACGCCTGTTCATTCCACAGGGTACTGTCCTGTAACAATACCATGTGGCTACTAAGCGCTAGTATCTGACCCAGGAAGGACCCTAACAGTGGTGCGAACGCACAGGCAGGCTACAGTCTTCAGCCCCAGTATTTATTTTAAAGATAAATAAGGTACTGTCCTGTAACAATACCGCGTGGCTACTAAGCGCTAGTATCTGACCCAGGAAGGACCCTAACAGTGGTGCGAATGCACAGGCAGGCTACAGTCTTCAGCCCCAGTATTTATTTTAAAGATAAATAAGGTACTGTCCTGTAACAATACCGCGTGGCTACTAAGCGCTAGTATCTGACCCAGGAAGGACCCTAACAGTGGTGCGAATGCACAGGCAGGCTACAGTCTTCAGCCCCAGTATTTATTTTAAAGATAAATAAGGTACTGTCCTGTAACAATACCACGTTGCTACTAAGCGCTAGTATCTGACCCAGAAAGGACCCTAACAGTGGTGCGAACGCACAGGCAGGCTACAGTCTTCAGCCCCAGTATTTATTTTAAAGATAAATAAGGTTACTATACCTATTCTTGCAAAGTAGAATATTTAACCTTCAGTTATTTACATATAAGGCAAGCATTCTCAGTCAGAAACACAGCAGTGCAAACCATAGACCTCATCTAACTTATACCCCGCAGTGCACGTTATCAAAACAGAGCAGAAGGAACAACAGAGTGAGGGTTAAGTACTTCACTTGACTTTTTTGCTGTAAAATCAGGTTCTTTTACCTAGAAGTGGTTTCCTGAACTCACTTGCACTGTCGGACCATTTATTTGGACCTAGAAAGTCCGTGGCTGGCTTATCCTGGTGCATGAATCCTCAGACTAAATACTCCTCCCTCTCTCCTCTGACGTAGGTGAGTTATCATAGCCCCCTGCAGGTTTCCGCCATTTTCAAATTACTGTTGTGTTTCTGAACCCAGACGCCTGCTCATTCCACAGGGTATGTAATTGTTTTTTTTTTGTTTTTATCACAACTATTTCATTTTTATCAATATTCCTCTACGACTGTTGAAAGTGAATTTGCTTTTAGACACATGCTAGAACATGTGTTCGCATTAATAAGCTGTACCCTGCAAAATGTAGTTTCAAAGCATTAGCGTATTACTAGGATACGTACGCTGTATTACTGGTTAATTCTGAACAGACTCAGGGTAAAGTGAATGCTTTGTTAACAAATGCAACTGTAATAGTTTATCAGTACTATAATTTGTTTTGTTTTACTTGGATAGTCTGAACTTATTAGGACTTGTAGATAGCATAATTTTGCATACCGTGTGCTGTTAGATAGCTGAAAAGCACAGTAAAAGTACGCCCTCAGCTGTCGCTATTTGCTCCAGATGACTTTGGGCGGAAAAGTACCTGAACAACGTCATACAACTATATTATGATTTGACTGACAGTATATTGTCCTGTTTTAACTTTTTGTGCTGAATAGTATAAGAGAGAATAGTAAATGTAATTGTTTAAGGGCATTGTTTCCCTAATTTCAACTATATTTGCATTATCCCTGGAAAGGTGATATTTTGTAAATGTTTTCAAACTGTTACATTTTACCTGCTTAAGTGATTATAATCACAGATAGTTTACATTTGGGTCGTGGTGACGGCGCTCTCTAAAATAAGATTGTCTTACAATATTATATCTCCTCTCAGGTACTGTCCTATAACAATACCGCGTGGCTACTAAGCACTAGTATCTGACCCAGGAAGGACCCTAACAGTGGTGCGAACGCACAGGCAGGCTACAGTCTTCAGCCCCAGTATTTATTTTAAAGATAAATAAGGTTAATATACCTATTCTTGCAAAGTAGAATATTTAACCTTCAGTTATTTACATATAAGGCAAGCATTCTCGGTCAGAAACACAGCAGTGCAAACCATAGACCTCATCTAACATATACCCCCCAGTGCACGTTATCAAAACAGAGCAGAAGGAACAACAGAGTGAGGGTTAAGTACTTCACTTGACTTTTTTGCTGTAAAATCAGGTTCTTTTACCTAGAAGTGGTTTCCTGAACTCACTTGCACTGTCGGACCATTTATTTGGACCTAGAAAGTCCATGGCTGGCTTATCCTGGTGCATGAATCCTCAGACTAAATACTCCTCCATCTTTCCTCTGACGTAGGTGAGTTATCATAGCCCCCTGCAGGTTTCCGCCATTTTCAAATTACTGTTGTGTTTCTGAACCCAGACGCCTGCTCATTCCACAGGGTATGTAATTGTTTTTTTTTTGTTTTTATCACAACTATTTCATTTTTATCAATATTCCTCTATGACTGTTGAAAGTGAATTTGCTTTTAGACACATGCTAGAACATGTGTTCGCATTAATAAGCTGTACCCTGCAAAATGTAGTTTCAAAGCGTTAGCGTATTACTAGGATACGTGCACTGTATTACTGGTTAATTCTGAACAGACTCAGGGTAAAGTGAATGCTTTGTTAACAAATGCAACTGTAATAGTTTATCAGTGCTATAATTTGTTTTGTTTTACTTGGATAGTCTGAACTTATTAGGACTTGTAGATAGCTTAATTTTGCATACCGTGTGCTGTTAGATAGCTGAAAAGCACAGTAAAAGTATGCCCTCAGCTGTCACTGTTTGCTCCAGATGACTTTGGGCGGAAAAGTACCTGAACAACGTCATACAACTATATTATGATTTGACTGACAGTATATTGTCCTGTTTTAACTTTTTGTGCTGAATAGTATAAGAGAGAATAGTAAATGTAATTGTTTAAGGGCATTGTTTCCCTAATTTCAACTATATTTGCATTATCCCTGGAAAGGTGATATTTTGTAAATGTTTTCAAACTGTTACATTTTACCTGCTTAAGTGATTATAATCATCACAGATAGTTTACATTTGGGTCGTGGTGACGGCGCTCTCTAAAATAAGATTGTCTTACAATATTATATCTCCTCTCAGGTACTGTCCTATAACAATACCGCGTGGCTACTAAGCACTAGTATCTGACCCAGGAAGGACCCTAACAGTGGTGCGAACGCACAGGCAGGCTACAGTCTTCAGCCCCAGTATTTATTTTAAAGATAAATAAGGTTAATATACCTATTCTTGCAAAGTAGAATATTTAACCTTCAGTTATTTACATATAAGGCAAGCATTCTCGGTCAGAAACACAGCAGTGCAAACCATAGACCTCATCTAACTTATACCCCCCAGTGCACGTTATCAAAACAGAGCAGAAGGAACAACAGAGTGAGGGTTAAGTACTTCACTTGACTTTTTTGCTGTAAAATCAGGTTCTTTTACCTAGAAGTGGTTTCCTGAACTCACTTGCACTGTCGGACCATTTATTTGGACCTAGAAAGTCCGTGGCTGGCTTATCCTGGTGCATGAATCCTCAGACTAAATACTCCTCCGTCTTTCCTCTGACGTAGGTGAGTTATCATAGCCCCCTGCAGGTTTCCGCCATTTTCAAATTACTGTTGTGTTTCTGAACCCAGACGCCTGCTCATTCCACAGGGTATGTAATTGTTTTTTTTTTTGTTTTTATCACAACTATTTCATTTTTATCAATATTCCTCTATGACTGTTGAAAGTGAATTTGCTTTTAGACACATGCTAGAACATGTGTTCGCATTAATAAGCTGTACCCTGCAAAATGTAGTTTCAAAGCGTTAGCGTATTACTAGGATACGTACGCTGTATTACTGGTTAATTCTGAACAGACTCAGGGTAAAGTGAATGCTTTGTTAACAAATGCAACTGTAATAGTTTATCAGTACTATAATTTGTTTTGTTTTACTTGGATAGTCTGAACTTATTAGGACTTGTAGATAGCTTAATTTTGCATACCGTGTGCTGTTAGATAGCTGAAAAGCACAGTAAAAGTATGCCCTCAGCTGTCACTGTTTGCTCCAGATGACTTTGGGCGGAAAAGTACCTGAACATCATACAACTATATTATGATTTGACTGACAGTATATTGTCCTGTTTTAACTTTTTGTGCTGAATAGTATAAGAGAGAATAGTAAATGTAATTGTTTAAGGGCATTGTTCCCTAATTTCAACTATATTTGCATTATCCCTGGAAAGGTGATATTTTGTAAATGTTTTCAAACTGTTACATTTTACCTGCTTAAGTGATTATAATCATCACAGATAGTTTACATTTGGGTCGTGGTGACGGCGCTCTCTAAAATAAGATTGTCTTACAATATTATATCTCCTCTCAGGTACTGTCCTATAACAATACCGTGGCTACTAAGCACTAGTATCTGACCCAGGAAGGACCCTAACAGTGGTGCGAACGCACAGGCAGGCTACAGTCTTCAGCCCCAGTATTTATTTTAAAGATAAATAAGGTTAATATACCTATTCTTGCAAAGTAGAATATTTAACCTTCAGTTATTTACATATAAGGCAAGCATTCTCGGTCAGAAACACAGCAGTGCAAACCATAGACCTCATCTAACTTATACCCCCCAGTGCACGTTATCAAAACAGAGCAGAAGGAACAACAGAGTGAGGGTTAAGTACTTCACTTGACTTTTTTGCTGTAAAATCAGGTTCTTTTACCTAGAAGTGGTTTCCTGAACTCACTTGCACTGTCGGACCATTTATTTGGACCTAGAAAGTCCATGGCTGGCTTATCCTGGTGCATGAATCCTCAGACTAAATACTCCTCCGTCTTTCCTCTGACGTAGGTGAGTTATCATAGCCCCCTGCAGGTTTCCGCCATTTTCAAATTACTGTTGTGTTTCTGAACCCAGACGCCTGCTCATTCCACAGGGTATGTAATTGTTTTTTTTTTTGTTTTTATCACAGCTTTTTCATTTTTATCAATATTCCTCTATGACTGTTGAAAGTGAATTTGCTTTTAGACACATGCTAGAACATGTGTTCGCATTAATAAGCTGTACCCTGCAAAATGTAGTTTCAAAGCGTTAGCGTATTACTAGGATACGTACGCTGTATTACTGGTTAATTCTGAACAGACTCAGGGTAAAGTGAATGCTTTGTTAACAAATGCAACTGTAATAGTTTATCAGTACTATAATTTGTTTTGTTTTACTTGGATAGTCTGAACTTATTAGGACTTGTAGATAGCTTAATTTTGCATACCGTGTGCTGTTAGATAGCTGAAAAGCACAGTAAAAGTATGCTCTCAGCTGTCACTGTTTGCTCCAGATGACTTTGGGCAGAAAAGTACCTGAACAACGTCATACAACTATATTATGATTTGACTGACAGTATATTGTCCTGTTTTAACTTTTTGTGCTGAATAGTATAAGAGAGAATAGTAAATGTAATTGTTTAAGGGCATTGTTCCCTAATTTCAACTATATTTGCATTATCCCTGGAAAGGTGATATTTTGTAAATGTTTTCAAACTGTTACAATTTACCTGCTTAAGTGATTATAATCACAGATAGTTTACATTTGAGTCGTGGTGACGGCGCTCTCTAAAATAAGATTGTCTTACAATATTATATCTCCTCTCAGGTACTGTCCTATAACAATACCGCGTGGCTACTTAGTGCTAGTATCTGACCCAGGAAGGACCCTAACAGTGGTGCGAACGCACAGGCAGGCTACAGTCTTCAGCCCCAGTATTTATTTTAAAGATAAATAAGGTTAATATACCTATTCTTGCAAAGTAGAATATTTAATCTTCAGTTATTTACATATAAGGCAAGCATTCTCGGTCAGAAACACAGCAGTGCAAACCATAGACCTCATCTAACTTATACCCCCCAGTGCACGTTATCAAAACAGAGCAGAAGGAACAACAGAGTGAGGGTTAAGTACTTCACTTGACTTTTTTGCTGTAAAATCAGGTTATTTTACCTAGAAGTGGTTTCCTGAACTCACTTGCACTGTCGGACCATTTATTTGGACCTAGAAATTCCGTGGCTGGCTTATCCTGGTGCATGAATCCTCAGACTAAATACTCCACCCTCTCTCCTCTGACGTAGCTGAGTTATCATAGCCCCCTGCAGGTTTCCACCATTTTCAAATTACTGTTGTGTTTCTGAACCCGGATGCCTGCTCATTCCACAGGGTATGTAATTGTTTTTTTTTGTTTTTATCACAACTATTTCATTTTTATCAATATTCCTCTACGACTGTTGAAAGTGAATTTGCTTTTAGACACATGCTAGAACATGTGTTCGCATTAATAAGCTGTACCCTGCAAAATGTAGTTTCAAAGCGTTAGCGTATTACTAGGATACGTACGCTGTATTACTGGTTAATTCTGAACAGACTCAGGGTAAAGTGAATGCTTTGTTAACAAATGCAACTGTAATAGTTTATCAGTACTATAATTTGTTTTGTTTTACTTGGATAGTCTGAACTTATTAGGACTTGTAGATAGCTTAATTTTGCATACCGTGTGCTGTTAGATAGCTGAAAAGCACAGTAAAAGTACGCCCTCAGCTGTCGCTGTTTGCTCCAAATGACTTTGGGCGGAAAAGTACCTGAACAACGTCATACAACTATATTATGATTTGACTGACAGTATATTGTCCTGTTTTAACTTTTTGTGCTGAATAGTATAAGAGAGAATAGTAAATGTAATTGTTTAAGGGCATTGTTTCCCTAATTTCAACTATATTTGCATTATCCCTGGAAAGGTGATATTTTGTAAATGTTTTCAAACTGTTACAATTTACCTGCTTAAGTGATTATAATCACAGATAGTTTACATTTGGGTCATGGTGACGGCGCTCTCTAAAATAAGATTGTCTTACAATATTATATCTCCTCTCAGGTAATGTCCTGTAATAATACCATATGGCTACTAAGCGCTAGTATCTGACCCAGGAAGGACCCTAACAGTGGTGCGAACTCACAGGCAGGCTACAGTCTTCAGCCCCAGTATTTATTTTAAAGATAAATAAGGTTAATATACCTATTCTTGCAAAGTAGAATATTTAACCTTCAGTTATTTACATATAAAGCAAGCATTCTCGGTCAGAAACACAGCAGTGCGAACCATAGACCTCATCTAACTTATACCCCCCCATGCACGTTATCAAAACAGAGCAGAAGGAACAACAGAGTGAGGGTTAAGTACTTCACTTGACTTTTTTGCTGTAAAATCAGGTTCTTTTACCTAGAAATGGTTTCCTGAACTCATTTGCACTGTCAGACCATTTATTTGGACCTAGAAAGTCCGTGGCTGGCTTAGCCCCGCTCCGCTTCGCCCTCGCTTCGCTCGGGCTCGCTCCCCTCCCTACCCTGCCCCCTTATCCCACCCGCCCCCACTACCTCCATATTTATAGCCACCTAACCGCACCCCCTATACCTGAGAACCAATCACAGTTACCTCCCTGTTATCTCCTCCGCCTTCCACAACTCCAACAATTAACCAATTGAACTCTTCTAAGATTTGGTTCCAACATCTTTAGGAAGTTTACCTCCCATTTGCCATGTCAAAAGCAAAGATTTATATTATCCCTCTTATCCTACCATTCATAATTATCCCTTATACCCTAACTAGCTATGAAGACCAACAATTCTTAGGTTTTTACTACCCCAAGGAACAAACCAGTACCCCCCTTAATCTGCTCTCTGCTGAACTCTCCCCTTTCTCCTACCCCTTAAAAATAATAACTACCAACACCCTGTATCTCACTGAAATATTTCCAAAATCACCAAAATCAAAACATGGACTAAAATTACTAACTAAACTCTTAAGACTCCTAGACCACCTGAAGAAAAATATAACTAAGGATGGTGACATACACCCGAATCCAGGCCCATCCCCTACCTCTGACTTTACAAGCTTAACCTTATCTCACAGGTCTACCAATTCCCTTCTTATTTGCCACCTAAACATAAGAAGCATAAACAATAAGTTACATAATCTACATGCCATGTTAGCTACCTACCTCCCTGACATTATGTGTTTATCAGAAACATGGCTCAAACCAGCTACTAAAAGACACTGAAATCCTGCCTCCTGGGTATAATATATTTAGGGTAGATCGCATAAAAAAAAGGGGTGGTGGTATAGCTGTCTTGTACAGAAGTACGCTTAATATCATAATGAATCCTATCCAACCACCTCAGGTCTCAAATGCAGAAACACTAGCACTAAAATTATGTTTAAACAACCAAAAAAGCATAAATCTAATTGCAATCTATATTCCACCTGGGAACAACTTAGAAACAATGGAGAATATTCTCAACTGGATAGCTACTAATTACCCTCAAGAAACTATTGTTCTAGACGATGTCAATATTGACTGGACCCAATGTTCCTCATACACAAATCCTATTCCTATAAACCTTCATGGATTCTCCCAAAATATAGCCTCTACTACTAGGTTAGGAAATGCAAACCAAAAAGAGGGTATTCTTGATTGGATACTAACAAATAGTCACACCCATAAGTATATAACTGGGACTCTCCCTAATGAACTTAGTGATCATCTAGTCACATTCATAATAAAAGATAAAATTACTAGTACAATCCTGCCCATACACAGGCTTGTCAGAAACAAAAAAAACTTTGATTCAACAAAATTTATAACTGAACTCAAATCCTGCAACTGGTCTAAGCTAAAATCCCTCCCCCTTGATGAGGGTGTGTCTCTCTTTTCTGACACATTCCTTAATATACTTGACTTTCATGCCCCTAAACGACAGGTCAGAACTAAGGTACAGATAGCACCCTGGTTAACAAGAGAGTCCAAATCCAAAATCAAACTTAGAGATAAGGCATGGGGCAAATGGCGGACTACTAAGGCACCTCTAGATCGTATCAAATTCCAACAACTGAGAAATGAGATGAAAAAAGCCATCACCCTGGACAAAAAAAAGCTACTTTTGCCACCTGCAACATAAACACCAAAATAACCCCCAGAAGTTTTGGGCAGGTTTAAATAACCTCCTCCATTCAGGCAAATCTTCAACTCCTACCCCTGGGACACTTATTGGTAAAAACCCAGAAGAAATAGCAAATACTTTCAATTCTTTCTTTACTGAGACTATTCAGTCTTTAGCCAACCAACTACCTCCCTCCTCCTCTTCTCTTAAAAACACTGTAGTAAAATCACTTCCCTCTTTTAACTTTCAGCCCATCTCTACATCCTTTATCAGAGCCTTACTGAAGAAACTAAAATCAACTACCCTTTCTGCAGACCTACTTCCGGCTGAATACCTGCAAATAGCTGCAGATGTCATAGCCTATCCTATTTCAATTCTGATTAATAGAACCATAACCGAGGCCACAATCCCCTCTATATGGAAAATATCTTATGTCATTCCGCTCCATAAAGGTAGCACATCCACAGAACTATCGAACTCTAGACCAATTGCCATACTGTCACCACTAGCCAAAATTATGGAAAGATGTGTCCACAAACAACTTATTCACTATCTCACCCAGAACAATCTTATGACCAAATCCCAGCATGGTTTCAGACCTCACCACAGTACGACCACCACTCTCCTCTCCTTTACTGATACAATTAACCAAAACCGGAATAATAAAAAAATATCCTCTGCCCTCTTTCTGGACTTGTCAAAAGCCTTTGACATCGTAAATCACCAGTTACTTCTCCATACATTGGAAACCCTTAACCTAGATAACTCAGCTCTCAATTGGTTCCATGCCTACCTCTCCGGTAGACAACAAGCAGTCCAGTGGCAAAATAAGCTCTCACACCTGTTACCAAATACCATAGGAGTTCCCCAAGGCTCCATACTAGGACCTCTTCTTTTCTCAGTCTTCATAAACAAACTACATTCAGTCATCCCCGAAGCCACCTGTATCCAATATGCAGATGACTCATCCCTAATTTGTTCTGATGTCTCTCTATCCACTCTACAAGTAGCCACCCAACTCTGCTTTATTACAGTCGAAAAATGGCTCACAGAGCGTAAACTTATCCTAAACCCAAATAAAACCAAATTGCTTCTCTTTTTCCCCACTTCTGCCCCTCCTCCCACACATCTCACTATACAATCTAATAATGGTACCATCATCTCACCCGACTCCCATACAAAACTATTAGGAGTTGTCATTGACAACAAACTTAGATTTGACATGCATATCAATCAAACCATTAAGACTGTAAATAAGAAACTTGGATCCTTATACAGACTAAAGAACTTTCTAACCCCTATTGCCAAACTAACCATTGCTCGTACTCACCTTCTCTCTACTCTCCTATATGCCTCTCCTGTGCTTTCTTACCTTAACAAATGTGATTTGAACAAACTCTCTGCTTCTTATAATCACATTGCCAGATTTGTAACTGGATTGCCCTATAGAACACATCACTGCCTTAATCTGAAAAAACTTGACTGGTTAGAACTACCCAATCTTCTCAAGATGAACCAACTCACAGAAGTATTTAAAATCATTAAACAACCTGACAAAACCCCTGCACTGAGTAATATAATAATTCCTTACTCCAATCTAAGTTGCCTTCACTCCTCTAACAGACTCCTTGTCCACACCACCAAATCCAACAATATGGGTGGTGAAGCTCTCTTCGCCAACACCACTGGAAAGCTATGGAACTTCCTCCCCAACAACCTTAGGCTAATTTCCTCCCTTGGACAATTTAAAAAGAGTCTAAAACAACATTTTAAGGTGCACTGGCTCTGCCCATGTGTATATCCAGATTAGATGCCCTTTGTTAAACAAAGGCCTCACTTCTTTCCATAACTAATCCAAATCCATTAGGACAACCTAGAGAGGGGACTTGTAATCCATTTGCTTACTAACTGTTCACCACTCTAACCATATTTATAACTGTCTCAATTACCTACTGCACTACTTTAACGAACTGTATTACGAACTGTAGTTAAACAGTTAGGTTATAGTAACTAATTTTTATGTAACTTGTATTTTGCTTTTTTCCTTTTCTTTTCTTTTATTTCACTGTATTGTAACTATATTGTCTTGTACCCATGTGGAGCTTTTCTCCCCGGGCCTCCGCTGAAAATGGACATGTATCCAGTCGGACTATCCCGGTCAACAAATGTAAAATAAATAAATAATAAATAAAATAAGCAATTCAAATGTTACTAGAATAAGCTATTATATGTACAAAAAAGGATAAAGTGCTGTACTATGCACGGCTGTAGGTATGTTTTGTTCTGGAAAATCTGACATCTCCACAGAACATGTCCCACTTTGGGCATTTGAAAAGGTGGCAACCCTAAGAATGACTAGAGGTTCACCACATAGTGTTGATGTATGCCTCTGACAATCTGCACCAGTGTTGTAAATAGCTGAGGATTGATGTCAGTAAATAATGTGAAATGTCCTGAGTTTAAGACTCCACAACCTTCAGAAAAGTCATGCAAATGCAAAACCTAGTATTCTATCAACGTTCTAAGCTTGTAAGAGCAATCATTAAAATGTGTCCCTAATTGTTTCCCCCATTTGTAGGTTTTGCACAGGTTTGGTGCTCTAAGAGGTTGAGAGGTATGGTCCATACATATTTACAGTAACAACCTTTCACACTTGTGTAATGTACAACTGCATACCTGTAGTCACTTCATGTCCAAAATAATAATCCCCGTATGAATGTATACATGTAATAGTCAAATGTGAATGGGAACAACCCTCACCGTGGAGTATGGACTGTAACAACCCCACAACCCCACCCATAATATGTATTGCCAACAGAATAAGCTGCTGACAGGTGGCCAAACACCTGTGTCTATAAACACAGGTAATACATCAAAATAGGGAGATAATCCCTGTTGATATGCTTCGTCTGACATTAGAACTCGGCCAGCGAAGTTCCGTTCACCAGGTGGACAAGCCTAAACCCAGATCACTACATGAACACCCTGACAATCGAAAACCTGTATGTGGCTGGATTATATGCCTTGGTGTTCTGCATACGCTCGGAGTGATTAACAATGCAGCCGGAGTCCACAGCAGTAGGCAATATGGAATGTGTAATATGTAGTACCGCGTTTTTCCCAGCAGGAGAATGGATGCCTGTGTTGTAGGTGAAGCGGTGAGGTGTATGTTGATGTAGCTAAGTACTATGGGTATGCATATCAATGAGGGAGAATACCAATAGAATAGTGGTTCTGGCATCCGGCCAACGTGAATGCAGTCCCGGTTGACCTACGACTACTGAACATATAACTTAAAAGTGTAATGAATGCGTTCGTGCTGTACACACATTTAAATATGTAAAGGTGAACTTGTGTTTCACAGCAGTCTGTAAACCGGAATACAGATATGTAATTGTTATGGTCAGAATTATGAAAGTTCACGTAAGCACAATTATCTATGAAACATATGTAACCCACAATACGGATATGCAAGTGGGCCTGCGCGTGTGTAATCCACTCACAGAATAGAAAATTAATGGTGTTTTCCCCACGTTCTATGTACATGGCTCATACCTGTTAACCCCGTAAAGTACGAAACCGGACAAAGCCATGACAAAAACTGGTACAAATAGGGACAATCCTCAGATATTGGCCTAACAAACATAGAAAGTGGATAGAATAACAGGTGTGTCACTAGCATGGATTCTCTGAAGGGTATGAAGTCGTAACCTGAAATGTTTGTCATTATTTACCAACGTCAGTCTTACATGATATGCCAGTAACTTGCCAGATAGACACAAGGTTATGAAAAACGGACCAAAGATAAGAGACAAACAGCTGTACATGCAGCAGAAATCTGTACAGTTGGAAGGTATGATATGGAGATATATATATATATATATATATATATATATATACACATATATCCACAGACATAAACCAAAGCAAATTATGAGATGAGGAATGTACAGACATATGTATATATGTACATATATATATATATATATATATATATATATATATATATATATATATCTATACACACACGATACATGAATAGATATATACACAACAAACATATGTCCCTGTACATATATCACATGTACATAAATAGGTTACGGTATAGCTATTATGGATAGACAGACAGACATGCATGAAAGGAAAATACACCAATGCTTTCCAAACCATTGCCCGGAAAGTACCAGTGTGACAGGGCCTGCAAGTTCTACATGTTAAACATGAATATAGGTGTCCTGTGCAGGACCCCAAAAATTGATCCTGTACGAAGGGCGAACCGTCATTGATGCAAAAGACGTCAGAAGTGCAACTACGATATAGGTGTACATGCAACAGTAGCAGGTGCAAGGGTAATAACACATGGGTCGATAGAATGTATGACGTACGACCTGATATCCGCAGAGTGGGGAGTGCTCGGAAGTGTCTTCACACTTTATTATCACTCACATTAAACATGTCTAATGGGTACTGTGGAGGGGTGTCAGGTATGGGAATCATGGGTATGCAGAAATGGGCCAAGATGTTGGTTGGCACAGATCTATTAGGTATGCCCCTTGGGAGTGATCAATATACCTATGTGGGTATAGCACATGCCTATATTCTCCAAAAAAGTGCAACCCATCTACTGGATATTGTGTAAACCATTGGGGGAAGATGTAGGGACCTATATCAGTGTCATGTAGGTGATTATCATGGATGGACATGCGTACAACCAAGATGGTAACCATACCTGCCAAAATGTCAGAATAAGACAGCTGGACTAAGGCATAGTACACGAAAGACAAATAGGGACTATATTAAATATACCCCAGACAAAGTCAGAACGTTGATAGAATAATTACGTAGTCAGGAATATGAATGTTATGAGAGTTAGTAATCATGAAATAGAAATGTCAGTCATGATTACCTAACCGCACAGTCCATCATGCCTTGCCAGCAATCTACCAGAAAGGCACATTATCATGGCAAATGTAACAGAATCATAGGTCAAGCCTCGGGGCGTCCACCCATAATGTGCACAGGTGAGAGGTATGAAGATAACCCATCCTAAGTAAATGTACAGAACTAGTGATACTAGGTGGACAGGTGAGAAGAAAGACATCAGGACAAATGACAAAACATGTCCAAGTCAGAAGCATGTACTTCCACAAATGGGAATGACAACGTATGCCCTGTGAAAGTCAATGTGGAAGGTTAATAGACTCAAAAGACATGTGTCCCTCAGGGTGTCATGCAGTGTCACCGATACAGTGTCCAGTCCCCCATACTCGTACGTGAGCTCTGCCAATGACGGAAAGCTCAAATACCGGCGTACACATAAGGTACATGATAGAATAATAAGTGTGGATAAGCACCTGTTGGCCTGTGTGAGGAATATAACCCTCTGGGTGTTTGTGCCCTGCAATAGGAATGTAATGGCAACTGGCCTGTGATGGCGCCATGTATTGTGTGTATTGGTGTAAGAAACATGATTTACAGTACTGGAACGAATTCAACTTACACAAAGACTTGGAAAACTGGTTACTAGCACTCCAAACGTACGCGGCACTTCCACCAATATGAGAATACTCAAAAATCACAAAACTGTAAACGTGGACTCTGACACTTTATTGCAAGAAGTTAAAGCGCTTTTCGTCATCCGAATAGGATGACTTCCTCAGATTTACAGTATCAGAAACATACTTTGCAACTGTACGAATGTGCAAATGTATGCCTCATATGTGTGGTGTGTTCTCCTTACAATCTGTACCCATCTGCCAAATACCTGAGAATTGACGTCATTAAATAATGATAAACATATGAGTTTCATACCCTAAATCCCTCAGAAAGGTCATAGTAATGCAAAACCTATTATACTGTCAGCTATCTACATTTGTAAGAGCAATATGTACAATCTTCCCCTATTTGTCCCCCCATCATGTTAGGCTTTGTACAGATGTTTTGCTCTAGGAGGTTGATGGGTATGATCAGAAACAGATACATGTCTGAGGAAACAGCATTATCGACCGCAAGATAACTCAGAAGATATGAAAAGCGCTGCAGTAGGAAGTTCAGTATTGGCCGCAGGTATATGCTGACATGTCAACTGACACAGCAGTCTACATGAAGAACCTATAGGGCATCACCTTTACCAATGATGACAGTGGGACATACCCACAGCCATGCATACACCACAAATAGACATAGCACACAGCAAAGCCTAGGCCATGATACACGACGCCTCTGAGGTGTATGGATTGAGTGAGAGTACAGCAAGGAAAGATGACTGCCAGGCTATTCAGCAAACACCCGTAGGGGCGTGAATGACCGCCCGTAACACGAACATTGCACGGACAATGTTGGGATTTGCAACATACCCCATTTGTATGTGTAAGCTATGCAAATGATGTAATTACGCGATACATGAAACAGTAAGCTGTCCATGCAAGAGCAGAGTTATGTGCAGAAATGTACCCGGATGTTATGCGACTAACATTCTGCGCGTTGCTAAACGGAGCAATGACAGCTGCAAATACAGTATGAATACAGTTGAAGAAGCATGCCAATGTCCAAGTCCAGGGCCAGTGGCAGCTTTGTCCATTGGATATCAATAAACCAGTAGTTGTCCTCCCCCGATCCCTGGTGTGGAAGCGTAGCGCAGCACCACGAGAATGCGCTGCACTTCAAAACAAGACATATGTATAATATACATACAAAATGTAGGTTTAGTTAAATGTTAGTACGCCATGCAGATGAATGGCAAGCTGGAGACAACATGGCTACTGCGTACTGGTTCTTATGTGTGGAAGCGCTCTGTCACAGATGTAACAAAGCATTCGTAGGCAATGTGAGGCAAGTGAGGCTGAGGATAGTGAATCACAACATGTCATGCCATATGGGCCAAGCCTCTACTGTGTAGTGTAGGTTAAGGGGACTATTACAGTAGAAGATAGGTGACAACATGAGTGTGTATGTATAAAATAGTGTAACCTCACCGGAGCAGTGTCACATGGGTGCTGTCAGTACTCAGTGGAAGAGGCATGTCATGAGCTATCATAGGGAACGTCAGGAGACTGACGGTGTACACCATGGATACCACCGATGTGACCCGCAAACCTGCCCACAGTGTGTCTGTGCCCATGTGCGCCAGTAAGCCCAAGTAAGCATGTGTGCACGCGTGTTAGCCTGTGTGCGCATGTGCAGTGTGGAAGAACGAGTAAGCTAATGTACGAATGGTGATGCCCGTGTAATGTCGTGTATGCGTTTGTAAGTATATATACATGTATACTACACACATCACACACGTACTGCACACACAGACACACATGTTGCCAATACTACACACATCAGTGAAATGGCACATGGATGGAGAATACATCATCAGAAGTAACAGTGCTGTAAACTATGCTACAGTGATGGTCATAGCTGCAATTTATCATGCCTGCTGATATACACCTGGAAGTAACACACTGTGTGTTAACAGCATGCTAACATCAATACAGTGGAATAAAGCCAGCACCAGGTTAGTCAGATCCTGCTCAATGTTACACATCACAGGTGGTGGCACAGGTGACATCATATGCACAGGGTGTGGTGTTAACATTTCCAGAGCTGTCATTGAGCCATCCAATGTACACGTAGGTCTGTGTGTGTGTGAGGGACAATGGTTATTGCATGGCCCAATGGTGGTGCAATGGGTTTGTGTATGTGATAGCCATAGCTGTTTGTGGTAAGTGTGTGTGTCTGCATATACACAGGTACAGCATGTGTCAGCCATATACAGGATGTTGTGGGACAGTCACAGACCGTACCTGCCAGGCTGTAGAGATCCCCATTACTGGCCATGGACACCCCTCCATGCATCCAACACAACCCAGTCCTGCATCTGTCAATGTATACACATACAGTCCTGGGATCTGTACCACAACCTGTGGATAAATGTGAGTCTGTAATGTTAACCTGTGGTGCATAGAATTGTCTGTTACTACAGACGGATATGAGCCATACTCACACTCCAATGTAATAACCACTGCTGACTGTTGCCAAGATCTGCATACGACCATTCAAAGGTGCTGTACTAACATTGTTTCCAATGCCCGTGTAATACCCAGCAACACAATAACTGGTCACTACACATGTATAACCCACGATCACTACAGCACACAGTATGTGCACTATCACAGAGCCATAGTAGATGTACATACATCCAAGGTGCTCACGTACAGATAATGCAGCACATTCAAGAATGATAATCCCAACATACATATCTATATATAATATACATTATAAATATATATATATATATATATATATATATATATATATATATATATATAGATAGATAGATACATACACACACACACACATGTGGCAGGGTTGGGAGCAGAACACAAACTTAACCACTGTACCACACAACAGCATTACGCAGTTACAGAACGCGCTACCGTGATCAGTGGATCACATGATTCACACAGGCAGACGTCTAGCCTGCAGACAGCAGCATCAAAGGCAAAGACGCCGCACAGATGTTATGGAGAGTGAATACTGTAAAAGCAATGTACTGTTGTCATGCAGCTGGTAACACACACACACACACACACACACACACACACACACACACACACACACACACACACACACACACACACACACACACTTAGCAGGGCTGGGAGTTGAACATCCACCTAACTACCCTAACACACTACAGCATGACGCACGCGCTACCGAGATTACTAAGCACACAGTCCCATCCACAAAGGCAAAGACATTGGTAGGAAACTTCTATGGTGTGAGGCATCTAAAAGCAAGACTGAGTCCCCAGGTGGACAGGAGCATGCACGCAAACACACACAAACACACACACACACACACACACACACACACACACACACACACACACACACACACACACACACACTTGGCAGGGCTGGGAGTCAAACATCCACCTAACTACTATAATCCCCGTTGTACAGAACCCAATGAAGGCAGTCCCATGAGCGTTAGTGTTGGTAGTAATATAGGCAGGCTCTTCAGTCCAAAAAAGTCTGAAACACCAAGTTTATTGACAAAAGCAGTAATTCCATTAAGCGCTTTCATTTCCAAATACACGGAAACTTCATCAGAATAAAACTGCCATTGTACCAACCCACATATATAACAGAAAATCAATTAATCCAATTAAGTCATTAAATCAAAATGCATAAATTTAAAGGTACATAGTGCAAACTGTGGTTATTATATCATTCCAATTTTCTTTACATAATAGATGTTTTAACAATACAAAAAGAACACTACCTAAAACCACATAAAACCAATAAATACATTCAATACAAATACCTAATGTATACGTAAAAATAACAAAATTAAATAAAAGGCACTAAATTTCCAAATTCCCAAATAGGGCGCATTGGTAAAAGTTCTAATAAAGTTGAATCTCTAATGATATAATATTTCTATCACCTAAAACATACAGATGAGTTAAAAAGTGTATAAGGGAATGTATGTAAATATTATTTTATTAATGTTAGATATTGAATGTAAAGATATAAAGATATTACTATTGTACTTCATTGTAATATTAAAGTTGGAAATATAACAACAAAATGTCATACACATTGTTGTTTTGATAAAAATATATAATTACATAAAAATATATATTTTATATTTTATATTATGACAAATAAAAAATATATATTTTTTTATTTAATATTGTGACAAATAAAAAACAACTCAGCTCTTATGGTTGTGTATTTTCCTTTTGATTTTATTTGCTTTTAATTTTAAAGCTGGTAAGAGTGATATATGATTGTTCAAACCTGGGGGTATATTGGACTCCAGCCTTAATTGCCAGATGAGTTCTCTATAACTGAGCTGGTTTTCCCTATTTCCCCCTCTGTTGTTTCTAGGCAACTTATTTAAAATCCAAAATTTAATGTTTGCCTCCTTGCAAGTTAGTGTGTGCCGAAAAGGGCATTAGTTTCCTTTTTCCTGTTGACATCGTACATATGCTCATAAATTCTCTGACATAAATGTCTTTCTGTCTTGCCCACATAATAATACCAACATGAAGTACAATAGGCAAGATATACTACTCCACAAGCATAACATGTACAATAGTATTTCCCTTTTATTGTAGCTGAAATAGTAGGTAGTGTTAGTTCTTCTATATTGGCTATAAATGTACATTGCAGGCATCTTCCACATTGGAAAGTACCTTTTTTCCTTATATCCATATCATGTTTGTTCCTCTCAAAAATAGATTTGAGATTTTGAGACTTTTTTGGACTGAAGAGCCTGCCTATATTACTACCAACACTAACGCTCTGACTGCCTTCATTGGGTTCTGTACAATGGGGATTATTGTGTTTATTAGTCTGTTTTTCTCCGTTTTCCATCACCTTTCTTATCCACCTAACTACCCTAACACACTACAGCATGATGCATTTACAGAATACGCTACCGAGATTACTAAGCACAGCAGTCCCAGAGGCAGACATCTAGGTGCGTGTCATCATCCGCAAAGGCAAAGACGTCGGTAGGAAACATCTGTGGTGTGAGGCATCTAAAAGCAAGACTGAGTCCCCAGGCAGATGGGAGCATGCGCGCAAACACACACACACACACACACACACACACACACACACACACACACACACACACACACACACTTGGCAGGGCTGGGAGTCGAACATCCACCTAATTACCCTAACACACTACAGCATGACGCATTTACAGAACGCGCTACCGAGATTACTAAGCACAGCAGTCCCAGAGGCAGACATCTAGGTGCGTGTCATCATCCGCAAAGGCAAAGACGTCGGTAGGAAACGTCTGTGGTGTGAGGCGTCTAAAAGCAAGAATGAGTCTCCAGGCGGACGGGAGCATGCGCGCAAACACACACACACACACACACACACACACACACACACACACACACACACACACACTTGGCAGGGCTGGGAGTCGAACATACACCTAAGTACCCTAACACACTACAGCATGACGCATTTACAGATCTCGCTACCGAGATTACTAAACACAGCCGCCCCAGAGGCATACTTCTAGGTGTGTGTCATCATCCGCACTGACAAAGACACTGACAGGGATTGTATAGAGAGTGATCAGTCTGAAAGCATACAGACATATTACTGTCCCACGGTACATGTAGAGAAACAAATGGCAGTGGTGTGATCATGGCAACGTAAGATTCACGGTGCAACACGACAACATGACATAGTCATGGGACGCCCCACAGACAGTATACCCTTCAAGATAGTCGACCAGTGTGTACTCAGTAGGCATCCATCGTGACGTTGAATATGGACATCTGTTGCCTGGATGACCACCATGGCTATACAGGATGTCAATGGCCATGCACAGAGGGACATCACCGACACAAGGTGTCACTGGGCATGGCCTCACGCTTAGTAATACACGTCCGTTTGGACTGTACTGTGTGTCGATCTACACAACGGTGTACTGGGCATGCTCACACACTTAGCAGTTGCAAAGGGCCATCATGCATGCAGACAGAGTCTCAACTCGCAAGGGCTCAGTTGGGACTGTCATGTGTGTCGATCTACACAACAGCGTACTGGGCATGCTCACACACTTAGAAGTTGCAAAGGGCCGTCTTGCATGCAGACGGAGTCTACACATGGAAGGGCTCAGTTGGGACTGTCATGTGTGTCCATCTACACAACAGCGTACTGGGCATGCTCACACCCTTAGCAGCTGCAAAGGGCCGTCATGCATGCAGACGGAGTCTCAGCTCGCAAGGGCTCAGTTGGGACTGTCATGTGTGTCGATCTACACAACAGCGTACTGGGCATGCTCACACACTTAGCAGTTGCAAAGGGCCGTCTTGCATGCAGACGGAGTCTACACACGGAAGGGCACAGTAAGGTATAACTGTCCCCACGCACAGAGCGGTCACACATGCAGTGACCAGTACACACTCAGCTGCCATCACAGCTGTCACAGGTGCAGATCCCAGACATGCACACCGCAGTCTACACTGTAGTCCTCGAGACATCACAATGTCGTTGCTGCAGCAGTACACAGCCATACATTACCACAACATCATGTGACATATGACCAGTGGACTGTACAGAGGTCTACAGCAACTGTGAAGGGTACACATGTACTGACAGGGTTCCAACAGGTGTTATGCATTGCAAGTATACCACTATACATGACCAGGTTAGCTCAAGACATACCAGGGGCCCCGGGTCTTACACAGCTGTGACAGATGAGTGTTGCTGTACACCAACGAACACACATGTTTGGATATGTCAAACATGTGAATGTAGTGAATGTGTGCATGGACCACACACACAACACATATGTACATAGCTAAGCCTTTGCTATCCCCCGTGCAGAACAGTGGCCTAAGCAATCATATGCACGCAAATGGAAGGTGGGTCCATGTCTGTTGAATGCTCACAGTACAGGAGGTAGCAATGTTGATGGAGGACACATTCCCCTGTAGTAGTCTCCCATGACACCCGTGATATCATACCACAGTCCATGTGTTATGTATGTCAACACACATGTCCACCAATGGTGATGCATACAAACATGGCTACAGGAGACACATGTAGGACCAACAGACATGTACAATCTGTACTGTGCATACAGCAACCATGCATGCGCAGTGACCGATGTCCGTAACACAGCTGTGCCTAACTGCAACATGCAGTCGCAATGCAGCCCCATCATTGACACCTGTATATGGTGACATACAGACAGTACAGTTGGTTGTACATCACGATTGGAGGGATCTGTGTACATAAAGTGGTGATCCACCTGTGTAGATGTATGTGTGCTGGGGATGGCTCACAGGTGTGTCACACGCCACCCTACCATGCCATGTGCAAACAGTATGCTATTTCACTGTTACTTGATGGTGATGACTTAATGCATACACAGCGGTCAGGTGTAACCAACTGTATGTCATGTGACACCTGTATCACTGACATCCTCCCGTGTGCACATAGCCACACAATTGCCAGACATAGCATTGGTACACATACTGCGGACAGTACCACTGCATGTCTATCAAACGGATCATCATATGGCAGGTGTATCATTCCCAGCACTGCCATGTCTGTCTGCTTGTGTGACCACACATGCCACATATGGTGGGGACTATGTCCCAGATGTAACACATCCCTGTACACCGTTGTAGAGATCTGTACATACTGCAGTGTGGAAAGCATGAGGTCGGCAGGTGTGGTGCATCACACACATCGGCTATCCGTACACACATATCTGGTCACCACAGTGTGTGTGTGTATGTATGTATGTATGGCTGTCTGGTGCTTGGTGTGAGGGTGTATGCTACCATACTGTGGAAACAGGATCAGTAACCCCTCATGGTGATGCAGTCTACTACCCTGTTGATGCCATCGGTCCCAGCCATACTGGCTACCTGTGCATGTCCCTTCTCTGTGCCACGTTGTGTGGGTGCAAAGTACTGCGAGGGTGATGACCACATAGGCAAGGGTCCACACCTGAACACCATGGGGTGTGTTATAGTGCTGTAGACCTCGTGAATGTGGCCATGTTCCTGTACTGTGACAGGGTATTACCACTACACAGTGTGGCCTCATGCTATCAGGTGGCCTCTAACATCATTGGCCTGACCGCTGTGTACAACCCCTGCACCATGTCAACACACCTGTAATGTTTCCCGGTATGTATGTCACATCTATGTCCGCTGTAGCCTGTTCAACTGACCACATGCTTCAGGTGCAGTATATGTTCGGACATCTGTGTCATGTTCGACTGTCCAACAGTCAGGTTGAGGGTACGTTTAGCATGCTGATATTGCCATATGTGCCTGTGAGTACTCCACAGTTACACATGGGGGACTGCAAACACTGCTACCTGTTGGCACATGCTAGTACACCATAGGAGGGAACCAGGGCATCATTACCAACATGCTGTTACTGTTGTAACCGAGACACATACTGTGAACATATCACAATGCATGCTGCACCTGGACCACATGGTATGACTGGTGCATGTTGACAGTACACCACTGATGTCACATACACATCTCTCAGTATTCACACACGTTCAATGCAACATACACATCCCTCAATATGCATACACAAGTTATGTTAGATACACCTCTCACATCTCAGTATTCACACATGACCAATACAGCATACACATCCCGCAATATGCATACACAAGTAATGTTACATACACCTCTCACTATTCTGTTCACCCTGTGCATCAGACCATATGAGCATATCTCTGCACCGATGGTGTGGATGACAATGATGCGGTACAGGCTTCATCATATGCACAGGGTGCTACTGTTTGCCAGGGGCAAAGGCTGCACCAATGGATGACATCATGTGTGCGGGTAAGGGCCAGTGATTTCAATGGACGTCTGTTCCGTATGCATGTGGGTGGTGATGAGCCCTACAGTTGTGTTTGCTGTGTGCGTGTATGTGTGCACACAGTTCTGTCATTTGTGAGGCCTACACAAGGGTATTATGGACATCTCCAGATTGTACAGACCAGGTTGTACAGCGCACTGTGACCGGACACGGCCACGTGTCCTCTGCCTGCCAGGGGTTGCACGGGCACTACCAGGCAGACGTACAGAATGGCTACTGTCCGACGACATATGGCCACTGGAAATGTGTCCCCGCTGGGAATGTCCAGGGCCATGTCCACATGGCCTGCTGTGACCTGGTGTGAACATCGCAGCAGCAGCTGCACTGCTACTGCTACCAGCACTATGGGAGCGGCCATGTGAGGTGGCACACTCACGTTGACCTGCACTAGGTGGTGTAGCTGGCCTACGTCCATATGTCCTATGCCTCACCCCTACCAGATTTTCCAGCACAGACAGTTCACACTCGCGGTTTGCCATGCCACAGTCGAGGATTCTGGCCATGTCACCCAATCGCCTGTCCAGAACATCAGCAAGCTGCTGTTGAGCACCTGCCAATGCCTGGATGTTGTTGTTTAGGGTACTGATAGCAGCTCTCTGCAGCCTAGGCCCTTCTCTGTTCTGCCATTTGGCATGTGCCTGTGCCGCCATTACAGTCTGGAACATGCGTCTGGTGATCCCAGCTGCTGAGCTATGTCCTGCAGGTGCATGTCTGCCAGAGGTCCTCCTATGGGCAGCTCCAGCCACATGCCTGTGTGGCACATCTGCAGTCAGTATACTGCCACCATGGTGTGGAGACACACTTTCCGTAGCCACCACACGTTCCTGTTCAACACTAGAAAATGCTGACTGTCCGTCCTCTATGGCCACTGTAGATGTGGTATGTGTTGGCAGCTGAACTGTGTGCGGGGAAGAGGGGGACATAGCTGGGATGGCAACCGTTGGCACAGATTCCACCCCTGACATCCCTGCCTGTACCTCGTGCATATGTTCATCACTGCTAGCATCTGTGGGGACACTATCAGATGGACCACAGGAGGGTAACGCACCTACATCACCTGTGAATGCAAAGACATACTCTAAATTACAATAGACACACACACACACTGACAGACACAAACAATGACACACACACACACTGACACTGACACACATGACACACCATGCATGTGAGATGACAGATGGCATGCAGCATGCTTGTGATACAGCTGACAGCATGCAGCACAGACATCAATAGTGTTTGCAAGCATACCCCCTGGAATGCACACTACAGCAGGCAGGTGTCATATCATTATCCATGCAATTCACACGATCATGGTAGTATGCATGCATCCCCGTGATACACCATGTGGACCAGAACAGGATAACAGTACACATGGCTGACATGACCTTGGCATGTAATCTGCTGACATGTTCATTAACATGCATGCATGCCTGACACAATGGTGTCGTGACACATGTACAGCATTGTACTGGGTATCATATTGCGGTGTTGTCCATATGCCCTACAGATAGAATGCATGTTGAGCAAATGTGCATGGGCATGGTAGGGGACTGGGCCATCTACATTGCTGTACAGTGTGATGTACAGACACTGTGCCATTGCATGGCATCATGAGGCATCTATATTGCTAAACAGTGCATGTTATGTACACATTGCATATCCAGAACTGGATGCATACCCATGACATACCTGCAGATTGTGACCTACAATACTGAGGTGTATACACACACAACCATGCTGTGTCATGTGACAGGTCACTGGAGGACATACAGATGACACCCCTGCATGATGACTACAGAGTGTTAGCTGCCTGGCATCCATGTCCACACATAGCAAACCTGTCACGTCACCATTTCACACATGACATTGATGTACCACGCACACATGGTGCACAGCTAACAGTGATGTCCTACAGCAGGGGGGGAAGTATAGTTTCTGTGGCCTGCTGTCACCATCAGTGGAATCTGTGAAGGTGACTACCGTCATGCTATGACACAAACATCATGTTCAATACATCTTATGAGGTACATGTCACCGACACCTCCACTAGCTGTGCACAGGCATTTATGATGTGCAGCGTACCACATCACCTGTAGAATCAGTCTAGTACAGCTGTACTTGGACCATGTGTGGACAAAGTGGGACAGGGTGTATCCACATCCCATCTTCTGTGTGGCTACATGTCTCTGGCCATCCCCAATGGCCATGTGTGCACATGTGTTGGTCATATATGTGATGGCCGTCTATCACACATGTCTGTATTGTCCCATATGACATACACCCATAGATGTTGGTTATGTCACCATCCACAGGGCTATGCAGACAACAGGTGTATGTGTGGTATGTGGGGTATGGGTTATGGGAAATTGTGACAATACTGCAACCAAAACGCTACGTGTCTCAGACATGTTGGATGGAACATCACAATGTGTGTAACCATTGCAGGGGCATATAACACAATGGTGACGCCTGTGGTCTGCCCATATCACTGCTGAGTGTGCGGTACTGGTTTGTGTACCACACATTTTGTTCCACTGTATAGTACATATGCCTCCATTGTAGAACACCTCCACTGTTGTATGCACAGCTGGACACACATGTAGCAATGACAAATACTGTAGTTTCATGTCTGTGTATCATTTCAGTTGTGTATATTGCACATGGGTGGCCTGTTTGGATGATGGGTGATGCGACCTGTATATCCATGTATTAACTGGCCACATGGCGAATAGATCTATGCTTTGACATGCCTGATACCGATGATAGACTCACCTGCAACGGACTCTTGTCTGTGCGGCACACCAGAGATACCTGTATAGGGTGACACAGCAGTATGAACATTATCCATGACTGTATGACAGCCACAGGGTGCACAGTGCAGGTTAACACATTTGCATGTATGATAGCATATAGTCAGCACATGTGTGCATACCATACCTCTCAACCTCTTAGAACAATAAATGTGGACAAAGCCTACTATGATGGGGGACATATAGGGCCAAGTGTGACATATTGCTCTTACTAACTTGGATATTTGATAGACCAATAGGTTTGCATGCACATAGGTTTGACATGGAATGTGCAGTCATAAACACAACTGTATGTCATCATTTAATGGCTCCATTCCTCAGCTATTTGCCAGAAAGGGACGGATATTAAGGGGAGCACACCGACAATATGAGGCAGACATTTGGGCATCCTGCAAATACCCATACAGTTCAGAGGTATGGTGCATACACAGGGTAGCATAAAGCATGTGTGTCCACATACCTTGCATATGTTGTTACATTACATGATGTACACTGACACATGCACATATGTGGGATATACTGGCCATATGTTCAGAACTGACTTACCAGGCAACTCCAGGTTCATTGGTTGGGAGACACCCACCTCCACAATGGCAGCTTGTGTTTGTGGGGGCTGTTCTGAGGGTATTCCCAGACTGGCCAGTAGCTCCTCTGTATGTGTGAGTGGAGGCTGGGTTGGTGGCCCACCACCCGTACCACCTTGTTCTCTGGAGATTGCAGTGGCACGCTGTTTTGCATGACATATGAGGTCCATGCAGTGTCTGCGCACCTGCTGGTAGGTGCAGTTGTGGCCGCCCACTTCGTTGACCCTCCTGTGAAGATCCTTCCACAGGTCATCCCGCTGCTGTGCATGCTGTGGCACATGGCTAAATAACACCACGTAGTTCTCAAGGAGGTACGGTATTATAACATCATCCTCCTGTCGGCTATATGCTGGTAGGCGCGTACGCGGCATTATCTGTAAGACATGATGAAGGTGACAGGTCACATTTAGAGACATGTACAGTGATACTGTTACACATACATTCTAGTACATTTGCACAGTTATCTTTGCAAATCAACATGACACTAACATGACTGGCATGTATGTGTCCCACACATGTAACACCCAGTATGCATTGGATATCATCCCCATATATGTGTGTCACCTCATTTGTGTTCCTAATGCATGTGACTTCAGTCTTCATGTGGACATGTCTGTTTGCATGCACTGGTGTTCTTACCTATCTACCCATGCCTGATGTATCCACGGTAATGCTGATGACCTAGATGCTGTGCATATGTCACATATCAACACAGACACAGCCTTACTGGACTTGGGCAGTGACAATGCACCAAGTACGCATGGAAACCTGTACATGCATCTGTTTTCCATAGACATCTACACTGCACTGTACAGCTGTTCAACATCCTGCCATGGATCACCTGTGTTGCAAATGTGATAGACATGGGACAATGGCTAGTCGGACGTCATTCGCAGGTAAGGTTATCGGCTATAGCATGTACAGGCTGGGTTTCCTTGCTGTATCCGACACCCATTACGCCACCATGAGGGGCATCAGTGACACATTACTGATCCAGATAGATGATACTATATCTACCATACAGCCATCACACCATGTATGGCAGGGATGATATGTGCAGCTGTGTGGACAGGGCTGCATGGTATGGCAGGAGTATGTCACAGGTATGGCACAGGGATATGTCCAGCATGTGGCCATCCTAGTCGTGGGATGGTGGTTGTCCATGACGTATGTCTTTCAGATCAGGCTATGGACATGTAGCATGTCTAACAGCATAGTGTGGCATACGTCTGTATGAAGGTGGTTAGCATGCTGCATACTGGAGGTGAGTATTGTGGAGGCTGGTATTGGCCATCCACGCATGGGCCCTACCCTTGGAGGGTGATGTGTATTCCAATATTGGTCACACGGGTGCTGTGTATGCCTGTCCAATGTTCTCCGTGCTCATGGATACCACCCTGTCATGTCATGGGTACATTGGATGACTACCTAAAGGGCCAGGGAGATGTCTCCAGCTCAGGGAGTTATACTACACTACACCATCCCTAACACAGTGTCCATACTGTTGACCACAGCCTAGGTGTTTCTTAATGGGTACGGGGGTATTCCCCTAGTGGAATCATTGCTGATATCATCCACCAGAATGTGCACATATGTCACACACATCACACACACAGCACATGCTGTATGTTGTTCACAACACTGTGACAACAATTGCCCATAGGTCATGGCCATTCACATCATCACATACACAGATGGCTGACATTTGTCTGTGTGGTATGGGCTACAATGCAGGTTGGGTACAACACATTAACCCTGGTTTACTGTAGCTGTCACCGTGATATGCACATGTCACTGTAGCACCTTTGGTAGTTGTGAGTCTGTCAACAGGCCAGTAGTAGAACACTCCTGTGACATACACAGGCATCTGTAGCCAAACATCCATACTGTCTTATACATCTGTTCTGCTAACATCTACATTGATAATGGTTCATGGACCTGCAAACCATACCCAGCAGTGTTCTGATGCGGTGCCACCAATCATGACTGTTGTCAACACTTGTGGGTTGATATTGTACAACACCCTATCTGTAATGTATGGGCATGCTCAGCACTTGTTCAGAGCTTCTTGGCATGTTATGAGCTACTGCTTAGTTTAGCACCCATTTCACACCAGTCCTCACAGGTACACTGTCTGTCCATACATTTCCAGCTTGATAACTGTACAACAGCTGTCATACACACATTACTCACATACCTCGTGAGACATGGTGGTTTCTACAGCCTGTCCACCTGCCACGTACCACTTATCTACAGGGATGTGCAACTGGCACGTACCAGTGCTATTGCCTGTCACTGTGATGACTATGTTGTACATGTGGCAATAGAGCTATTCTCATGTCCACAGTCAATGCACACCTCCCAACATACAACAGTACAGCCTGTGGGGGATGCACATATGCAGCCCTGCTGGAGGTTATACTGTCACCAACCTTGACTGCAGCTGACAGTCATGTGGGGTTGTGCAACATTGGCAACGCACCCCACACATCACATGGTCCCACATGATCCCCACCACAGGCCACACATATGGAGACACCTTGTACAGTACCCCTCCATACTCTGTGTGGGCACCGACGACAACCCACATTGCCAAACACAACCACACCAACCTATGGCTCACAGACACATGTGCCCATCACATACAGCCAATAAGGTGTCATAACATACACAACGCACCTGTCTTAGGTGAGTGTCGGCAGTCACATTGCTGTTCCACTCAGCAGGCTACACAAGGTGATAGTCACTTACATCCTGCTGTCCAGTAATTGGTTCTGCAACATAACCTACAACATAACCTATGCACACATGCCACAAGTCAGCAAGTACGATGTGACTCCCCTTCCATGTTTGTGTGGCTGAAGTTGTCACTCAGGGCACAGACTACGTGTGCAGGGACATGCAATTGCCCACCAGTGTTGTCGCCCTGATGGTGTGGTCCACACCCTGGGAAGCATTTTGTGGTCATCTGGACCTGTTACCACTGTACTACGAACAACTGTTTCACTCCCAACAGTTGTCCATGCTTCTGCTGTCATTCCACAGGCATCTAGTATACATCCACTTTGACAGACCTGGCCAAACAACATGATGCTGTGGCACAGTTGACCTGAACCTGTCAGCCCTGGGAGTACGGATCACATGTTGGACTCTTGCTGCTTTTATACTGCCTGTTTTGCACAGTGCCCAATAACAGTCACCACCAGAATGGGAACTGGCTAGCGAAGCACATGGTCATGTCACACAATGCTTGACATCATCCTCTGTGACACACACAGGCAAGGCACACCTGATACTGCACCACTGCAATATCTCTGCAGTGACTGGGACCTGCCTCTTGGCTCTGCAGACTACACCTGCAATGACTGGGTATAGACAGACCGTACCTCTCAGGTACGTACCTGGACTGGCACTCCCACAGCTGAGGTGTCCCCATATTCCACTATGTTGTACACACATCCCGGCTGGTTACTTCACACAATGCATCACAGGTGCTCCATGTGCATATAACTGTGTCTGGAACTACTGCTGCTACTAATGTGAGACTGACAGTAACTCACACTTAACTGTGATAGCCGCACATGTACTGACACATTAGGCGTACACTGTGCATGAGTCATAACCTCCGCTCAGCTGGTTTGACCCATACACCACCTCCAAGACCAACAGTATCCTTGACATGGACACTACCAACATGTGACTGCTGTTCCACACCTGCAGTTATCCCCTCATTGGTGGAATCTGAACATCTGCTGCCCACCCTTGTTAGCCACATACCGGCACCACACACTTCACAGCATACACAGTAGATGAGTACTACAACACCAACTACAGATGTCGTATGTCAGTGGTAGTTGTTGTCGTGGCACACGTGCGGGTGGACAATGCACATGCAAATGCAGAGACATACCCTAGTGCACTTCAATGGCACATACACGACAATGTGGTTCATGCTATTCCACACAGAGCCATGCTGGTACACACCAGAATACTGACGACACTCTGGGGGTGCAGTCCCACGGACATACTTTACAACAACAGGTAGGGGCTGTTACACAGTGGTGTACATTCCCATGGGTGGGGTGACTCACTGGTCAGCCTCAGTAGGGCCACAGGATCCCTCATCACATACTCCATAACTAGCTACATACACATTACTGCGACACATTCAGAGATGTACCACAGGACATTATGGTGGTATGTCAGTAGTCATATACAATACCCACATCTGCTCACGCATACCACTGTCACTCTGGAACATGATAGTAACAGGTGATGTTGGCAACATGCTGTCTGATGGCTTCATTGCTTACATTACACCCTCTCATTCCCTGCAGGGCCACATTCCTTGCAGGTACATTGCGGTGTACCTGCAGTCACGCCTACACAGTACTGACCTGCACTCTATATATCCGACACAGGGCCCTTGTCACCCTGCAATATCCCAGGCTGTGATGTCCACAGAACTCTGAACAGCATGTCTCCCCACTGGGACACCATATTCAGTAATAGCCTTGTACCAGACATTGTGGCCCCTGACTGGCACACAGCAACAGTAACACTCCACACAGGTGGCACCACACTGCATGACTGGGACTATTGCCCTACACACCGCACTGGACTGTTATGCATGGCAATAGGGCACATCATCATGGACATCATTCATCGAGTCTTTGTTGTGCTCCAGTCCTTTGATGCCAGCTGGGTTGGTCTTGTTGGGGCCACAGCATGCCTCCTACACCTGTTGTACACCTTTCCTACAGTTGCCAGAGTAGTTGATGACGACACGGGTGTCCACACAGCCTGCATTGTCCTCTCACTGCCATTCAGCACCGTTCTCCATTCTAGTATTGACTACATACACATCCACCTGCACATCACAACATATGTCTCCGGATGTTATGCAATGTGGCTAATGGACGGGACATACACACTGAGGGTGGCATACCATATCACATACTGCAATCCAGTTACACTTGGCTTACCACAGTCCTCAGTCATGGGGCCCTCATGTTCGGTATATACTTCCCTGAGGTACAGGCTACCACTGAGGTGACTTTCCTGCCTAACTTTACAGACCACTGCATACCCAGCACCGTTGTTGCTCCACCGGCTGATACAGACCCCATCCATATGGGTGTCACTGTGACAGATACCGATATGAACATCATGACCTCTACCTGCATAGCACTTGGTGTGAACATCACCTTTGCAGTACACCATCCTCCCACTGGTTATCACTTAGGTGTTAGTCCCCTACATACATGTTGCATTGTACATGTTTGTAAGACACATGTATGTCGCACACACTCCTGTGATTACCACATTGCCACTGTGGCATGGATATCCTTCTGCATGTTCACACATGTCTGTACTGGGTGTGTAGCTGGTACATAGGCACCCATTGTACCTCTGAACACCGGATGTATACACACATCCATGGATACAACACCCCGCATAGGGTGTACCTTACACAACAGCTTTACATAACCCAACATTAAAACGCCATGATGTTTATTGAGCTACAACTGTTAATGTATGCGGCTTATGTCCAGACACCATGTCTGTACACATTTGCAGACTACATACTCAGGGGTGACGTATGCTGCATAGACAGGGCCCATGTCTGCAAATATGTTTATGGATATACTCCACATACACGACATACACAATAGCCACTATGACCATGGTGCTCATGGATATGTGCACACACGCAACAGTGTGTGGCATGTGCTTGGGGGTTGCATTCCCAGACCGGACACTTACCATGCTTTGGGACATGATTCCTATGTACATCACACATGGACAGTCAGTAGCAGTGTTCATGTGATACCTCGCTTGCTGGATGGTGGACACATGTACGCCAGGGATCACTGCAGTGGCTGTACTGTGCAGTGATGCAGGTTACACATGGCTTTTCTGTTCATAGGACACTACCCTGGAGAGGTGCCACAGGTGTGCACACTGTAGTTGTTAGACATTGACTTGCCAGACTGCATGGTACCCCACTATGAACCTGTGCAGCTATTACATGTCCTTTGTGCATGGTTACTGGTATAGCCCTTCCAGTTAGATTGGCTGTCATGCTATTACAATGTCTCGTGACTACGGGCCTTATGTATACTGTCATTGTACATGCCAATCATGTTCATGTTTGTCTGTCACATCTCTTCTGCTATTCTGGTATGGGAGTAATGTTTGCGTCCTTTGCAAATGCACAGAGTGGAGTACATAGTTATTTCATCATAACTGTTTATACATATCTTAAGTACATACTACTCACATCACTATCTGATACCTTTGTTAGGCATCATATGCCTGTTCTGTGTAACATATCTGACATATCAATCTACTGTACTATACATTACACATGTTTTACATGGTATCCCATAATTCAACCATTACTTGCACAGAGGGTCCACCTTAGACATGTCATTGACGCTATATGCCCATACACATGCGTACTGTTACAGTATATCTACATATACTATCCCCTGCTATGGCACGTACTTATTGGACATACCCTGCCACTGACGGCAGGTTGTATGACATTGTTCTGTTTAACGCTGTCATGTTGCATCCCTTGTGGTGTCTGTGCTGTTTACAGTGTGGCCCACTGCTGGATGCACATCTTCTGCAAGCATTAGTACGATCAGTGAGACATCACTACATAAATACGATTCCCCACTTTATGCATGGCGGACACTTTTAATTACTGCAAACCAGGCTATGCATACACTGACATTACATAATACAGAACCTACTATACATACAGTTAGTGTTATACAAACCTTGATATTGTTCTGGTGTTTCGTCTCTATCTTGCTCTTCTATATCACTCTTTCAACTGTTATATGGTATGAGCATACATTTTGCATATCTGGCAGGTCATCCTTATATACGTCTATACCTGCAACATGTGGTTTACTGCCGCCAGTTGGTGGTCCGGTGTGACTAATTACGTGCACTTCAGCTGTGCAGCTACTCCATTTGCCAATTACGCGGCAGCAGTGGGGTATAATTGAATTCTACACCTGGGCATTGGCCATTTGCCCTGCCTTCGGGGAGACGGCCTGTATTGTGTTTTGTTGTGTGTAATTGCAACTGCTTTGTGCAGAGCAGAGTCTATTTTGGGGTCATGTCCCCCGTGGATTGTGTGTGACGGCTTGAGTATGTGGTTCTACCTGTGACTGTACCTTTCATCCCACCCGTCTGATAAAGGACTATTGTAGACACCTGTAACATCGCCGTTTGTTCCGTTATACGATGGATACAATTTTGCATGGCACCTTTAAATGTCTCTCACTAGGTATGTCAACGGTTCAGCAGATGTAATTGACTAACTAGATGTTTGGGCTGTGGTTACGGTCTGTATTGCTATTGTTTACAGTGTGGGGGATGCAGGCGGGTGTACGTAGCATAGACAGTTTTGTGGGGCTTGCATTTCTACGTAGTCCATATATATGTGTGTGGGGCCCTTCCCTAATTACAGTGCTATCACTTAATAGACTTCTGTTACGGGAATTTACTTTGGGCCATTGTTAATTGGTTTCTATATGGTATGCAGGTGTGGTTGATACTTCCATACCTCTGGATGTACGGCGATATGTGCTGGGATATTTGTAAATGAACGCTATCCCGTGTATGTCTGTCCCAGATATTTGCAGTCATTGCAGTGGTGTTGGTGTCAGACCCTCTGTCACATGGCTTGCCACCTTTTCATATGGCCATAGTTGGACACTCGCGGGTCACACAGTGGTGTTTACAGGCTGACATATGGCCATGGTCAGTACACAGGATAGCACATACTTTTATCCTCATTACATACTATATTGTTCTTGGTCCTTCACTACTTATCAGTTTGCATGTAACATTTCCGTTTCTTACATACAGGCATGAGTATTTCCTGCAACTATAGCATATTATGTGGGACATACTAATGTCCTACACTCACGGACAGTTGCCCTTTCTAATGTTTCATGTCAGGACACACCTGCCCAGGGGGGGGCTGGCCCTCCCAATGTGGGACAGGTGTTTACCTCATGCCTACGGATAGCTATACCCGCATCTACCGTAATCATCTACCTCCGAGTTGCCACCTACAGACACACTATGCAGACACACACACTTTAGTCATACGGGAACACACATGGCACCCTCAACACACACATACACAGGCTACATCACTCACAACCACAGTTGTACATGGTCCCTACGTGGACCGCACCACCGACAGCGGTGACTACATGTCCTTACTATCGTCCTATTGCTCACAGTTCTACTGTTCCTGTACTGTGTTCTTTCTGTCTTTCATGCTCCTGGTTACGCGTGTCAGTGTATGACATGTTCCATAGTTGGCAGTATCCTGTTTATTTGTACCTCAAAGGTGTTTCGAATGTCGTCGCCCTATCTATATATTTGCAGATGCCAGTGACCCCTTGTATATCGACATATATCACACTATCGCCCTTTCTGTCTGTATTATATATGTGTATAAATATATATAATATATATATATATATATATATATATATATATATATATATATATATATGTATATCTCCGACAGGGGTGGTGACAGGCATGCTACGGCTTTCATTGTGTGTTTGTCAGTGTATACTGTGGTTCCTGGACTCCGCACGTTTGTGTCTGTGCCTGTCACATTACACACCTGCCATAGGTTAAGATTACCTCCCATCCCACTTTGCGAGGGTCAGTCCCTGTTTGTGCAGTTGTGTCCTGCAAAATATTTGCGAACATAGCAAATGTCCTGCGACTTTGGGACAAACATATTCCCTATAGTTTATGTCATAGTTGCATGACACACTTATTCTGTATCTGACCCACCTACATGTTACAGGACACGGAACACGTACCTGCGACCATTACTAGACATCTACGCAAATCACTGTCATTCTGGTTTTCGTCCTGGCCGGGTGTGTGTCGTCCTGCTGACATCTGGTGTATGTCCCACATTAGTCATTTGAACTGTGGCAACCCTACCGTGTGTACATCTTGCCTAGCAATAGTGTTGGGTGATTGTGTACATGACTGCCTGTTCCACTCCTGGCAGTGGTCGTTTTACCCTTCAGAGTGGGCGCTATTTGTTCAGGAGTGACTAATGCTGGTGTCACCTGTTCTGTACATCATTGACCGTGATCTGTGCAGTGGTTGGTGACATGTAGCCCTGTTTCATGCATATCCGTACAGTCGCATTTAAACATCGCTTACCAGCTGTGGGCAACACTTATTCCTGCTAATGTGTGCTACACATACTCTGATGACCTGCATCCGGAATGCATTACCCATGCCGTCAGGATTATGTTACATCCCTTGCGGGACGTGGGACCTGGAACATGCACGACAGTCACTGCATGTACTACTTGGACATCTGGGGGTTGTACAAATTATGTCAATTTGTATGTGCAGTACACTACAGCAGTTACTCCACACTACACTCACATGGATGACTCCGTTAGTTTACAACTTGATGGGTCCAGTTCATGGTATGTCCATGTGATGTTTACTGGCTGTACTCCGGCACTGGGTATGTATATCACAATTAGGTACAGCCGATAATTTGCTACACCTTCATACGACCGTGGATGCAGCATGCCAGGGTGACTAATGCCTGTCATGGGTACATCCCCTGCCTTGACACTACATCCATGATTACATTTTGTGGAGCCCCTCAGCATTGCTGCGGGTAATCTGTGATGACTGTGTGTAGGACAGTGCTTACACACATATGCTCCCGTGATTGCCTCTGCTCCAGTACGTGACAGTTGCTTACTCGATGTTATGGTGACGAGTGTCACTGTTTGCCCCGTTTGGTGTTTTGCCTCTGACAATCGGGCATGTACCTACCGATGTACCTGGGAACCTATACACACTGACAGATGCTGATGGGCGCATCTACTGTTCAGGTGTTGACAGTTCTGCGTTCCCATGGCTGTTGCATGTACAATGTTTGGGGGCTGCCTATGTAGGATTCCACAGTGGGCCACCTATACATCACAATTTACAGGTAGTCGTGTTTGTGTGCCATCCATTTTACTATGTGTGCAGATGGGGAGGGGTGTCAGTCCGTGGGAGCCTACACTATCAAGGTATGTGCTATACGTTCCCTCTTTGCTAAGGTGTAGGCATATTGGGCACTCCTCCGTCTGCCTACTGGGGCTGGCACAGTGTGTCCGTGGTCTGGATCCCTCTGTGCCTGTGTTGGCCTTGGCAGTTGCGGTGGGCTGTGAGGCCCTCCCCCATTATGACCCTGCTGCAGCTGTTTCCACAGGATCATATTATGTAGCATGGCACATACTATGAAGATGTGGGCACACATGCCTGGAGAGTACTGCAAGGCTCCAGCAGATGTGTCCAAGCACCGAAACCATGATTTCAGCATCCCGAACACACACTCTATGATGATTCTGGTTTGTGCATGTGCCTCATTATGGCATTCGTGCATTGGTGTGTGTGCATTTCTGATGGGGGTCATCATCCACATTTCCAGTGCATAGCCAGCATCCCCCACAAGGTGACCTTGTGGGATGTCCCCCCTGACAAATACCTGATACACCTGTGAGCATGCCAGATATGGGAGTTGTGGTAGCTTCCAGGGCTGCCAGCACACACATCCATGATAATACCCTGGGCATTGCACACAACCTGGCAGTTGATGGAGTGGAATCCCTTGCAGTTTATGTAGCACCTACCATACTCACTGGGTGGTGACTTAATTTGTATGTGCGTGCAGTCTATCGCACCCAGTACCTTCGGGTAGTTTGCCACACGGTGGAAGTGGCGCATATTTTTGGCCAACTCCTCCTGAGTTCGGGGGAAGTGTATATGCTCATTGGCATGTGGTAACATGGCATCCAGGAACTGGTGTAGTACCCTGGATGCCAATGCCTGTGAGATCCCCATTATATCTCCAGTTGGCCTTTGAAAGGCACCTGTGGCTAGTATTCACAAGCTTACTTATGCCTTCGTGTCCACTGGGATGGGTTCCCCTCTGTTGTTTCTGGTTCCCAGGCGTGGCCGGCACAGCTCTACTATTTGCTGTAAGATGTCCCTGTCCACCCTGTAATGCTCTACTATCTCCAGATCATGTAGCCCCTGGTAGGTTACCCTTGGTCTTAACACTCTTCTCCTCCACCGAGGCCTACGGTGGTTGTCGGCATCATCCTCCACAACACCATTGATCTGTAACACATGCTGATGAATCACAGCTATGGCAACTCCCAACATGTGCATTTTAAAAGTTCCCTGTCTGTTTACACCTATGGTGCGGTGTTTGGGAATACATAGGTGTGTGTTGGGTGCTTTCACACTTTCTACTGTTTTGCTGTGAACGATGATGTCATTGGGTGTGTATGTACGATCGTGGCTACAGGGTATTTTCTGTGTTTTATTTATGAAACCACTATTGTGCTGCCTTTGGTGTTGCATTACATTTGGATGCCGTGAATTACCTCCTGCCCTTCTGTTTACATTTATGCACGTTACACCTACCAGTTGCTGGCATGCATCCAGCTGCCTGCTTTCATTTGTACTTTCCTAGACCTGGCTTATCTTGCATACTGTGTGCTATTGCCGATCTACTGTGGGTTTGCTTTGCTCTGCTATGACAGTTCTCCTATCTTTGCATTCCAGGTCCTGCACACCTTTCTTTGCAATCCTATACCTCCCCATCCTGTTTTGCAGGTTTCTGCATGCAGGCTTGTCTACTGCCGTCGATTGGCAGCTGTGTGTTGATTAGTGTTAATTGCTCATTAGTATGCCGATTACCCTGCTTCGGCATTTCCTTCTTTTCTTCTCCTGACCTTCCTGTTTGTGCTTTTGTTCGCGGCACGTGCATCCGCTTACCGGGTTTCGGGCACAAGTTTATCCCCGTACACATGCGCTTTCGGGCACCATGTGTGCTCTCATCTAAACGGTTCTATATCCTCCTCCCCACCCCTGTCCTTCTGCTTTGCTTAGCAACAGCCAGGTCAGCTTTGCATTGCTCCAATGTGCTTACTGATACGGTGGCACACCCCTCTGCTGATGTCATGTATCACCTTTGATACACTTCTCGGTGTTATAGTGCTGCGCTGTCAGGTACATCCTTAATCCGGCGGGACGTTTGCGATTCAGTATTACCTGCCTCATTTGCATGGCATTGACTACTAATTCATAGTTACAGCGCCGAACACTGTCGCGGGCCCCTGGCAACCCTTGCGCCTTGCTTGTGGTATGCCATGCCTACCATTGCATATTATGGTGCAATCCTAATTTGTCTTTCATTGCGATTTTCTGCCATTTTTATATATTTCCTTTGTATTCCTGTTTGCACACACATGCCTTGCGGTTGTACTGTGTTACTGTGGACATGACATTAAATGTGTTTTGTAGGTGTTGTGCATCTTTTCTTGTGCCATTGGCTGTGTATTTGTCCATTGCATATGTTAACTTTGTAATACATGTGTGTGGTCCGCTTACATAACTCCGATGCTCTGTTTGGGAAAATGTAAACCGTGTTTTTTGGTTTACATTTCCTTGGGCTTGAGCTACGTCTGCACCACTTCGTGAATCGTTGTATGCCTTCATTAGCATGGTGCGACACTGTGCATGGGGTGATTTGCATACCTATGCCAAGGGTTGCGTAGCTCTGGCATACACCGGTAGTGCACGTGGATTTAGTTCATACCTGAATCGCTCGGCATTTGGCATTATGCCGCCTACGCTACTCCTGCGCCTGGCGCAAGCTTCATGAATCCGGGGGTGTGACTTATAAAATTCAGTTTAAGACCTAGAACCTAAATAATACTACCACTATAAAAATAGTTTGTGCTGAAGAGGTTGCCATTTATACTTCTTTCCTATTCCTTATGGTTTCAAAGCTAATGAACATTTGTTTGAAATGTGAGGACATAATTTGATTTTGTCAAAAGGCTTCAGCTCCGCCCTTTGCAAGTTACAGTGCAAACTTCCTGAGCTCCATTGGAGTGAATGAGTTAATTAAAAAAAAAAAAAGAAATAAGAAATATCTGTAATATCAACATCACATACTAAGTACGGATAGTGAAAGAATCTGTAGGTTTCTTTAGTTACACAACAGAGTGCAAGGCATTACCAATAAGAATTGTCAATAATCTGTAAATCATCCTTCATATACCGTTATCATTTTCAATGGAAGTCTGTCTATACAACTGTGTATGTGGCTGAAATAAACTATTTTAAAGAGCAACACCTGTAAGCATAAAGTTCAAGACAACATCTCTCCAGTAACATATGACAACTTCTGTTAAAATTACCATTTTGAGTAAGAATTTAAGCATGTACCTTTTGAAATGAGTGACTTTAACATATTTACTAATCATAACAGGAAAAACAGTAACCACATGGAAACACAACTGAAGTACAACCTCATGACTACTTGTAACTACTCCAGTAATAACTCCAATTAAGAGAATGAACACATTACAGTAGAACCTTAGTGTAAAACTTTAATAAACACAAATCAATAATAAGCGCTTTCACAATTAACAATTGTTTTCTTAGACCACATAGACAACTACATAAAACATCAGCTGAATAAATACTATCTATTAATTAATTAAATTCTAATAGCAGCCAATAGTGAGTGAAAGCATCCCACGTTGCTAGGATGCACACACATACAGATAAATTACTATCCCCCAGATTCATGAACAGATCCATGCAAGAATAGTCTATTCTTGCATGGACTGTTCCATGTAGGAATACAGCAGCAGCGCACCCTACATATTAATGAGGGCATGCCACTGTATTCTTACACCTACATGATCTGTGTACGAGTGCAGGGGTGTGTATAAGTCCTGCACGGACACTTAAACATGCCCCCTGCACTCAGAAAGTGCTGTACAGCACTGTCAAACAAGGGAGTACCGTAATATTAGAGCCTGGCTCTAATATTATGCATTATTTCAGTGTCCTCAGACACTGAAATGTAAAACTGAGCATGTCAGCATCTGTGGACACTGAAAAAAAAAACGTAAGCACACAGTCCCTAAGACGTAGCCCACACAATACATGACTATCCCCAGAATGGCCAGATCCCTGCCCTACATGCCTGCAACCTGCAGATAAATATATGTAATAATTTAATACTTCTTTTTTATTTTTATTACAAAAAAAAAGAAAGTTTAAGCTCAGCGTAGCGGGTTTGCGCACCACAGCACTTTGCTCAGCCCACCTTAAATGCTGTTTGAGAATCAGATAGAATTATGAAGGAGAAATCCTTGTTGCTGATGGAGTGGAGTGGTTAGAGTTCTGGTTTGACATGCACAGTTTGAATCCCAGCTCTGGCCAGTATATTTTATGTGTGGAAGCAGTTGTAAATTAATTTTTATGAATTGGAGTGATATTTGTAAGTCATATGCTTCACATATGGTAGTGTAGGGCTGGGAAAATGCCATATGGAAATATAAAAAAAGTTTATTTTTTTTTAAAATAATTATTTCCGGCCAGCTAAGCCTGCCGCAGCTCTGCTGAAACTAGCTAAGGATTGCTTAAGCATGAAAATATAAGTAATCCTTAGCAACTGTAAGCTTTGCTTAGCTGGTTTAAGCCTTGCTAAGTGGACTTGTGCAGAGCTAAGCATAGCTTAGCATATTTGAAAATTGGCCAATCACGGAAAAGTGCAAAAAAATGGCCTTATTTAAACCACACAGGCGGGAATATAGCCATATCTCTTCGAGTCTGATCGGGGCAGCAACAATGTCAGGTGTAGGAGAGGGTGTTCACTTTCGGGTGCAATGCTGTGGCATCCAGGAGTCCAGGGTCATGGTTGGACTCCTTATCAAAGACCATGAAGCTAGACTGCTGCAAGGCCAGTACCAGGGCTCCCAGTAGAAAGCGGAGGCCTGGGACCATCTGGCACGCGATCTCACTAGTGCAACTGGCATTCCCCAAACTGTTGAGCAGGTGTGTCATCACTATGATGACCTAAAGCGTAGGAAGGTTGAGCTCTTGGCCCAGTGGATCCAAGAGGCACAAGCGGAGGAGGTCCCAGAAGTTTGTAAGTATCCAGTCTGTGTATTTGTCAATAATTATTTAAAAATGTATATGTTACTATACAGGTGTGCTTAATGTGTGTTCTTTCCCCGTACAGCTGCCACTGAGATGGCCATGAACATTGATGCCCATGCATCGCATTTGGTCCGACTGCACAGAGAGTTTAGTGAGTATAGACATATTCATAATATCTGCTGTAATAAATCAGAAATAGTAAAGATGGTACTGTCTGTATATATAATTGTGCCTTAACTGTACTAAATAAATGTATGGGTCATGCTGCCTGTGTTAGAACTCAGTAGTGCCAGCTGATGTGTAATACAGAGTTTTGTAGCAAACAAGGTACAATTGAGGAGAGGAAGAGTGTGACATGTATTAGGCTGTCTGAAAGAACCTGGCTAAGAAACTGCTGTGTCAGGGCTACTGTAACACTTACAAATGAGAAGCAGTCCTCCTGTGCAGATCATGCAGTAATACTAACTGTGAATTTCTGAGTTATAGAAAGTGTTGTTATGTCAAAAATAATAAAGCTGACTACCACAAACTTTTGGCTTTCATTTGTCTTGTATCTGGAAAGTACAGTTTTTTAGCTGCTGCAGCATGCAGTAACTGAGGAGAAGTGATTTAGCACTGTTCGTCTGCATAGTTCAGAATGTGGATGTGAAATAACTGACAAAATGTAAAAGTAAATATTTTCTTCAGTAATCTGGTGTACTGTGTTCCTGCCAGCATTGCCTTGTGTTAACCTTTGCATTTCAGCTGTATGTAGTCCTGAAATTACAGAAAAGTGTGAGACACTAATAGGTCCAGACTGCAAAAGTAGAGTGTGTTGACTTGATTCTAAATTGAAGTATGTTTTATTAAAATGTCCAAATGTCTAGTTTTACTAATCTGCTCATATTGTGTAAACAGTAGCATCAACAGTTTTTGTTCTGATTTTTGTTGTAGTTATTATGGAAAACAAATAAAAAGATATTTGATAAAAAAGTACAGTGTGTATAAAAGTATGTACTAGACAGAAATAACTCAAATAACACACACCATGGTTTGAATCCAGGGACTGCTACTAACATGTCTTTCTAGTTCTACAGCTGTAAACTTGAATATTGGTAGAAACACTAATGTATTGTGAACAGATATTTTCCCCACAGGTAAAGAAATATCTGCAGAAGCAGTATGATGGGTCATACCTCCCAACCATACCGAATTACCCAGTAAAAAATGAGTTTGGGGGTCCAAATAATGGGGTGCCACGATTCCTGAGTGGCACCCCTTAATTCCCAATTTTCCTGCACTTTTATTTTAAAAAATAAATTCCAGCTTTTGTGAGCTGACATCATCGCACACGTGATGATGTCACCTCCATGAGACAGCTGCCAGCCTATCAGAATCAAACTCAGGTCTCAACGTACATCCATTTCCAGCTCATGCATGCATCTCTTTCCAAATGTTTAGTGGGAACGCCGGAATGCGAGTCTGGTGGTGCCAGTCGATTTATATGAGCTGCAGCCTGTAAGACTGAGGAATGAACGTTTCAGAGTGGTGAGGCTGATTGCTACTGTGAGCTGCCAACCGAGGAATGGACATTTCAGAGGTATGGAAGCTGCCATTTTAGTGGTATATATGGAAGCTGCAGTTTCAGTTGTATATGGAAGCTGCCATTTCAGTTGTATTGTATATGGAAGCTGCCAGTGTGTGTGTGTATTGTATACGGAAGCTACCGGTGTGTGTATATATTGTATATGGAAGCTGCCAGTGTGTGTGTGTGTTTGTGTGTGTGTGTGTGTGTGTGTGTGTGTGTGTGTGTGTGTGTGTGTGTGTGTGTGTTTGCATACTGTATATGGAAGCTGCCGGTGTGTGTATGTATTGTTATTTTTAATGGGTGCTGTGAGGACAAAGACATGCTGATATCAGAGGAAATGTAAGTGCACAAGTGTATAGGCAGTTCCCACTATATGCCAAATCAGCCCAGGGCTCAGAAACATCTGACAGGCTGCCCAAAATTGCAGCGGGGGACAGATATAGTGGAGAGATGTAGTGTATTTAGGAATAAATGTGATCTTGTGCACTGGGAGGCAGACAATAAAATGATTGTTCCTGTGCAGGAATGAACATCGGACTATTAGGCTTTATTCCCACCAGTGTGACCTCCTGTCTAACACTACTGACCAATATATTCCATGCATCCCATCTAATGTAGCATACAGGCACTTGTTCAGTGGAGGCGGGGATGGCTGTAGGCTAACAATGCTCAAAGTGGTAAGCAGCATCCTGCACCATGCCTATTGCATGATCTCCACACTTATGCCTACTGGGCATGCTGTTGGATTTAGGGCTAACTAAAGTTAACCCAGCCTGAGTAAGCATTAGTGGGAGCTATCAGATCTACTCCTCCCCTTTCGGACCAGATGGTGACCCTGTGCTAGACACGAATAACAAATACCTTTCAATCCACTGACAATATGTGTTATTGGAAGAAGTAAAGATTTATGATAGCCATAGCAAGAGCATATGTGTGTGTGTGTGTGTGTGTGTGTGTGTGTGTGTGTGTGTGTGTGTGTGTGTGTGTGTGTGTGTGTGTGTGTGTGTGTGTAATGCCCCAGGTGAATATACCTGGTGGCTAGAGGAGGTACTCAAACTCAAACCTTGTACCTTTGATACAAGTGAGAAGAGCCTAAAGACCCTACCCACCACCCCTTGTGAAAGCTCCAGATTTATGCTTCATATTTGTTCTGTTCCTCATAAAATCTGTGGCTTTATGGCTTTTTGTGGCAAATCAGTGAAGGACTGAATTCAGTAAATAATGACAGGCATTTGAATTTCAGACTTCATATTCTTCAGAAAATAAATGATAACACAACACCTTTTATTCTAGCAATTTTCTAAGTTTATAAGGTCAGTATTTGAAATTTGTCCCCATTTTTGGGGCTGTAATGTATTCCCCTATTATTGGCTTTGTCCAGTTTTTTTGTGCTAACAGGTTGAGATCTATGGTGAGAAGTGAGAACTGAATTCTGTATTCCCCATTATTGGTGTTGCCCAGGTTTTTTGTGCTAAGAGATTGAGAGCTATGGTGAGACGTGAGAACTGAATTCACTAAATGATAGCCATTTAAGTTCAGGAAACTGCTGATATGACATAGTGGTATGTTGCTCTGATTGTAGTGCACAGGCTCATGGGTGCAAGACTTGGCAGTAAAACGCATGGTGGTAACACAACATTTATTCTAGCAACTTTCCAAAGTTATACAAACAATGTTTAAAATGTGTCCCTGTTTTTGGGCTTTTATCCTGCCCCCCAAAATAAAATTTGGCTTTTTCCAGATTTCTTGTGCTGCAAAGTTGAGAGATACAGTTGAGTGTTGAGTGGATTTTACAAGGAGCTGAGAGCTTCAGGGGAAGAGAAATTTAGTGTTGCTTATGCTGAGTCTGCTTGCATTGTTAATAGCATAACAGGTTAAATGCTTGCTTTTGATGCAGAATACTGTGGATTCTACTCCCATAGTCTGTACATACATTGCTGATACTGTACAGAGTTGTTCTTTTAAAGGGGTGGGTGTAACAAGTCAAGGGCGTAGCTACAGATAGAACAGAAGTGAGCAAATGTCATTCACAAGGGCATTTGTGTCTCAATGGAAAGAGCAAAACATACTAACCCAAATTCAGGAACAGAAAATCAGAATAATTATATTCTGTGCTGCATTATAAGAAAAAAAAATGTGTGGGTGGAAGTAGATTTTTATGATGGAAATATTCTGAATTGGGCAGTTTTGTCATTGGTTCATTTTGTTTCATTGTCTACTGGAAAAAATGTTCAAATAGTAAATTTCAAATGTGCTCTAAGTCTGACAAGTGTGCTACATTATACAAGGAATATAATTTAATAAAGTCAGGAAGGTGCATCAAAGAACCCATGTATCTTTCTTGTTTTGTGTGCAAGGGGCCTATGATTTGAAAACAGCCCAAATGTAATCTTTATCCACCACTGGCCAGATACATTTTCTTTCGATGTGGTGTGGGTTTCAATGCTGTTGCAATGAATGTGAGTTTCAAGGGCAGAGAAGTTTTAATGCTATGTTTATTTTCAATGTGAGACAGTATTGCTTTGTTTAGCAGATGTCTATTAGTGTTTACACATTGTGCTATAAAATGTAAAAATAAAATCCAAATAATCAGTGTAGAAGTAAAGCAGTATGCACATTAGTGTTTATTGTAAATGGGGCAAAATAGCCAGGTATTGGGACATTGGAATGGTTGCAGGGGGACTCTAGTGCCATATTTTGGTTGTCTGTCCTTCAGTTTGTGTTTGAAAGTTGGTATCCCATAATTCCATCGAAGTGGGCAGGGGTTAAATAATTATGTATGCTAATTTTATGTTAATCAGCATACAGATTTGTACCTATTTGTCATGGGCCTTGTCCAGATTTTTAATGTTTCCAGGTTGAGATGCATGTGATGGGTATATTTATGAAATCGTAATTTTCTTGGGTGGTGAAAGCCAGGGAGCCTTTTTGGCTAGGCTTATATAGGCCCCAGGGATGATAATCTAGTACCTACCTATGAATCTATGAACCTATGTGTACAAATGTTCTGTTGAGCAGCCCCAGTCCTACAAATAGAAGCAGGCTAGCCATCTACACTATGCAGTCTGGCCAATACAAGCCTCTCAAGTGTCATGTTGCCATGGATAGTTTCCTCTGTTCCCTAGAAACCTGCACCCAGGTAACATCACAGTACAAGTATGCCAAAAGCACACTTACAGAAAAGCAGGACAGGGAACACGTTGTTGCTTGTACCAGTAAGTATGACAGGTATGAGTCCCCTATACTTATGTATGTAGAGTTGTCATACCTTGCTCCAAAGTACTCCAGGTGCACATATGTACAGGTGTGTATGTGCTGTAGTAGCCCAGGTAGAGGTTAAGGGAGGGCAGAACTGTAGAGTATTGAACAGTAGTGTACTGAGAAGTATCACTGAATGCAGTTGTTAATGGAATTATTTTCTCTTCCCTCACCACTCATCTACTCCATTAATTGCACAAAATATAATATGGGTATGTTGTTACCAAAACCTACTGTTGAGACCTTTGTTCCATTTTGGTTATTATATTTGAAACTGTGAGTATGTTAGCATACCTTGTTGAATAACCATTGTTGTTGGCCTGTTGCCATAAATATAACTGGCATGCTGTTGCAATCATGACTGCTATTCCATTTCTGCATGGGTTCTGTCTGCCATGCCACTGTTGCAATTCAATTGTTCTATGTCAATTGGAACACCCATGCATGCTGTTTTCACTAATGTTGAAATATTTTGTTCATGACTAACCGATACACCTTGTTAATTCTCACTCCATAGCATGTTTGAGAAGGCTGACGGATCTGCCTCTCCCACCCCACCTGGCCGAGGCATCTGGTCTCAGCACATCTGGGACCTAACCCAGACCTCCCTCATCTGCTGGTCCTGCACCACCCTTGGGTGGAACCACTGCAGTGGACAGGGCTCATCCTCGCCCTGCACGTGGGTGCGGTGAGGATCTTGTCACCCGGCAAGAGGTCTGTGGCATGGTGCGCAGTGTCCTCCTGGATGAATAACTGCACTAGGTGGTGGGCAGACTGGCACAGCTTGAGGGGCAGCCAGCCCCTCCAGCTCAGACACCAGCACAGCCACCTTTGGGGCCGTGAAGGAGTAGTGGTGACTGCCATTGGGTGGGGACATCAATCCCACTACTACCATCTAGGGGGCTCATGAGCATCTGATTCCCAAACACCCTCCATGTCCAAGGTGTCTCCCCCCATGTGTCACACACCTCTCCTGTCTGCTGTCTTGTGTGTCCTGTCTGTCTGCAAATGCAGCCTCTCCTACCAAACATTCCTACCCACACTTACCTACACTCCTTCCCCAACATCCCACTCTTGCATTAAAAAAGAAAGGGCATCTGTCCCAAAAAAAAAATTGTGTCCCATACATAGCTCTGTATTTCACCCAAAGACATGGTCCCCCACTAATTATCATTATTGTATGTTGCCCACACCCATCCCTGTGGGGTGTGAGGCTGTAAATTCCAAATTGCCCACAGTTATATCAGTTGTTGCTGTCGAAGGAATGCAGAGCTATGGTCCTTTCTTACACCTGTCCTGCACATGCCTAGCTGCCTCTCATCTTGTTTTTCCCCCTGCTTGCCCCCATTTCACCACTTTCCTGTGTTCATTTTTTTCTTTTCTTTATTTAAAATTAGTGTGGGTTAGGCAGATGTAAGCGAGGTTAAGCTGACGGAAGTGGAAGTAAGCATCTCTTAGCGCTGCACAAACCCGCTTACAAATGCCTTAATCACTCTGTATCCAACAGCCCTTGTTCTGCCCAGCAACAAACTAATCATCCCTTGCAAGTCTTGAACCCTGGGTGACTGTTGCTGCACACCAGTAGTCAACTCCTCCAAGGTTAGATCTGACCACAATGTCATCACCTTAGAAATCCACATTCCTCCCACCCTCCTTCAAAGGTAACCACCATGAAAAACCATTCCAAAGCTAACTTTGGCCTCCAAAGATCAGAGGTGGCTAACTTCACGGCATCCATGCAAATGGAGACTAGTTGCATTACCTCCAAACACACACCAATGCAGAACGAACACATACACAAATGCATGGATTCAGCCATAACCAATAGAAACAAGACGCTCCCCTCCAGAAAAAGGAAGCCAATATGGTGGTCCCCTGCCCAAAAAAACTCTACAACAGAAGGAGGAAACTGATATGGAATAAGGTGAAGTTTCAAGACTGGAAAAAACCCCTTATCAGCCTCAACAAAAATATGAGATTCCTCATTAAATACTCTAAAGCTAGCTGTGAAAACAGAATTGCAGCACACAATAAAGACATCCACAAGGCCTCCTGTAGTTATGTAAAGAATCTCCATGCCAGTACCAACATGTGCGTTGAGCTACTGCACAATGTTGACTCTTATACTGAGGCAGCAGATATTGCCAATATACTGGCACACAGATTCAGTGGCAACACTTTACTCCTCTCTTCACCCCAAAGGAGCAATCACAATACCAGTACACTGCCAGGAAGCCAGTAGTACTGCTGCTTTGGTTAACACACCACTGTCTAAGGCCAAGAATGCAGCATCTGTTGGACCTGGCAATATCCCTGGCTGTCTTCTACATGAGCTACAGAGTGAACTGGCACCTCACCCGTGTGTCTTGTTCAATCACAGCCTCATCTCAGGCTTTGCCCCTACTGACTGGTGCACTGCTACAGTTATCCCTATCCATACAGAAAGAGTGGCTGCAGACCCTGGGAATTATCACCTCAGCCTGACAAGACTGTCATGCAAAGCTATGGAACACATCATCATGGACCTAAGAAATCGGGATATGTGAATCTCCAGACTCAGGATCCCACACAGTTTGCTTTTGTGAATGGTAGATCATGCCTGTTCAATCAACCTGGTCAACCTTTTTGAGTCAGTCACTAGAACTGTGGATGAAGGCAAGGTGGTTCATACAGCCTACTTCAATCTGGCCAAGCCCTTTGATAACATTCCCCACTCAGGGTTAATGGATAAACTCACTAAGCTATGCATCAACCCCTACAACAGTAGGTGGATTGCAAACTGTCTCACATAGAACCCACAGTGTGAAAGTAGCTGAGCCCAAGTCAGACTGCCGACCAGTCACGTGTGGAGTTCCATAGGGTTCAGTCCTGGGTCCTCTCCTGTTTGGTATCAACTTCTCTGAAGTCCATGTCAAATAAAGGGACTCTGGCTGACAATGTTTGCAGATGATTGCAGGTTGGAAGCTATTAACTACCCAATTGATGTTGACATCCTACAGAAAGGACTCACTGAGACCAATGACTGTTGTCAGAGCCATGATCTTAAGCTCAATGTCAATGAATGTGTTGTCATCCCCCTTTGTAATGTCAGGCACTACAGGGATGTTACAGCACCAGAAATCAGGCGCAAGTGTGAAAGTGCATACCCACAACCAATTCCACCACAGTCACAGTTACATAATAGTTTTCCAGTCACACACTACCCCTACATATAGTGGTCCAATTCTCAGTGTAGTCTGAATCCTGACCATGGTACAGGACACATCTCAGTCTGCCGCTGCAAAGGCATACAGCCAATAGAGCAGCAGACACTGGAGCAGGATGCACATTCAGATAAAAAAGGAGCCTTAACACTTACATCTACCCCCTCCATACACAGCCCAAATAAAATGTACACATGACAGGTGTGCACAATCTCGACAGTCTGTCAACAATAGCCAGACATGCACAGACCTCTCAAATGTACAGTTCACCTCAGAATGTACAGGTTCAGGAGGATATCTATGGTCTCTTCCATGTAACATGTTTGTCGGCCTGCTACATCACTGGAATGGTAGGAGGAATGAAGGCAAGAAATAATGCTACTAAATACGTCTGAGCCTCATAGTGTATGACATCTGGACAAAGCCTGAAATCATTTGGGGACAGAGGCACAAACACAGGCATAGATTGGACATACTGCTGTCAGAAATTTAGACAGTTGCTGATGTTACTGGGTTTGTTGTAACATATCCTTTATGAGGAATATGAAGGCAGTAATACCAATGGAGTTTAGTATTTACTGGCTGCATTCCCTAGAGTCCCTGGCTAATTTTCCAAGGACAACAACTGTCTTGAGAACAGACAAAACATAACAGGCAAACATGTGGCCAGTCTGTGGATGGCATGCCAGTGGAGAGGTATGTCAGAGACATATCACTGTCAGACGTGAAGTCACTAACTAAATGCATGTCCACACAATCCCTGTCAACCTATTAACCCACCGTGTGTATAACAGCACTGATTATGACATAGAATCTGTTCACAATTCTGGAGATATGTCCCCCATGTTGTCCTGTCTCCAGATATCCTGTCCTTTTGAAGTATTCCCACCTACTGTCTGTGAATCTGTAGCCCACCACTTCTGTAATGTCCCTCACACAGGCAAGTAATAGGGCCAAGGCCCACATGAAGGATGTCCCATTTGTTGGAGCTAGCAGCAGTACCCAGGCCCACAGTACAAAACTATGTGGGCACCTACATAGTTGTATGGTGTTAGCAATACCTGACATCTGCACATCTGCACAGAGGACAGACAGGAAGTGAACAGCAAACATGTTATGCATTAGGATGAATGTCCTGAAGAAGTCTGAAAATGAAATGTATGCAATTACTACATGACATCAGTCCTCAATGACATGGGCAAAGGACATAGTACTCTACAGTTAATATAATAATATATTAATATCCAATAGCAGATACATAAACACATACAGGTGAAACACCAAGAACAAGATAGTGTAGTACTCAGAGTCCCAGCTCTGCATGCAGAGGTGCATGGTTGGAGTACTACAAGAGGCAATCTAATTTTACATGGAAAAGCAGTGTCAACAGTACTAATTTTATAATACAATATGTGTGGAATCATATTCATTAACCAGTGTACTGTAGCTGGTGTTACATGCAAGGGTGAGTGTATATAACGTGATACTACCCATGTATAAAAATAAAAAAAGTGATACTACCCATGTATACCCATGTGCCTGTACAGTATAGTCACACCCATTGCTACTGTAATGAGAGCACATAAAAGAATGTTATGTACAGGAAATTAAACTTATTACATGATGTCATTACTCTGCTATTTTATGAGACTGGAATGTGAGCAATGGTTATCAGGGCTGAGCTATGCTTAGCAGGTTTACACGTTGCTTAAATGTGAAATATTTGCTCACTGCTAAGTGAAGCCTACACAGTTTAAGCACCTATTAATTTAACCGTGTTTTAGCACCGCTCAGCACTGAGCAAACCTACTTACAACTGCTTAAAAGTGCCTTAATCACTCTGTATCTAGCATCCCAGCTTCTGGCCAGCAACGGAATAATCAGCTGTGCTTAGTCTTGAACATGGGATGCTATACACCACAGGCACAGCAATTTACCACTAGGCTATCTTAGCTGTGAAATGCTAGGATTTTGTTTACAACATATCATGCAGTACAGTCAGTTTACAAAAGGAAAGACACACTGTGCAATCAAATGATTATCTACAAATATATCTATGAAAAAAATATTTACATATATAGAGAGATAGATAGATATGTGTAGAGATATATATGTATAACAATATACAGATATAGTACAAAGAAATACTGATGTGTGTGTGTGTGTGTGTGTGTGTGTGTGTGTGTGTATGTATGAAAAAAAATATATATATGCATACATGTCTCTAAATGCCAATACAAACATATGCTGCTGATAGACCACCCATAACTGGGGCAGCATTCACAGTTGGATATGAAAGGACCCATGACACTCACATCTGCCCCCCTGTCCAAATAAGTGAACAGTATGCTGCTACAAAACCATGATAGGCCATACACAATGGCCAGACATTTACAGTGACCTTTTAGCAGCACAACTACAATGAATGAAGATAGTAAACAAAAATACGAACAGCCAGTAATTCACACAAGATCATTTTACTCTGATGTCTTTGCCAAAGCCTTCAAGGAGTAATACATTACAAGGAATACTTGCCTTAATTAGAAGAAGCAATTAACACTTAAGTACCTTTAAATACACAGTCTCCAATTCCACTCCTCAGTTAACACCCTAAGGGATAAAATATCACATTTAAAAACATACATTGATTCTGTACATAACAATTGTTCTTTTGTGACTGTTTGACCAAACTGAGGAACAAGCTTTTTCCAAAGCAGTACCTTGTAACCCACTACACTTAATTACATGTATATACACAGCCTCCAATTACACTACACATTCAACCCCCTAGGGGATAAAGTATCACATTTAAGAATTTAAACCAATTCTGTACATAACAAATCTTATTTCATGACTACTACCCCCACTGTGAGAATTATTGAAATGTACAGCTATAGAGGTGTCTTCTTCCTCATCAGTAATATGTCTCACATGTCTTAACAGCCTAGTTTTAAAACACTTATTAGTCTCCCCCACATAAAATATGTTACAAGGGCATCCAAGAGCATTCTCCATACACCAACCCCTTGAATGTACAGAGTCCCACATGTTGTCCACCCTTTCCCCTCAGCAGGAATGACAGAACAAAATAATGGTAGACCCTACCTATCAACCACCTACTGTATGGTAGCTGTACCAAGTCTGACATAATTTGGGACTGAGGCCCAAAAACATGGCCATACTTGAAATATTGCTGTTATACACTGAGAAAAGTGCTGGTGTTACAGGGTTTGTTGTAACATATCTTTTCTGAGGGATATAAAGTCTGAAACACAAATGGATGTTGGCATGTACTGATTGCAATCACCACAGTATGCTACTGATTTGCCAAGGACAACACCTGTCTGGGGAACAGACCAAACATAACAGGCAAACATCTGGCCATTATGTGGATAGCCCTACAGTTGAGAGCTATGCAGGCACAGAACTTTGTCAGACTGAAACCCATGCAGAAGTAGTATATTCAGACAAACCCTGTTAAACAAGCAGTATTCAAAACATATAACAGCAATACTTGCATTCTGCCCCTAAGTCTTGAATCTTCTCCATCATTTAGTTGGCTTGTCTCCACAGGTCTTGTAAGGGGTATTAGCTCACACACCTCCATGATCTCTTCCTCACATGGAAGGGAAAGGGACACATGGAGTCCTCACTTATAGGAGTGTGTTGCCATGACATTGGCTATTGGAATAACTACACAGATGCTCTGCATGCAGCCAGCAACTGGGGAACACCAATTGGTGCGCAGGCCATCACATGGTCATGAGCATTACCTACAAAAAGACAAGCTGCAATCTATTCAAATCACCTCTGTCATAGACACTCCATCAGTTCAAAGCTGAAGTAATATGAGAAAAATAAATTAGAAAGGATATATCTGTGAAATATCCAGAAAACAAAAAAGGTATGTGAAACAAGTAACCATGTAACTGAATGCAGTACATGGTTTGTAATAATGGAAAATAGGGGTTTGAAAGCATATGTCTGAACAAGACTTGCTGTACTAATGTACTGCTGAACAGCACTGATGGCCATAGGCTGTGGCTCTGTCTGTAGTGACTAGGCCAGCTACTGGGATGATGTACATATCCATATGTTACCTGTGCATATAACTATGATACATATTTTGTCTTGTAAATGTAAGACAACTATACAGAGCATGTGCAGAATAAAGTACTGCTGCAGATGTATGTGTTGAACTGTGTGTTATATACTGAGCTCATACCATTCAAATGTCAAGTGTTCTGCACACTGACCATATGTGTACCTCATATTTGTAGTCATTTACTCATAGAGTTGTGTTATGTCAGTCAAATCCTTGCTAAATCTGTGAAGACTGACATTACAACATCCCCCATCATTGTCCGCTGGCTTTTCATATTCAGGATTGCCACAGTGGAGTATCTTTTGCCATTTCTGCCTGTCCTCTGAATCTTGCTCTCTCACACCAGCCACCTGCATGTCCTCTCTCACCACATGCAGAAAACTTATCTGAGGCCTTCCTCTCTTCCTCTTACCTGGCAGCTACATCCTTACCATCCTTTTCACAATATACTCAGCACCCCTCCTCAGCACATGTCCATACTGATGTAATGTTGCCTTTCCAACACTATCTCATATCCGTTCAACATGGCCTGAGCCTGTCATATATACCCAGTGCAAATCATAACATCTGTAACTCCACCATGTGCAGCTCTGACCCCTGCCTCTTTGTCAGTGCCACTGCCCCCAACTCATATAACAAGTAGTCTCACTGCCCTCTTGTAGACCTTACATATCATGTTTACTGGTACTCGTCTGTCACATATTACTCCTGACACTCTTTTCCACCCTCTCCATCCTGCCTGTACTCTCTTCTACACCTGTCCTCCATAGTCCTCATTACTCTGAAATGTTGATCCCAATCATTTGAACACATCCACCTTTGCCACCTGTACTAAATGCATTCTCAACATTCCACTATCCTCCCTCTCATTCACACACAGATATTCTGTTCTAGTGCTGCTGACCTTCATTCCTCTCCTCTCTAGAGCATATGTCCACCTCTCCAGGGTCTTCAAAAGCTGTTCCCTGCTCTCAATACAGATCACAATGTCATCGGCAAACAACGTAGTCAACAGGGACTCCCGTATGAGCTTGTCTGTCAACCTGTCCATCATCATTGCTAATCAGAAAGGGCTCACAGCTGATCCCTGATGTCATCCCACCTCCACCTTACACACATCCCTCAATCCCAGTGCAGACCTCAGTGGTTCACACCATCCTTGTACATGTCCTGTACCACTCTTACATATATATCTTCCAGTCATGACTTCATCATACAATACCACAACTCTTGTCTAGCCACCCTGTCATTTGCTTTTTGTAAGTTCAGAGAGACACAGAGCAACTCCTGACCTTCTCTGTATTCTACCAGTAACAGTCTCAGAGCAAACATCACATTGGTAGTGCCTTTTCCACGCATGACACCATACTGCTAACCAGTACTCCTCACTTTCCTGCATAACCTAGCTTCCACTACTCTTACCCATAACTTCATGCTGTGACTGGCAAATTTTATCCCTCTGTAGTTATCACAGCTTTGCACATCAACCTCATTCTTAACACTGTACCCAAGCACTTTCTCCCCACTCCTCATGCAACCTCACACTTCCCAAGATATCAGTAAACAGTCTGGAAAACACACCACTGCCATTTCCCCTAAACAACTCCATGCTTCCACAGGTGTGTAATGTGGACCAACAGGCTTGCCAGTATTCATCCTCTTCATAGCTATCCTTACATACTCCTTGTTAAGCCATTGCACTTCCTGATTCACCATACCCACATCATCCAACCTTCTCTGTCTCATTCTCTTCATTCATCAGCCTCTCAAAGTACACTGTCCATGTGCTCAACACATGCTCCTCGCTTGTGAGTACATATACCTCATCATCCTTTATCACCCTTATCTGCTGCACATCATTCCTAGCTCAGTGCATCTGTCCAGCCAATTGGTACAATTCCTTTCATCCCTCCTTAGTGTCCAACCTGTCATTGAACTCTTCATATGCCCATCCTCAGCCTTTGCCACCTCTCTCTTTGCCATGCACATCACCTCCTCATACTCCTGCCTACTTTCCTCATCTCTCTGACAATCCCGCTCCTTCTTCCCCAACCTCTGTCTCTGTATACTGTCTACTACTTCCTCAGTCCACCAACAGGTGTCCTTGTACTGCTTCCTCCATCCATGTCACCCCAACCACCCATCTAGCTGTCTCCCTTACCAGCTCTGCTGTACTTAACCAAATATTTGTTAGATTGTCACTGCCACCCAGTGCCTGTCTGAACTCTTCCCTGAACTCCACCTCACAAGCACATTTTCCAGTTCACACCATTTGATCCTTGGTGCTGCCCCCCACACTCCTCCTCATCTCAATCACCAACATCTCACATACCAACATTCTCTGCTGCCTAAATACACTTTCCTCTGTCACCACTGTACAGTCTTCAATCTTCTTCAAACTGGCCCTCCTACACTGGATATATTCCATCTGTGTGCATCTTACTCCACTCTTGTATGTCACACTATGCTCCTTCCTTGTGTTATAGTGCAAATTCACTATAGCCAAGTCCATCCTGTTTGCAAACTCCACTACCCTCTCACCGTTTCCACTCCTTTTAACACCATACATGCCCATCAATCCCCCATCCCCTCTGTTCCCTTCACCAACATGCCCATTGACATCTGCTGCAATGACCAGTCTGTCACCCTTACAATTATCACCACGTCATCCAACTGACATTACATTTCTCTTTCTCATCCATCGCACAACCAACTTCCTTAGCACATGCACTAACAACAGTCATCATCACACCATCAACTTACTGCTTCAGAAGCATCACTCTATCAGACACTTATGTCATCCTCCAAAATCACTCTTGGCATACTGTTCCTTCAGCAGAAGCCCTACCCCTTCAACCTCCAGACCACACCTTGATAGCACAATTGTTATCTGCATACCATACACCCAGACATAATCCCCTTCCATGTGGTCTGTTGCACATACACAATATATCAACCATCCCCTGGCCATCATATCAGCTAGCCTGGTCCCTATACTGTTAATACTGCCAACATTAACAATTCTTACCCTCAATACCACCCTCCTAGCCTTTCCCCTCTCTTCCTGTCATATGACTGTTGGACATCCTGTAGGGGATGCCTCTCAGTGCAAAGGCTACTGTGCTATTGAATGACTCAAGTATGTTACAGCAATATTGAGACACTGTCACTGATTTTATCCCATTGCACCCATGTATGCATCGGTGCAATCCTACAGATGTCCTGCTCTAATAGGTTGAGAGGGATGACTGCCCAGCAAGTGTGTGAATTTAGTGTGCCATACTGACATAAAACAGACATGTATGTGAGGTATTAACTATGCACATGTCAGTATGAGTAGGTATATATGTCCACCTCATGAAAACAGACATGGGATGCAAAATGCCTGTTAAAACAGCTGTACATATTGCACACATGTGTAATCTTAGTTATTGTGCACCCAAAAGAGTGACATTTCTACAGCTACTGGTTGCTGCATTGCCCTGACACAGCCATGGTTAGTATAATAAGTATGATTATCATTACTAAACTGGAGAGGTGTCCAACTGTGTTATGACTTTGTGGCCATGCCCACTACAGACAACTGATTGAACACATACAATACAAGCTAGTACACTGACTTTTTTTTTGAGAAATGCTTATCGCATTTTGCGCACTGTTGAGCGACTAATATTATAGTCTTCTCAGTGCCTCCTGGACCCCTTACAGGCTAGTACACTGATTTTGTTTTTGGGAAATACTTATTCGCACTGTTGAGCGAACAATAATATAGTTTACTCATTGCCTCCTGAACCCTTACAGACGCTTCTGGGGATATACCTCGACAAAGGCCTTGACCTTTTCTACTATTGTTGGGTAGTGTTTAGCGCTATGTTCTGCGACTAGTACTAGTCTAATCAGTGCCTCCTGGACCCCACTCAGTCTCTTCTGAAGCTTATTTGGGTGACTTATATTCCTATTGCTTTTGCCATGATTATTGTAACCTTCACTGTATGGTTTACCCTTGTGTAAACTTCTCAGTACTCTGCCCTGCCTTCTTTTTTGGGAACTGCGTGTAGGTTTAGGAAGTGGCCTTACACGTGTAGACTGGGCACAGGTCATACTCATTACAGGGCCTTCCTTCACTTGGCAATCTTCTCTACTGTACAGTATGGAGTAATGTGCCTGCCTCATGGTTTCCCTTTGACTCTAGATGAAATATCTTGTGATTTAATTAATGGTATACCTTGGGTTTTTAACCAAACTACTGCAGTTTTCCTATTGTGGATATGCACATGATGTAACTGGTAGAACCTTAAACTGCGTAACTATGCAATGTGTTTTTGCCTAAACGCTGATTTATTTATTTATTTCTTTTTTGACCTACACTGTTTTTTATTGTGTTATTTGATGGAGCAGTGTATTTAACTACTATATCTGTGTATTTGGTTACTGCGCTATATTGACACGACTGCATTTTTATTTAATTTTAATGCTTTTGTATTCTCTCCCACTTTTTCCCCTGTAACAGCTAATTCTCCTGCCTTTACCCAGTGTCTGTTTGCCTGGGTTGAAATCTTCCACTACTCTACGAGGGTACTTCCTGCCTACTACCCTTGGAAAACTCTGGACCTTTGCACTCTTCTTCAAACCCACTACCTCAAGATTTTAAAAGAGTATGTCTACTTAATTGATTGTAGCCTATGACCATTTTTATCTGGTGAAGTTTCTGTTTGCTCCCAGCAAAGCTTGCCAGCAGCAGCCCCCCCCACCCCCTTACTCTGTTTTACTCTTCCTTTCCCCTACCTTGTGTTTTACTTAGCCTGTACTCACCTCCCAGTAGTATACGTCTTTTCTGCCCCAGAACCTTTGTGACTCTTCTCTGTACCTCTGCCCTATGCCCACTAGGTGTCACTCTGTCCACATCTAGACTTACAGTACTGGTTTATTCCCCTACCTTATTCTTCCTATCTTCACCCTTCTCTCTCCCATCCCTTTCCTCCTTTGTAGTGCTCTGTGACCCTCTCCTCCCTACACTACCTATCTCAAACCTCCTATCTGCTAGCTTTTTCTGTTACTTTTTCCTTCCTCTCTGGACTCTGTGTATCCCGCTCCCTACCCCCAATTCCCACCCACCCCCAGGGGTCCTAACCTTATACTTCCCTAGTCACACTCCTTCACCCTTACAACCTATCCTAATCTTTCCCGCTAAAAACCAAACCCCTCCCCTCTACATACACTCCTTCCTCCTCCCTCCTTCCTCTATTACTAAACCAAACTCCTCTCTTATTACTAATTTCTCTCCTATTCCTCAATTAACATTCCTCCCTTAAACGTCCACTCTCTTCACCTATACCTCCCCTTTATATTCTCCTTTCACACCCATACAGAACTCATTCCTTCTTGCCTTATACCTATTACTCCACCTCTCCTTCCCTTTTTTCTACTATTACTATATAACTTCCCTTAGCTCACATATGTCTCCATACTTACCCACCATGTTGATATTGTTAGCATTATTGTCTACCACCCTTTATTCTTCTTACTTTCTTACCTTCTTCGAACACCCACTTAAAAACCAGCCAGACTACATATATAAACATACATCTGTCATCCACACTTCTCTTACCACTTTCTTAAATTCTACCTCCACCCTCCAGCTATGACCTTCCTAAATTCCATAGGCACTCTCACCTCACCTATGCCTTACCCTCAAATAAAAAAAATAAACAACTAACCCTTCGTAAAAGCAACTTCTCATCAAGACCTAATACTCCTACCTTACAAGATGGTGACATTCACCCCAACCCTGGCCCTACTTATTCCTCCCCTAAAGTATCTAGGCCAAACTTCAATAACACCCTACTCATAGGACATCTAAATATATGAAGTGTAAATAACAAAGTGCCCTACTTACATGCCCTCTTAGACACTCACCACTTTGACATTTTGTGCCTCTCAGAGACTTGGCTAAAGCCAGCCACCAAAGACACTGAGATTATACCCCAAGGCTATAATCTACATAGGCGTGATCGTTCTAAACGTAAAGGTGGTGGAGTGGCAATTCTATTTAAGAACCATCTTAGCATCTCCACCCTCCCAACCTGTCCAACCCAGGATGTTAGAGCAGAAGCCATCATTGCTAAACTTCAATTAAATGCTCAAAAAGCCCTTTACATCATCTGCATGTATATATCACCAGGCAACAATATTCCTATCTTAGAAGACTTTCTCTGTTGGGTTTCCTCTAACTACCCACAAGAAACTATTATTCTGGGTGACTTTAATATAGACTGGAATACCATTAATAATGAAAATCCCTCCTATCACATAAACCTACACGGTTTTACTCAATACATTACCACTACTACAAGGCTTAATAAACCAAGTAAGAAACAGAGTATCTTAGACTGGATACTCATAAACAAAGCCAATGTCTCATATAAAGTAGGAACTATGCCTGATGACCTCAGTGACCACTGCCTAACCTATATCTCTAGAGAAAAGACTGACTATCAAAACCTCCCCAACATTAGAACAATACGCTCTACCAAACACTTTAAAACAGACCTATTTCAAAATGAACTCAAAACATGCAACTGGAACCTCTTGAAATCATTCCACTTAATGAAGCAGTATCTTTCTTTAACTCGACCTTCCTTTCCATTCTGGATAAACATGCCCCTGAACGCTCTATTAGAATGAAGTCTAATATAGCCCCATGGCTCTCAAAGGAAACAAAGAAACTAATTCATACTAAGAATAAAGTTTGGGCCAAATGGAGACACCACAGAAACAGCTCCGATTTTCTTCATTTTTGCCAACTTAGAAACCTTACAAAAAAAGCTATAATCTCTGACAAAAAAACTACTACTGTGAACTACAACAAACCCATTTAAATAAACCCAAACAATTCTGGTCTTCAATCAACAAACTCCTTTCTCCTGGAACAGCTAAAACTCCCTCCCCTCTAAACACTGACCCAGATACCCCTAACCATACTGCAAATGCTTTTAACTCCTTTTTTATAGAAACCATTCAATCTCTTGCTAGACAACTAAACACCAATAACTTTTACCCTCCAAATAAACTTGACTCCCCCACAACTTCACCCTTCAGCCCATCTCTACCACTTTCATCTACAAGCTTATTCTCAAACTGAAACCCTGCACCCCCTCTGCTGACAAACTCCCTTCTCTCTTTCTTCAAAAGGCTGCTAAACAGATTGCATACCCTATATCTATACTCATAAATAGGACTATCCAAGAGGGAACCATACCTGATATATGGAAAGTCTCTCATATCATCCCACTACACAAAGGTGGTAACTCTATCGACTACACTAACTTTAGACCTATTGCTCTTCTCTCACCTCTAGCTAAGATAATGGAAAAATGTATTCATCAGCAACTTGTACAGTATCTCTCTTTACATAACATTATAGCCAACTGCCAACATGGCTTTAGACCACACCATAGCACCTCCACTGCCCTCCTTTCCTTTGTTGATACCATCAACAACTATCGTAACTCTAACCTTGTCTCCTCTGCTCTATTCATTGACCTCTCTAAAGCTTTTGACATGGTGAACCACTCTTCCCTTATTTACATCCTTGAATCCCTGTCATTTGATAACCTGGCTATAAAATGGTTTAGTTCTTATCTAAGTAACAGACAACAAGCCATTCTTTGGGACAATCATATCTCTTCCTTATTGCCTGTTTCTATTGGAGTCCCACAGGGCTCCATTCTTGGGCCACTTCTCTTCTCCCTTTACATAAATGATCTTAACACTGTAATCCCTCAAGCTACCTGCATCCAATACGCTGACGACTCCACTATTATTTGTTCACCATCTACCTCTTCAGAGCTACTCTCTCTAACTCAAACTACCTTCAACACTGTAGAAACTTGGTTTACTAGACGGTACCTTCTCCTCAATGCTAAAAAAACTAAACTTCTCCTTTTCACTCCTACCACTCGAGCCTCCCCTTTAAACTTCAACATCTTGTCTAATGACACCACTGTTATTGCTCCTGACATGACAACTAAACTGCTAGGAATAACCATTGATAACAATCTCACTTTTGATCAACACATCAATAACATCATTAAAACAGTTAACAAAAAAATAGGTTCTCTATACCGTATTAAACCATTTCTTACACCTTCCACCAGAGCTACTATTGCCCACTCCCATCTGATATCTACTCTCTTTTACGCCTCACCTATTTTCAGTAACCTTAAAAAGGCTAACCTAAATAAACTAGCAACTTGTTACAATAGCATTGCGCGCTTTGCCACCAGTAACCCTTTCAGAACACATCACTGTCATAACCTAAAACTCCTAGGCTGGCTAGAGCTTCAAAACTGTCTTAAGATCTCACAACTTACTATTGCCCACAAGATACTTTACCAACCAGATAACACCCCAATACTTTCTCGACTTTTAATCCCTTATAACAATCTTACCTCCCTTCGATCTTCTTCTAAACTTATGACCAAATCTGTAAAATCCCATAACTTAGCTGGTGACTCTCTGTTCACTAATACTGTAGGTAGGACATGGAATCTGCTACCCACTGATATCACTCTAACCTCCTCCTTACCACTCTTCAAACAAAAAATCAAACAGTACTTCCAAAACCACTGGCTTTGTTCCTGCAGGACTCCTGACTAACCTTCTTCACTCCCCCTACTCAACTATAACTTTATACATTGCTTAATACCTATACATACTATTTCTTTTTTTCTTGCCCTGTTGCTCTCCTCTTACGCTCTGACTCACTCCTCCTTTTCTCTCCCCCACCCTCTCTTCCATCTTCCTACCTCATCTCCTTACTTGACTACTGTTTCTCACTCTTTCCCTCTCTTGTATTACTACATTAATTCCTTTAAATCTCCTGCTTTACCTCTTTCTCTTTGACAGATTATTGAAAACTAATAGCTAATCTTTAGCTTTTTAATGTTCACTTCTACTGACCTAGTATAATTTTTGCAATATGCTTCTACTACCTATTAAAACTTTTGTAAGTGCCTTAGGTTTTTGTTGTTCTCATTACTAAATGTTTATTCTTATTGTACTTAAATTTTTTTATTAATATGTCTCTTTGTATTGAATTATGTGTGGAGCTTTTCTCCCCGGGCCTCTACTGAAAATGGACATATATCCAGCTAGACTAGCCCGGTTAACAAATGTAAAATAAAAAATAAAATAAAATAAAATAAATAAACATACATGGCTGTATGGACTCAGCAATACCTTACTTGTCATACCTGCCTCCACCAATGTAGAGTAATCCCCTTTGCTGGACAGCAGCATTACACAAACCACAGACTTGGCCCCTATAGTGGCTGCACAGGACAAAGTAGGGGCAAGAACCAACTTGGCATCAGGTCAGCCATTGTCTGAACAAGCATATAAGGTCACAGGTGGATTACTGTAAGGCCAACTATGAGTACAAATTGAAGACATCACCATGGACAATCACAAGGCCATCTTCCCATATGTCTGCAATTTCAGAGGTAACATACCAACCCAATCTGTAATGGTGGCCAATCAAATCACATACACACACAATATAGCTATAGGCAACCTGATGCAGATAGGGTTAGGGCAAACATCCACCCGGCTCACCATCACTATAGGTGGATATGTACTGGACCTACACCTCTCCCCTCATCACCAGTGAGAAGGTACATATTGCCTACTGAAAGGCAACAAATGTAGGTATCCATGGGACATCATATCATCCCTGTCTGCATCCTACGTGAACTCAGGTATGTGCTCCCAGCTGTGTTACACACTGTAGTCACACCAAGCCGCAGCACCATCCACACACCATCTGCATGGAAGATGACTAATATCATCCATTTACACAGACCTGAATGAGGAATGACGGATTATGCAAACAACTTGCCCTCACTGCGGGCAATATGACTCATCAGGACCAGGAGTGCAATGCAAGCTGATACTGTGCTGATAGATTACAGATGTATGGTGTGGTTGCGAGTGGTGGCTACTGGTATTTTTGTGAATGTTGGCTACTGGTATTCAAGGTACATGTGCAGGTACTGGACATACTGTTGTCAAATGTATGGGGTCCTGTGATGTGTTTCCCTGTTAGTGTCTACCAGGTGCAATGTCACATCACCGGCGGGAGACCTTTTCACCAGCAGAATGCAACCTGATAATGGAAGCCATAATACAGAACCACACAGTACTGTTGAGCCAAAGCTAGCAACATCTGTGGGAGAGGACCACCCTGTGGGATGACCCTGTCTACAAGGTAAATTAGGTGGGCCTGCACACACGTACATATGAGCAGGTGCAGCATCATGCCAACAAACTCATACGCTATGCCTGGCAAAGGGTGTGCTGCCTTGGCCAGGGACCCCATAACCACAGGTGGGAGCCCAGCTATGCAGCCCCAACTGACACCAAAGGAGGAGCTCCTTGCCAAGCTTGGGCCACCCATCACAGCACAACACCAGGGTACAAAGCCCCACTTGCTGGATGTGGGTGGCACCCACACAATGGACAAGGAGCATGCAGGTAAGGACCCAGTGGGGATTAGTAGACTACTGTATGAGACATGCACAGAAGTGCAAATCTATGGTGAAGGACAGCAAATTGTGTAGTATTGGATGTTGTACTGTAAATGTGCAAACATGCTGCATCTATCCTTTACCAAGGGCACATGCGGATCTGCTGAAAATACCTCTCTCCTACAACTACATAGGTCACTCTGGTCTGCATATGACAGCAGCCTGAAGCTGGTGAGTGTGGAATTGTTCAGTTGTGCTTTGGCAATACCCCAGGTAAGTGGAGGGCATGCAAGTTACCATGCATACAACATTGACTAATAGCCATATTGCTTTATGTGCATGTTCACTTGTGGTGGGGTTAATAGTATTGCATCACAGTGGTCACCTATCTGAAGAGAATGTAACATTCTTGTAACATACCTCAGAACCTGTCAGTGCAAGATGTCTGGACAGACACCAGCAAAATTTGTTGGACAAACTGACTAAGGTAGGGACATGTGTGCAACATTACTGCTATACAGTGGATATAAAATGTATGCACACACCTGTTAAGATGCCATTTGTTTCTGATATATACTGATTGAGACTACAATATGTCAGTCCACACCTTTCCCAACATTTAATGTGACACATGACATGATCAATTCACTTGTAAAGCCAAGCATCTGGACTCATGTATTCTACCTACAAGCCTGGACAAGTGTGAGGGTAGCAGACATTGTATCAGTATGCTGTTTCAGTCAGGTATGATACCTGATGCTGCCATATGTATCAGTACACTCACTGTGGCCTATTTGGCAACTATATCACATAAATGAGCATTGTTAAGGCAGACAAAGGACTAATATGTTCCAAACATCTGGATGTTCCAGACACATCTGTATAGAGGACTGGTATGGCCTGTACAATGGTTTCACATGCTGCATGTGAGGCAGATGCCATTACAACAATATATAAAGTAATGGCATCAGGAGGGGATCACCTGCCATGTATGGTACTCACATCAAAATGGTATCAGCCAAACAAGATATGATACACACACACACACACACACACACACACACACACACACACACACACACACACACACACACACACTCACTCACCAGTATTGAGATTAGAACTTCTACCTATCTATTTATGCCTTCTATAGTGTTATGCAGTTATCAGATGCGCCACAGAGCTTACACCATTTCACCTTGTCCAAAGGTAATTGTAAGGTGAATGACATCAACAGGACTACTAAATTAGGATGAGTATGGTGGTACACCACTCAAAATGGTATAACTTTCACAGTACATGATTCTCACACAAACACTACTTCTAAGATGAATGTCAATAACAGCACTAGTAAAGTAGTGTGGGGGAAGTGTAATGGGTGGTACACAAATCATCTGATACAAACACACACACACACACACACACACACACACACACACACACACACACACACACACACTAGTATTGCAATCAGAACTCCTGCCTATTTAGTTATTTCTACTGTAGTGTTACACAGTTATCAGACAAGCCACAGAGCTTATACAATTTCACTTGGTCCAAAGGTACTTCTAAGGTGAATGACATATTTGAGTAAGGGGAAGTGTAAAGGGTGGTACACAAGTCAAAAAGGATATAACCCACACAGTACATGATTCTCACACACCCACAGTTGCCAGTATTGGGATGAGAACTCCTGCCTATCTAGTTATGTCTACTACAGTGTTATGCAGTTGTCAGATGTGCCACGGAAGTTATACAATTTTACATATTCCAAAGGTACTTCTAAAGTGAATGAAAACAACAGGGCTACTAAATTAGAGTGAGGGAAGTGTAAAGGGTGCTACACAAGTCAAAATGGTATAACCACACAGTACATCATTCTCACACACAGATTTGCCAGCATTGAGATTATAACCCCTGCCTATCTAGTTATTTGTACTATAGTGTTATGCAGTTACTGCATGCACTACACAGCTTACTGGACTTACAGTTGGCCAAAGGTGCTGTTAACTGCACAGCTGAGGTAAAGTATTACAGATGGCAGGAAGTCTGCCTTCATTTTCTTCCATATATCTTGCTAGTGTTTTCTGTCTTGCACTTCAAATTGCATTATAGCTTTGCACTTCCACTGGTTATTGTATCAATAAGTGTATCACACCTGGGAGCCACCAGCAGTACCCATTCATCACAGAATAAGCCCCAGTACCTACTACTACTTATGACCACCCTTCCTGGCATAATTGAAGTGCGGTTTTCTGTGCTTTCACCCATTAACCTAGTGCACTTGTCCATTCTGAGGCACTGTTGCAACTGCCTCATGTACACAGACAACCCTCTCCTCTAAACTCAAAACACTCAGACCAGTGAGAGTTACCCCTATATCACCAAATGTGGAAATATGCACTCTCCAGCAAAGGCTGGACTAGCTGTTCAAGAGGATGAGATCAATACCTGCACCATACCATGTGGACCACATAAGTCACCACAACACCCACTATGATAGCCCTGGCATACACTGAAAAGCCACACACCCACCTTCACAGAGGCACTCAATGGACATTTACACAAACAGCACAGACCAGCAAGGCAGAAACCCACTGAGACACCATGACATAGCACATGCCAAAGGCCATATATGTCACCTACACAATGTGCCCCTCAACCTAAACTCCTAAGGCTGACCACGTTGCACAATACAGTAATCATGGGTGACTCAGTACTGTGGCACACAGATGTCCCACTCACTGTGTTGACTATGGCAGAGGTAACAGCCAACTGTTTATCACATGCCAGCATCCAACACATGACATGCCCAGTCAGGCCACTCCACAACAGCTACAAGTATCACTCTGTCATCATCCATGTGGGTGTGAATGACCTGAGACACACCTCCCTGGGCTACATGACAAGAGATATGGTTGAACAGTTGGATTATGTGGTCTAGGCAGGTGTGACAGTAGCCCTGGGCATATACTGCCATCACCCAGAATGATGCTGCAGTACTATTAACAGATAATTGACTGCAACATTGGCGTACGTGTTGCGTGCCATTCTCAGGGGATCCAGTACTTCTCTGCTTGGGATAACATGATTGACAGACCTCAATGCCTTGCCAGAGATGTCCTAAATCTGTCAGCCCTGGGTTTCCAGGTACAGGGTAAATGTCTTGCCACCCCTATAGTGCATTATTAGGCAGTGTTCCAAATCAAATTACCACCATAACAGCTAGACATGTATGCAATCTGAGGGTCATGCTGCTCAACAGTGGATATCTAACTGTCAAGATGCAGTCACACAAAGCACTACTCAAAGTGGAGAACATTGACATTTGTGCTGTAATGGAGAGGTGGTTCACAGGAGCAGACAGCAGCCCTGCACTAACAGGCTATGATGCATTCCACAGTTGTCAGCACCAAAACATGGACCACACCTCCACAGGTGGTGTTATCTCCATATCCATAATGGATATGCACACCTCCAGAATAGTATCCCAGCATAATGCATCAGAGGTACTTCCGGTAAAACTGACTTTGGGGAATAGTGCAATCCACACCATAGCCTATTATCGGTCCCCAGCTATATCCCTAGACTGTCAATGCACATTCCTCAACACCCTGGCATCTATTAAGGTCCAACCCAACACTGACATAGTAGGAGACTTCAACTACCCCTCCATCACCTGGGGAAAGTAGTCAAGCACCAGTACACTGGCCCAATGCTTCATGGAATTCATCAGTTCCATTGCCCTGGACTGGCTCATACTGACCCCCAGGAGAGGATGCAACAACCTTGACCTGTGTTGATTACTTACATATGGGACTGTTGCTCAACCACAGTTGTCAATCCCTACCTGGTCAGATCCAAACATGATGTAATCAACATGGAGCTCAACATCTCACCCACACCCTCCCACAAAGGTAACCACCTTGCAAAACCTCTCCAATGCTGACATTGCAGTCAAAAACAGCAATGGATGACTTCACTGCACCCCATGCCAATGGGAAATAGCTGCATGACTATTGCATCATACACATATGCATTGCACAAACATATACATGGATGCATGGTACTAGCCATAGCCAACAGAACACAGACACTGTCCTCCAAACACTGGAAGCCATTGTGATGGTCCCTTGCCATTACTAAATTGTACAACAGAAGGAGGATACTGTTGCAGAAAATGGTGGTGTTCCAAGACTGGTGAACCCCTTTATTAACCTCAAACACAACTTTGGATCCCTCATAGGATCACCTACAGGCATCTATAAAGACAGATTTACAGCAGACAGTAACAACCACAAAATCCTTTGATAGTTATATCAACAACCTCCACAGCAATAACCACAAGTGCTGTGAGTTACTGCACAATGCTGATTCCTATCCAGATACAACAGATATTGGCCACAGTCTTTACCTCCCCCCCAGGGGAGAATCACAATGGCAGATGAATGCCAGGCACCCAGCATTACTACAGGCCAGGTAAGACCTGCATTGTCCACCGGCAAGGATACATCTTCCATGAGACCCCAACATATACATGGTTGTGTTCTACATGACATAAAAAGAGACCTGGCACCACATCTATGTGCCCTGGTCAGTCACAGCCTCACCTCAGGCTTTGTCCTTCCAAAATAGCACATTGCTAAAGTCATCCTTCTCCATAAAGAGGTAGCATCTACAGACCCTGGGGATTATTGGGCCCTTAGTCTAACAAGTCTACTATGTACGGGTATGGGCGCATCATCAGGGACCTGATTGACTAAGATATGGGTGATCTCCTAACTCTGGACCCCACACAGTTTGGCTTTGTGAATAGCAGATCATGCCTGCTCAACCTGGTTAATGTCTTTCAGTGAGTTAGCAGGGCTTTTTACGACAGTGAGGCATTGCATAGAGCCTACCTCAATCTGGTCAAGGCTTCTGATACCATTCCTCAGTCAGGGATTATTGATAAACTCAACAAACTAGGCATCAACCTCTATATCAATAGGTGGGTTGCAAATTGGTTCACAGAACACACAGTGTGACAGTGGCAAACTCCAAGTCAGACTGGCAAGCAGTCACGAGTTGAGTCCCACAGGGATCAGTACTGGATAGTGTTCTGTCCAGCGTCTAATTCTCAGGAGTCCAGCCCAATACAGAGGAACTCTGGCTGACCAAGTTCACAGAGCACTGCAAGCTGGGAGCTATCATGAAGTCCACAAGTGATGCAGACATCCTGCAGAAAGGCCTCACTGAGACCAATGAGTGGCGTGGAAACCATGACCAGAAGCTTAACATCACAAAATCCATCATCATCCCCTTTGGTAAGACACTCAGTTCTCAGTAAGTTCCACATCAATGGCAGCCCAATGAACACTGTATGCATAAGAGATCTGGGGACACAGGTTGACAGCGACTTCTCCTTCAAGTTCCACATTGCCACTGTGGTCAGGAAGTCCTTCTATATGGCACATTGCATTATCAAGGGTTTTGCATCCAGGAAGACAGAGGTAATGATCTCTGTCTACTATTCCCTCATTAGACCACTCCCCAAGTATTATGGTCCATTTGCCATGTCCCTCACTAGACACCTGCTACAGCTGGAAAAGCCACAGAAGCACCTCACAAAGGGGTTCCTAGGCATTAACCACACATCCTACACAGACAGACTCAGAAGATCCAAAGTATTCTTTGTGTTATATCACCTAATTAGCAGCTATCTGTGCTTGACTTACAAAGCCATGTTTGACCCAGCTGATTTAGAAATGCTACATATAAATCCATCCACACCAAACACTGTAACTGGTGGGACAGGTCCCTCACCAGGAGACTGCACATGCCCTGGAATACACTTCCCATACAGGTCATGCAGAGCACCTAGCTGAACCTGTTCCAAAGAAATCTTGATGAGTGGATGGGTAGTAGTTCAACCCAAGTATCACTGCAGTGGCTATACGTGATACAGGCACTGAGACATAACATTGGGTGGCACAATGGCATTGCCCTTCTATGTGCTAGGCTTGTTAAGACTCCGGGGCCATTACCTACTACACACTTGTGAACCTATAAAGGGAATTACATCAGCAGGACTGATAAAGTAGTGCAGTGGGTGTTAAACTTATCAAAATATTTTGTCCTACAAACAGACACACTTACACACACACACTTCCCAGGTGTGAGAATAGAAACCCTACCCAACTAATGATTTGTACCACAGTGTTACGCAGTTACCACATGTGGTACAGAGCTTACTGGGCTGAGATTTGGCCAGAGGTGCTGATATGGGGAATGACATGAGCAGGACTGATAAAGTAGGGCAGTGGGTGGGAAACATCAAAATACTTCTACTTACAAACATACCCACACACACATTTTCCGTATACAAGAGTAGAACCCCTGCTGAACTAGTCATTTGTACTATAGTGTTAAGCATTTATCACATGCACTACTGAGCTTATAGGGCTGATAGCTGGCCAAGGTTGCTGATAAGGGACTGACATCATCTGGACTGATAAGGTGGGGCACTGTGAAGTGTCGTGGGTGGGAATGGCATAAAACTGTTTCACTTATAAACAAACAAACACACAACTCCCTCAGTCTTGCACACATAACTGTCTCTCTCTCACACACACACACACACACACACACACACACACACACACACACACACACACACACACACACACACACTTTTACATTTGCCAGGACTGAGATTAGAACTTCTACCTAACTAATTATTTGTATTACCATGTTATGGAGTTATTGCATGCACCCCATAGTTTATGGGGCTGAGATATGATGGAAGGCACTTCTAGGATGACTGATATCTGCAGGACTGCTAAAGTAGGGAAAGGGGAAGTGCACTGGGTTTGAATGGGCCCATAAGCTTTTAGCTGTGAACACACACACACACACACACACACACACACACACACACACACACACACACACACACACACACACACACACACACAGAGACACACTTGTACATTTGCCAGGACTGAGATTAGAACTCCTGCCTAACTAGTTATTTGTACTATAGTGTTATACAGTTATCACACATGCCACAGAGCTTATGGGGATAGGCTTAACAAAAGTGACTTCTGTGGTAACAGACATCTTCAGGACTGCTAAGTTGGGGCAATGGGAAGTGCACTGGGTGGTGAAGGCCTGTTCATTCCTAGATCCTACTGACATTTCAAGTGTATGAGGATGCCCAGTGTGTCCTTCTATAGTACATGTGGGACTCCATTCAAGGGATTGTTGTACCCCAGTCCAGTTTGTTTTGTGCTACAGCCATACCTCTCAACCTGTTGGTGCAGGATATCTGGGGATAGCCTGTCAAAATGTGGGGACAATGGACCATACAATGATTGTGACAATTTATTTCAGTAATGTATGGGTTGCTAGGGTTACAGGGCTTATTTTAGCAGACATCTGTCATATATGCCATTTGACACTGTCATGTATTGTTTCAGTACCTCGTGGCATACCTCCTCAGATCATCACAGTGATTTACCAGAGGAATACAGGATGGATGATGCACACAGAAGGTTTATGGGTCAAATGTTATGCATTACAATTGACTGCTGGTTCTGTGGAAATGGTCCAGCACCTTGGTGATATATTACAATGGTGGAATCTCTGTGCATTTATTTTCTGGCGTGATCTGATTTCCAGTCCACAGTTGGGTAATATAAGTCAGACAGGATCAGGGTGACAGGCAGACTCCAGATAGATTTGTAGGGGATAGGATATGTGAAGGTGTGTGTCCTGGGCAGATATGTTTGCCTATAGCTACTAGTACTTTGCATTGAGCTCTTCTCAATGGTTGACTGCACTTGGAGCATCTTGTGTGTGTCAGACTGTTTGACCAGTCTGGAGGTGTGTGTTTGTCACACATATATGTATGGCCCACCTCATTTTGCTTGGATGGCCGCATGTTGGAGTCAGGATGTTGCATAGGATGAGTGATCAGGGAGGGGTGTGTTACTCCTCATGGCTGTGGCCCAGGGTTCTCTGGATGTAGACATGCCACCATCTTCCAGGGTTAGGCCTGCCTGCAGTGAGTGCATTCCCATGTTTAAACACCTAGCCCTACCTGTCAGCTGTACAGAGTATCACAGAATGTCTACATCCATGACTCATATATCTTGTTGGTTACACAAACAAGTGTGGTTTTCCAGCAAAAGTGTTTTGTAAGTCACTCAGGGTTGAAGTCAGATATTATTAGAGCAGTATTTCACAGGTGTCCTTCTCTTTGGACCTTCGTCACCCCATTATTCATGGCTTTGTCCCAATTTCTGACTCCCTGAGTCTGGCAGGTTTGCTCCTAGCAGTTGTCAGCATGACCTTTCTTTGCATTTTGTGGACTGTGTTATGTTGGTGTTATGGACCTCATGACACTCCCTAAAGGGCACTGTGGGTGAGGCATAGGCATTTACCAGTGGCCTGTAGGCCAGGTGTGACAGATGCAGGCCATCTGTAGCAGGGTAGTGCATTCTCATGATCATATATTCCCAGGCTGCCAGCAGGAGACACCTCTGGGATGGCACCAGTAAGTTGACTGTGGGTGTTCCTGACAGTTGCTTTCTGTTACTATTGCACCATCACTCTGCATGACAACTGGATGCTGCGTAAGTCTAGGGACATGTTATTGCATTTCTATGGGACTGGGGGGGTGACACGACTGTACATGATGCACATCTGCACAGACTGTGCTGATATTTGCTTAACGTTTTGGTCCCATGTAGCATAGTGGTGTGCCCTATTTTTCAGACTGCAGGCATAACAGTATCAACCACAGGTCAGATTGTTCTGCCATAGACATTTGTAGTTTCAAATTTCTTACCATTCAAAGCCATACTGCCACTGACAGACCTGCTGTGATGTTACTGTGTACAGGTCTGTGGGTGGGGATTTCATGGATGTCACCATATGGGGCCCTTTGCCAGGCATTTCTGTATGGTTGTCTACAACTGATCTGCTGTGTGAGGTTGGTGGTGGGTATGGGACCCCACTTTGACATCCATGGATGTGACCTATGAGCTCCCTAATTATTTGGCTCACCACATATACTGCAGTGGTATTTGTCGACTAGGATGGTACTGCATGGTGTGCGTAGGGCAGTACTGGGGATACACATCCTGTTGTCCTGCAGAGCTGGCAGTTGTCTCCTGCTATCTCAGTTAGCCACCCCATTCCCTTACATGCTTGATCAATACCATAGATATGCTATCAGAGAATTCCACTTCATTAGTTTATTTTGTTACTGAGACTGGCATACCTTGTGCCTGCAGTTGTGAGGGTGGTGCTTGAGGGCTGACTATGTTGGATGCATGAAATGCACTGCCTATACATGGTCAGGTATAGGTGGTGTGATGTTTGGCATCCATTTTACTGTGTGTATGAGTCAGACAGAGAGAGATCAGTCCCTGGGGCTCTACAGTGTCAGTGTATGTGCTATGCATTACCTTTTTGCCAGGGTCAGGGCATACTGGGCACGTCTCCATCTGCCTACAGGGGCAGGCTCAGGATGTTCCTCCTTTGAGTCACTCTGTGCCTGTGGAGGCCTTGGCAATGGTGGGGGGGGGCTGTGTGATCCCTCCCCATTTTGTTCCTGCTACAGCTATTTCCACAGGATCATATTGTGTAGCATGGCATATACTATGACCATGTGTGCACATGTGGCTGGAGAGTACTGCAAGGCTCCACTGGATATGTCAAGGCAGTGGAACCATGACTTGAGCATCCCAAACACATGCTTTATAATGATCCTGGTTTGTGCATATGCCTCATTATGACATTCTTGTGTGGGTGCGTGTGCATTTCTGATGGGTATCATCATCCACAGCTCCAGTGCGTAGCCAGCATCCCCCACTAAATGGCCATATGGGATGTCCACCCTGGGAAAACCACTGATACAGCTGTGAGGAATGCCACATGTGGGAGTCATGATAGCTTCCAGGCAGCATGCACACACATTCATGATAATGCCCTGGGAATCACATGACCTGGCAATTGATGAAGTGGAACCCCTTATGGTTTATGTAGACCATACCCCGGTCACCAGGTGGTGCTTTGATGAGGATGTGCATGCAGGCTATGGCACCCAGTACCTCCGGGTAGTCTGCTACATGGTGGAAGAGACGCATATTGCGGGCCCTCTCCTCATAGGTGGTGTGAAATTTAATGTGCTCCTCGGCATGTGGTCACATGGCATCCAGGAGCTGGTGGAGTATCCTGGACACAGATGCCTGTGAGACCCCCATGATATCCTCAGTTGGTTTTGGAAAGTACCTGTAGCTAGTATTCCTAGAGCTACACATACCTTGGTATCCACTGGGATGGGTTCCCTCTATTTGTTCTGGATGTGAGGTGAGGCTGGTACAGCTCCACAATTTGCTGCAGTATGTCCCTCTCCACCCTGTAGCGCTCTACTATCTCCAGATCATGTAGCCCCTGGTAGGTTACCCTGGGCCTGAACACTCTTCTCCTCCTCATAAGTCTGGGGCGGTTCTCAACATTGTCCTCTTCACCACCCTCAGCCTCTTGCACATACTGATGTATGAGAGTGACATCAGCCCCTAACATTTTGCTAGTTTTGTCAGGTAAAATTTCCCTGTCTGTGTACACCGGTGGTGTAGAGTTTGTGGGAAAAAACAGACTGGAAGGTGTTTGCATAGTTTATAGTGGTGTGCTGCAGATGCTGCCTGTGTGATTGGCTGAGTATGATACATTCCACCTGCCAGCTCTATTACTTGTATTTTAGTGCTTCTTTTCTGCTATTTCCCTTTTTTTTCTTGTTCCACTTGCCATTTCCTGTATTTTTAAAATTTTTGTGGTTTAAATCTCAGTGCGTGCTGTGCACACCTGTTTAGTTGAGGTAAACAAGGCTATACAGCCTTGGATACACCCCTTGCTTGCATATACACATTGCTGCCATTTCCTGTGTTTTTTTTTCCGTTACAACCTGGTGCAGGCCGTGCAAACACGTTTAGCTGGCGTAAACAAAGTTATACAACTTCAGACACACCCCCTTGCTTAGCTGGGTTTAGCTAAGCGCAAACCCGGGAAACAGTGCTCCAATGTGCTTACAGCAAGCATGACACACCCCCTTTTCATGTTAGTTGCTCCTCCTGTTTACACAATCCTTTTCTAGCACCTACATGGTTAGGTGCAGGTTTTGGACTTAGAATATTTTGTGATTCAGTAAATTTCCCCTCAATTGCATATCCCCACTGCCTTAGCCCATAGATACTGCACAGACATGAAGCCTTTTCCCTTGACAACCACTGACCCCTGGTATTGTTTTGATTCTGCATGCCATAGACTATAATGACAAAATGCAGATTTTCTTTAAACTTGGGTTTTCACAATTTTTTCTTTAGCATGATCGTGTTTGTGCACTGCTGCACTATGATTGGCCGAGATCAACCACCAAAAATAAAATTTATTTTTTATTAAAATTAAACATTTATTCATGCCAATGGCCATATATTTGGCCACTGGCATGGCTACAGATGTGTATACATGGTTTTATATGTGCTGTCATGCCTTCATTTTCTTTTTTGCAGAAATGTGTTCAGTTAGTAACTGAACACATTTCTGCACTGACATTGTTCCTGCACGGAGACCTGGCAGCTTCCTGAATCACTAATTTACCTCATTTGCATGGTTTTCACCATAAAATGAGGTGATTAGCATGCTGCATGGTCTTCCGTGCTGGAACAGTGTAGACAGGCTCGTGCACATCGGATCAGCTGTTTGCTGAATCGCTCGGTGGCCGAATTCCATGCAGGAGCTGTTACACTGTTTCTGCATGGAGTTTTAGTTTTCATGAATCCCAGTCTGTCATAGCCATTCAGCCTAAGCAGCAATCATAAAGTAATAAATAAAATATGTTTATACAAATAAATAATAAAAAACATAAAAACCATAAAAACTCAATAGTGAAGCACATTTAATAACATGCAAAGGGATCACCTTCTTAACCTCCTCACCTTAAGAATGGGCTTCAGGGACATATAATCATTCAAACCATCCAGTGTAATTCTAAACATTCAGTTTCATTAACTAAATCCCCCATTCTCATTCCTTCAACCACTTCTAAAACCAGAAACTTGAATTTGTGCCCCTAACCCTTCTCATTCATATGTTTGGCAAGTGCACTATAACTGAAGATCTCTACGAGCACAATAATAGTGATCTCTGATTCATTCATATAAGCGTCTATTGGTCTTTCCTATGTAGAATGATCTGCAAAGCATACAATGGGCTAAGTAAGCTAAGTTTTTTTGTATTACAGTCGGCTGTTGCTTTAAAATAATATATTTTGCCTTCTTCTGGGTGAAGAAATAAGGACGATTCATCAATAAAAATACAAAACTGGGACCCCTTACATTTCCTGGTACCTAATACACTACTATTAACTTACAACATCCTGACCTTAGGATAACATAAACTTCATTTCAAGGACTTCTTATTCTCATATCCAAATCTGGGCTTACATCCTACTACCTTAGCAATGTTCTCATCTGTATATAGAATATGCAAGTTCCAGTGATAATGTTCTTATCTCTTTATCATCACTACTATAGGTTAAACAAAAGGTGATATCATTATTCTGCCTCTCTTCCTTGTTCTGAACTATAGAGGGAGAAGAAAAATATGGTCTCCCATAAGTTGTTAGATTAGAGGATAGGTCAGCATGTAAAGGATAGTATTATTGCTGAAATTGAATTCATCCTCAAGTCTTGGTGAGTACCTTCTCAAGCTGGACCCTGTTTTTCACAAAATCTCACCAAGACGACACTGATATATAAACTGTATTTATATAGCATATATAATGGACAGAAGTAAGTTAAAAATTAAAAAAGATAGCTTGGTGCACAAGACCCAGGATAAAAAAGTGCCCAATCCTGGTAGGCACACTGGTGCCAGGACTGGAAAAGATGACAGTGTAGAATCCTCAAAATATGGAGACATTCCTACAATGAGGCCAGGCCAGGCCCAGGGGGAGGATGGCACCCTGTTGTAGAAGGAAGTAGTAGTTCACAAAAATCACAAAAAACTGAAGAGGCATAAAAACAATAAAGTGGACTATTGAGGACAAGAAAGAAACAATATGTTGTTACTATTATGAAAAAAGCCCTGATTTTCCAGACATAAGATATACAAAATGATTAAGAGAGAAATTAGAGGAAAGAAAAATACTTCCACAAGAAAAACTGTGGGAAGCTTCAAATAAAAATTTGTATTCACTAATACCAAAAAGATTTGTGAAAAACAATATATAGATCAACAAACTTTGATCTGTTTTGAAAAAGAAGCATCTGAGGAAATGTGAAAATATAAACAACAAAACCTAGAGATTTTTGAAAAGTATAAAAAAGAAATATGGACATGGGAAAGAAAGAGAGAACTGATATGGTGCAATATTTATTCAAAAGGAGAAAGCCAAATTAATCAATATCAAGTATGCAGCCCCAAAGATATTTGAAGAGAAATACAGGCAAAGGCATCCAGATATGGAACATTTCACAATAAAAAAATAATATCACAAAGAGAGAATGTAGAAAATAAGATTAGTAAAGTAGAAGTTAAAAAAATAAAAGTTGAAGTTATGCAGTGCCTGCATAGTGAAGGATTTGGTGTAGAAGGTCTAACACAGGTTACATCACAGCATGATGGAGGGAGTCCCAAAAAAATGAGAAGCAGGAAGATCAGAAGACATCTGAAGAAGAAATATGGACATGGAAACGAAAAAGAGATTTAATATGGTGTAATATTTATGCAATGAAGAAAGCAAAACTTACCAATACAAAAAGAGTAGCACCAACGATATTTGATGAGAAATACAGGCAAAGGAATCCGGACATGGAAAACTTTGCAATAGAAAAAAATAAGACAAAAAAGGAAAAGTAGAAAAGGAGATTAGTAATGGAGAAGTTAAAGAAATAGAAACTGAGGTTATGGAGTACCTGCAAAGTAAACGATTTATTGTAGAAAATCTAATTCAGAAAACACCACAAGTTAGAATATGAATATCCAAATTAAGAGGAAACCAGTGGAACAGGAAGCAATTGGTCAGGTGCTATATGAAGATATTTTGGAGCCTTCCACAGGAAACCAGTACAAATGTTCACTTGAAGCTGAACAGCAAGGGAACGAACAGGAAACTGTGGAAACTCTGATGCAGTCAATGTTGAGGTGTGATAGGCCAGTGAATTCCCACATGACAGAGCAACAGATGGCACAAGATGAAATTGAAGAGAGTGTGCCACAGGAAGATGCTACAGAACTTTCTATGGAATGCCTGTAGGAAATGGAAAACAAAAAATGTGCCCTCAGTGTAGACGAAAATGAGCTAAGAGAAGAGTTGCTTGATTTAATAGACATAGCTAGACATATTAAGATCAATGAAAGAAATAGACTGCAGAAGGTTAATAAAACCCAAAAATCAGAAGTTTGATAAAACAAATGAACACAGTAATTAGGACTGACCATAGAGATCCATGTGATATAACAGAAGTAAACAAGATATATTACTGTGCAGCTAAATTAATAACTGATAAAGTTTTATCACAAGAACACAGGGTAGTGAGGGAATGGAAGGGGAGAAATCGAATACCACCATGGAAGTATTGAATAGAGAAAAATATAAAGCAATTAAGACAAGAAGTGTTACTGTTAGAATAATATAGAAGAGGGAACAGATCAACAAAAATACTAAGAAAGATAGACGTGATAAAAGCAATGCTCAGTATTAGACCAGACCAGGATCTATCATGCACTAAAGCAAAAGTACAAAATAACAATTTATTGATAACCCAAAAGGTCTTTTAGAGAATTGGGAAACAAGGTAAAAGGAATTGAAAGACCACCAAAAAAGGAAGAAAGAGATACATTTTGGATAAGTATTTATAAAGATCCTGTGGAACATAGCAAAGATCCTAAATGGATAGAAGAAGCAAAAAAAAAAGAATAAAAAGTTCAAAGGTACATAATATGAAATGGAATGAAGTAACAGCCAGAGAGATTGAAACAGAGTTAAGAAAAACTTCTAATTGGAAAACCCCAGGCCCAGATGCAGTACCTAACTTTTGGTTAAAAGTATTAACATCTTTGCACAAAGATTTAGCCATGAGTAAGAACTATTTATATGTGCACCTCGAACAGACACCAACCTGGCTAACAACAGGAAAAACAATGCACCTACATAAGAGTGAACCTGCAAGTTACCCTAAAAATTATAGACCAATAACTTGCCTTCCGACGACGTATAAACTATACATGGGAATTGATGCTGTCAGAGTTCATAGTCATTTAGAAGAAAACTCAATTATGGCAGTAGAACAAAAGGGCAACAAAAGAAAGTCATATGGAACAAAGGAAAGAACATTTGATAGTATCCCACATTCATGGAAAAAGGAATGCTTATAAATGTATAAGAATCACCCTACACTGAGCGAATACATTACAGTAACCATGACACAGTGGCAGACAACTTTGCAATTAAGCCATGATAAAGTACAAATTATTATCTCAGAGATAAAAAATTCAAAGGGGGATATTCTAGGGTGGCTCTGTCACAGCTGCTATTCTGCCTTGCCTTTAACCCATTAAGCTGTCTACTTAACAGCTTAGGAGATGACTACAATTTAGCTCCTACTAAACAACAAGTATAAAGACTTTTTAGCTTCTCTTTGTCAATGATTTAAAAGTGTATAGCTCATCAGATGAGGAACTGAACTTAAAACTGCAAGTTGTCAAAACATTTTCAGATGATACAAGAATGTAATTTAGTCTTGATAAATGTGCAAAAGCAACCTCTAAAGCAGGAAAAATGCAGCACCAGGAAAACATCAGTTTGGGACAACAATGTCATATAAAAAAATTGTCAGCAAGAGAGAGTGTATGAATATTTGGGAATTGATAAAGGATCAACAATAAAACATGAACAAATGCAAATAAAACTTAATAAGGAATACTTCAGAAGACTTAAATTAATCCTGAAAATAGCCTTGACATCTAAGAACAAAATCCAGGCTATAAACCAATTTGCTCTTCCTGTCCTAACTTACAGTTTTGGAGTGATTGACTGACCCAAAACATGTTGGATAGATTAGATAGGAAAACAGAAGGATGCTTCATGCTCACTAAATGATTTATAAAAATCAGTGCATACCAAGATTATATATTCCCTATTCTGAAGGAGGGATAGGCTTCTTTGAAATTGATTACATGCATAGACTGTGGGACTCCTCACATCTGCTGACCTCACAAGACCCAAACATAGTGTATGTTTTGAAAAATGAGTAGAATACAGTATTTAATTTGAGTGTTGAAGGAATTTTTAACTGAAGTTATTATTTTGCTCTTCAGTAACTTGAACTGAAGCTAGTGTTGGCTGAATTTTGTTATTTGCTAGTAATTACAGGTGTGGGGGTAGCCACATTCTTTGATTTCCTGTCCTTGCATATTTAAACTGGTGCATGTGAAATAATTCCTGCTTTAAAACTTCAGCTTGGCCAGCTAAGAACTTGGTTATATTCAACTGGACGTATAAGAGAATTTAAGTACCTTTATCTGCTCTTTTTTTTTTTTTTTAATACAGTATTTAATTTGAGTGTTGAAGGAATTTTTAACTGAAGTTATTATTCTGCTCTTCAGTAACTTGAACTGAAGCTAGTGTTGGCTGAATTTTGTTATTTGCTAGTAATTACAGGTGTGGGGGTAGCCACATTCTTTGATTTCCTGTCCTTGCATATTTAAACTGGTGCATGTGAAATAATTCCTGCTTTAAAACTTCAGCTTGGCCAGCTAAGAACTTGGTTATATTCAACTGGACGTATAAGAGAATTTAAGTACCTTTATCTGCTCTTTTTTTTTTTTAAAATACAGTATTTAATTTGAGTGTTGAAGGAATTTTTAACTGAAGTTATTATTCTGCTCTTCAGTTATTTCCACCCACCCGCCCTGTTTTTGTTTTGGTGTTAATCTTAGTGGCATTGAAACTGCCCGCCCCTCAGCCTGCCTCTGGGCCCATCTCATTTGCTCACTCAACTGAGTGCAGTGAGATCATATTCTGATTTCAGGCACTCCTACTGTGTACAAAGAGAGCATCTGGGAAATAGAAAAAAAAAATTAAGCTTATTTCCTGCCTTTCTTGTTAAGTGGTACAGACTATTTGTAGGCTTCTGAGCCCCCAAGCCCTTCTGTGTTTGAGGGAAGCCTTCTAGCTTGTTTTTTTTCTTATAACTAGCCAGTTTTCTAGTTTCAGCACTCAAATCTGTTTCTTTGATCTCAGCACTTGTTCAGAAAAAAAAAAAAAAATTTTCATCTGCTTTTACTGTACTTGTGTTTTACCTACTTCTTTTACTTTTGCATCATCTTAAAATACTCAATTGTATTTATTACTGCTTGGTGTAACTCATTCTAAGCCTTTTGGTTTAAACACTTGGGCTTCGGACCAGTTAGTTGTTTTGCACTGAGAGGGTTTGTGGTCTGCACTGTTGTGGCAGAACAGGTAGCTTACATCCTTCTAGGTTGAGAACTGCTGATTGAGGGCTCAGTGTCTGTTATTCTAAAAGTGTATTAATTCTGGTTTAAGCACTTGGGCTTTCAAGCCAGTTATTTTACATTAAGAGGGTTCGTGGTCTGCACTCTTGTGGGAGGAGAGGCTGGACTCTGCCCTTCTGAGCTGGGAATTTCTGGTTAAAGGCTTATAGTGCATGCATATCTGAACTGTTTCTTACTGAAGTTGGTGCGCCTTGTTTGCTGTGGCATAGACTGGATTCGGGCCTGCTGGATCTAGCTTTGTTTGTGTAACTTGAGCACTAATCCAGACATTCTCTAAAGTATTCAATGGTATTTATTACTGCTTGGTTGTAACTTGATTAAAGTGTAGCTATCATTCAAGTCTTTTGGATTAAGCACTTGGGCTTCAGACCAGTTGTTTTACATTAGGAAGGTTTGTGGCAAGCACTGTGGTGGCAGGACAGGTAGCTTTCATCCTTCTAAGTTGGGAACTGCTGATTGAGAGCCCAGTGTCCAAGTGTTTTAGTTCTGGTTTAGGCACTTGGGCTTCAGGCCAGTTATTTTACATTAAGAAGGTTCGTGGTCTGCACTCTTGTGGGAGAAGAGGCTGGACTCTGCCCTTCTGAGCTGGGAATTTCTGGTTAAAGGTTTATAGTGCCTGAATATTTGAACTGTATCTTACTGAAATTGGTTCACCTTGTTTGCTCTAGCATAGACTAGATCCAGGCCTGCTGAATCTAGCTTTGTTTATATGCTTGTTGTTTGTGTGCTTGTTATTTCCCTGGAAGCTAATTCCACCTAATACGCAACTTCTCAGTGCTTCTGTGGATCACTAGTGATATCTGCATTGCTTACTTATTTCCTTGTTTCACTTGAAAGAAAGTTACTGTTTGTCGTTTTTGCATTTAGTTACTTGTAACACATTGCACTCAAGTTACCTGGCACTTGCTCACTAAAGCAATTATATAAGTCAGCACTAAAAATTAAAAGCACTACACCCTCACTCCCCACTGGCCCTTGTTTTCAATTAAGGAATTCCCAATATTATTCTAGCATGTCCAAAGGTCAGTTGTCAATCCTCTCTCCGGTCCAGCTGGTGAATCTGGGAATCTTGAGGCAATGTTATAACTGCCTCATGTACACAGACAACCCTCTCCTCCTCCCACATAACACAAATACTTGCGAGAGATGCAGCTATTTAGCCAAACTGGAGGCTGAGCTCTCTCAACTCAGGACTGGCAAGACCAGACAGGAGGAGAAGGCAACTACACACACCACAAAACCAGCCTCACATAATGCTACCACTCCACTGAATCAAACACATAAACACACAAAGACATACTCGGAGGCTCTGAGTAAAAATTTACCTAAACAGCAGAGGCCTCCAAAGCAGACACCCAAACAACTGCTACCTCAAGACACCCCACAAGCAACACATAAACCACAAAAGCAGTGTGCAAAGCAGTCACAGCCCTTAAGGCCAAATACAACACCAAACATACTTGTCATAGGTGACTCCATAGTCAGACACACTGACGTCCCACTCACCAGGCTGAACAAGGAGAGGGTCACAGTAAGCTGCCTATCGGGCGCTAGAATCCGCCACATAACACAAGCACTCGGGTCACTCCACGGCAAGTACAAATATGACACAGTCATTGTCCACGCTGGTGTGAACGACCTGAGACGTACCTCCCTGGACTACATGAAGAGAGACATAGAGGAGCTCTCTGATTGTGTGGCCCAGGCAGGTATGACCCTAGCCCTGAGCAGTATCCTTCCTTCACCAAGAATGATGCCACAATATAGAGACAAGATGATCAGCTTTAACAATTGGCTTAATGTCTGGTGTCATTCAAAGGGGATCCAGTGTCTGTCTGCCTGGGATGACATGCTTGACAAGCCACGCTGCTTCGCAAGGGACGGCTTGCACCTGTCACCCCTGGGATTCCGGATATTGGCTAAGGCTCTTGCCACCCCATAGTGCCTTTTTTAGGCAAGGCTCAAATTCTAAACCTACCACCCTAGAAAACAAAAATGGGAAGAAACTGAGGGTAATGCTGCTCAATGCCAGAAGTCTAAATCTCAAAATGCACGCACTCGAGGCCCTTCTCAGTATGGAGAACATCGATGTCTGTGCTGTAACTGAAACCTGGTTCAAGGCTCCTGAGAGCACCGCGGCACTATTAGGTTTTACCTCATATCATGCGTTCCGGCCCCAAAACCCGGACCACACCACAAAAGGAGGGGGTGTATCCATATTCATAAAGGATACCCACACCTCCAGGTTGGTGGCAACGCACAAAGCTTCAGAAACCATCCAGGTGCAACTAACCATAGGCAAAACTGCTCTACAAATTGTAGCATGCTACAGGCCACCCTCTCAAACTCAGGAACCCCACACAGCTTTCCTGAAGACACTGGAGGGTATAAATGTATCTCCAAACACCATCATATTGGGTGACTTCAACTACCCGAATATAGACTGGGAACATTACTCAAGCCCTAACTTTCTAGCCCAACGGTTCCTGGAGTTCATAAATTCAAATGCCATGGAACAGCTAGTCACTGTTCCCACGAGAGGAGAAAATATACTAGATCTCATTGTCACAAACATGGGGACAAAATGCTCCACACCGAAGTATATCCCTCATTGGTGAGATCTGATCATAAACTAATCTCACTGGAAATCCACATCCGCCCCCACCCCAAACAAAAAGACCATAGTGAAGAACTTCTCTAAAGCAAACTTCACACTACTCAAGACTGGTGTGGTATCCTTCAAGGCCCCTGAGCCAGTGGAAACCACAACCCAAGCTGCGGAAGCCCTTACAAATGCCTTCTATGAACACCTCCAGGACTGCATGGATCAGGCAATCCCAAATAAAACCAAGACTCTTTCCACAAAGGGCAAACGTCCAGTCTGGTGGACCCCAGCCATTAACAAACTTTACAATAAGAGGAGAAAGCTATTACATGATAGAACAAAATCCATAAAAGGGAAGTCACCCCTGATCATTATTAGTAAAAAAATACGAGCACTCATAAAATCAACTAAGGCCAATTTTGAGAGAAAAATTGCCATGGATTCAAAGGACAATCATAAGGCCTTTTTCAGCTATGTTAGGAACCTGGGTGGAAACTCCCAGATATGCTCAGAATTAGTCCAAAATGATACAAAAATCACTGAACCCACAGACATTGCCAACATACTGGCAGACAGGTTCAGTGCAAACTTCACCCCCCTCCCCCCCTAAAGGAGAGATAACTATCCCAGCCGAGTGTAGCCTCCCGGACATCTCAAATGCGCAGGTGAAAGCTAAAAACACAGCATCAATGGGACCGGATGGTGTCCCCGGCTGTGTGCTACACGAGCTAAATGAGGAATTAAACCCGCACATAAGGCAGCTGTTTAATCTCAGCCTTACCACAGGATATGTGCCCAAGGAGTGGCGTACGGCAACTGTTGTCCCACTCCACAAAGGTGGCGCCTCTACGGACCCTGGTAATTACCGCCCCATAAGCTTAACAAGTCTAGTCTGCAAAGCTATGGAGAGGATCATAATGGAGCTCATAAACAAAGATATAGGGGACTTGCAGACATTGGACCCGACCCAGTTTGGCTTTGTCAAGGGAAGATCATGCCTTTTGAACTTGGTCGACTTCTTCGAAACAGTCACCAAGGCCATTGATGAGGGAAAGGCAGTCCATACAGCCTACCCTGACCTTGCAAAGGCTTTCGACACAATACCCCACTCGGGTATTGTAGAAAAACTTACCAGCTTAAATGTAAACCCATATGTCACAAGATGGGTTGCAAACTGGCTTAAGGACAGAACCCACAGGGTTAGAGTTGCTGGCGCTGTGTCAGACTCCAAGCCGGTCACAAGTGGTGTCCCACAGGGCTTGGTCCTTGGCCCCCTATTGTTTGGCATCTACTTCTCAGAAGTACAGGCCAACATAGGAGGACTTTGGCTGACAAAGTTTGCAGGCGACTGCAAACTGGGCGCCATAGTGGAAAGTGCATCAGACACGGATATCCTTCAGAAGGGACTCACGGAAACAGATAGCTGGTGCCAGAGCCATGGCCTGAAGTTAAACGCCAAAAAATGTATAGTCATACCCTTCGGGAAAAACAAGGTAACCCCAAGCTACCATATAGGTGGCAATCCACTAAGCACAGAAGAGGTTATCAGGGACCTGGGGACCCAGGTTGACAGTGGCCTTTCTTTTGACACTCACATTGCTAAAGTGGTTAGAAAGACCTTCTACATCGCCCAGCTGATCATGAAGGGATTCACATCCAGATCTAGTGAGGTTATTGTTCCCCTGTGCTCTTCACTTATCAGACCAATGATCGAGTACAATGCCCCATTCGGGATGTATCTCACCCGACATCTGCAGCAATTGGAGAGACCCCAAAAGTTCCTCACCAAAAGGATAAAGGGACTCCAAAATCTGTCATATGCTGCCAGATTGAAGAAACTCCAGCTCTATTCAGTTGCATACCGTCTGCTCAGAGGTGACATGTGCCTGACATACAAGGCCATGTCCAACCCGGAATTAATGGACATGCTCCACCTCAAAAAATCCAAATCCACCAAAACCACTAGAGCAAGCGACTTAAACCTTAGTACGGATATAAATAGGACGTGCTGGAGGGATAGATTTATCACTCAGAGACTCCCTATGCTGTGGAATAAAATCCCGGTCCATGTGAGGCAGAGCACCTTGTTGACTCTGTTCAAGAGAAATCTAGACCTGTGGATGGGAGATTGTAGGTTTACCCCGGGAATCATCTCTGTGTCACAACTGGACAGAGGCACAACAAACTAATGGGCACAGTATTTTTTCATATAAGGGGTGGCGTAAGCCACAAAAATTTGGGCTAGGCTTATAAATGCCTTAGGGCAGATAGCCTAGTATAAACCTATGAACCTATGAACCTATAAATCTAAGATGACTTCTCTGCTTAATCTAGTAGAACCATACTGGTGTCAAGCAGGAAAGAAAATCAAACCAGAAGTAGATAAAAATCAGGCAGCAACTGAATGTGCCAAAAACAAAAGAAAGAATATAAGGTGAAGGACCAGATGAGAAGGCAAGAAATGTGGAAAATGCATAAATATAGTTGCAAGTATAGAAACCATCTGGAAGAACTTCATGTTGATCAGGAACGAACACAGGAATGGTAAAGGAGAAGCAAATTCAAACCAAGAGATGAAAGGTTAATATTGGCGACCCAAGATAGTGAGCTACAAACCCACTGGTTTAAAGGGTCTATATTAGAACACTGAACATTCAAAATTTTAAGTGTTCTAATATCAAACCCTATGAATCAAAAATTTAAAAACATCGAACATACAGAACAGCAAATTTTTTCCTAGGGAAAAAATTCGCTGTTCCAAAACACATACAACACAAGCACACCAAACAAACAGAAATTCACACACATACACCTAAACGCTTACACCTAACCCTACACTAAACTATACATACACGACTAACTATCCACTTACCTTAACCCAAACCCTAACCCTAAGGTCCGTCACTATCGCACAGTCACCTCACCCGCACCCTAACCCTAGCTCACTTATCCCGCCTAACCCTCATGTCCACACAATCGCACACTTACCTGACCCGCGCCCTAACCCTAACGCACCTAACCTGCCCTAACCCTCACGTCCACACAACCGCACACTTACCTGTACCTGACCAGTAACTTTCCACCACAGCACTGAAAATACCAAAGCAAAAGAAACGGACAACCGAATTCTTTCCCTAGGAAAAAAATTGGTTTTCTTTTTCTTCAATATTTTCAGTGTTCGCTGAAAACGGGTTGATATTAGAATACTCGAAATTTTGAACGTTTGGTGTTCTAATATAGGCCCGGTTTAAAAAGTCCATTGAACATGTGGGAGAAACAGATAAATGTCGGTTTTGTAAAACTAAATTGGAAACAGTCGCACACCTCATTGCTGGTTGTGACATACTAGTGGCAGAAGGACTGTATACTGAAAGGCATAATAATGTGGCAAGACTGTTGCACTGAGGATTGTGTAAATATTATGGTACTGACGTGGCTGAAAAACACTGGAAACATGAGCCAAAGAGCATCATAGAAAATTAAGAGGTTTACATCACATGGGATCACCCATTACCAACAGTTCAAAAGATAGATGCTAGAAAACTGGATATAGTGGTCCATGAAAAGAAGACAGAAGTAGCATTGATCATTGAAATCGCCACACCTAGTGACTACAGTGTCTTGCGTACAGAGAGACACAAAGTCATAAAATATCAGGATCTGCAGGCAGAAAGGAGAGCAATGTGGAAGAATGACACCCAGACAGTTCCAATAGTAATAGGAGCAACGGGTCTTATAAAAAGGAATCTACAGTCGTATTTAGACATGTTACCAATACATGTAACCCCATACAAATTGCAGAAGGAGTCATTACTGGGCACATTGTGTGTGCTGCGAAGAGCACTTTTGGCTGACATCAAAGATTGAAACAATATTAATTTCATGAACTATAATCATACTTTGACTTAGGAATGGGGTCCATTCCCATCATGGTATTAGAAACCCAAAAGATTTGGAGAAATTAAAAAGGACTATACACTTCAAAGTGTTATCTTAGCAAAGTAGAGCATTGCATTCTTCATAAGAACAATAAGAATATAAAAGCTACAATGAGTGCTGTACCTCATAATGTATGTCAGTTAAGAACACTGACCTACTTTGCCGTTTATAAACACTCCTTAAAACAGTGACGTACAGACAATAACAGTATTCTGACCTGAAAATTATTATTCTAACCCCAATGTCCTTAAAACTACATAAACCCACTCCTTATCATGGGGGGTGTGGTTACATGGGTCCACTTTGTAATTTCAAAGTACTGAAATCCCGAATTTCAGTATTTCGGAATTACAAAGCCGAAAACTCAAAGTTTTGAAACCGGCAGAAGCGTGTAATTCAAAATCCCGAAGCACGGAGATGTTGAATTTCCACTTCCGCTGGTGCAGTGTGTGGATATACAGGTTGAATTTAGGTAACTTTGTGTCTGTAAATGTGTTGGTTAGGAGCTTTAGTGTGTGTAAGTGTGTGTTGTGACTGTGATGTGATCATGTGAGGCACTGTAAGATGTGTGTGTGTGTGAGTTTCGTTTGTGTTTCTATTTGTGCAATCTCGGAGTTAGAATATATAAGTAGGGGGTGGGGAGTGCAGGGGGGGCTTGACCCCCTGCTTATCTATAGTGTAGATGCATTTATTTGATTGTGTGTGGGGGGGTTGTGTTTATGTGTGTACTGCATGTGAAGCGTAGTTTCGGCATTTTGAATTTTGCGGTTGTGTGTTTTCGGAATTGTGAGTTGTGCTTGGGTTTTCGGCTTTGTAATTTCGAAATACTAAAATTCGGGATTTCAGTATTTCAAAATTACAAAGTGGACCCGGTTACAGTATATGGGGTCTGAACATCTAAAGTGACCAAAGTACAATATGCCACTTCAATAGGATCCTGTTTAACTACCTTTGTTTCTTACATCAAACAAATGCTGTATGTCCTTAATATATACTTTCACTGGTTTAAACAATATTGCACATAAATAGCAAGTGTCTTTGTCCATTATCCATAACTAGTGTCAGTTTCATAAGAGCTCTGAAAATTCTAATGGACTTTGGATAATCTAGATTAGATAGGATACACAGTCATAATTGTATAGACAATAAAAGTCAATCTGAGTTGTAATTCATAGCTGCCAGTTCATACTATAAGTTATATATGAATGAATAAATAACTCCCAAACGCTAGAGGTGGTCTGTCACAAAAACAGTCAATATTGGCAGAAAAAAGACAGAAAATCCACCCAAGGATGGCCAATCAACGAAATCCACAAATGTTCCGATTAAAATGCAGTCCTTTAATACGAGTAAAACTTCAACTTGAAATAAAATGAAAAATAAAAAAGCTCAAAACTGTCCCTTGAAGATATCCGATAAGCGCTTTTGACTATTGTCTTCCTCAAATCATATAAGACACTAGGGGCTTCCATTTCCTTTTATATATGAGATTCTATACTATTTGACCAATCACCATTGATGAATGCTTGGCAACATCCCATCCTATCTTGTTATCTCGAGATTAATTTGCATGTAATCAACTCTATGCTTCTGTTTCCCGCCTTTATTATATATGTAAATTAGATGTTCCAGTCCTTCATTTTGATTGGATGTATATTGTATTATTGATGATAATGTGAGCAAAGTGAGTATTACTCTTCCATTTTCCTTTAATTCTCAAGACCAATAACAGGTGGCGCTGTTCTAAATGGTGTGGTATCCATAAATAAATAGAAGCATTCATAAACATTCCAAATTTTAAATCGTCAAAGGAATTTATGAATATAACTTTCTATTCATTACAATGATATGCAGGTATGATGGATCTTTACCTGCTTTTTAACAATGGCCAGAATAAATTTGGTCTTAATCAGGAAAAATTCACTTGTTGTTACTATCATCAGACAAAATTCAAATTACAGGTTTGTCATATAGATGGCGCAGTAGTTTTGTTGTTATATACTTTTTCTGTTCTTAAATATGAAAATAGCTTTTATCATTTTATTCTCTTCATTCCTTAAAAAGATATGAAGAAGATGGTGATGGCCAATAAGCAGGCAATAAAATGTCCTTTGACAAAAGCTGAAAAATGACTTTGGTCTCAGTCAGATAATGCCCACATAGTTTGTCTTTGTCAGTTGGTTTTAAAGTTGTAAATTTGTCAATAAAATATAGATGGCACAGTGGATTAATTACACTTTACATCTTCTGTTCTTTAAAACAGGTTTGAGGGGGACTATGCTATTTAAACCAGGGGGTTGATCTGCCCTCAGGTTAATAATCCATTTTGTTTATTTCAGCTCTGTCAAAGTCTCAATGTCCCCTTTGCGTGGACCAGAGAAAGCTCTATCAATGACTTTAAATAGAAACTTGTGATTTTTGTTAATAACAACATGTTGTGCCAAATGCATTATGTATTTCCTTGTTCTTAATATCCAGTTGATGTCTCTGTACCCTTCTTTTGAAGCATTGGTTAGTTTTTCCTATATAGAATGATGTACAAACCTCACAGGTAGCTAAATATACAACATCCGAGGTTTTACACGTTGCTTTGATGTTGAAAATGTAGTCTTTCCCTGTAACCAGATGTGTAAAGTGGTTACTATCATCTATCACACAACATATGTTACAATTCCCACATTTTGTTGTTCCTTTCCATCCTATTATTGTATTTTGTGTCTGGATGTTAGTACATAATAATCTTTTCATATTTTTCTTGTTTTTAAAACAAAATCTAGGTCTCTCTCCAACTATAGCTTTTAGATGTGGATCTTGTGTAAGCACTGGCCAAAATTGATTAATTATCTTAGTAATCTGAGCATTATCTGAACTATATGTTAGAGATAGTCTCACAAAGGTATCATTTGATTCAACATGATTTTGTCTTATATTTCCATTGGATTGTAGATCTTTCTCCTTATAGCCACGGGCCTTCAAGTTGTTACGCAAAAGATTTATTTCTTTAATTCTGTTTTCTTCTCGATTGCAACGTTTGTGAATCCTATTTGTTTCATTCTTCATGATGTTCTTGGTTACATGTCTCGGATGCATGCTACTTCTATGTAGGTAATGATTTCTCCAAGTATTCTTTCTATATAAATCAAAATTCAGGAAACCTTGATCACTCAAACTGATACTGACATCTAGAAAATTGATGTTAGATCTAGAATATTCAGAAGTGAATGTAAGATACGAAGTAGTTTGATCAAAGTATGTATGAAATCTCGTGAATTGTTCTCCATCTCCTTTCCATAGGATAAATAAATCGTCTACAAATCAACCGTAGAATAAAATATGTTTTTTCCATGGATTATTCCTACTAAGGACAAAGTGTTGTTCCCAACCTACTAGAACTAAATTGGAATAACTATTTGCACAGGGGGTGCCCATCGCAACCCCCCATTTTTGTAAATAACAGCTATTGCCATAAGTAAAGTAGTTGTTCTCCAATATTAGTTCCAGCATATCACAAATAGTTCTGGTTTCACTGGCTGAGATCTTACTGATAAGTACTTGTCTCATTGTCTCAAAACCAGTGTCATTTGGAATACTAGTAAAAAGACTGTTTATATCTAAAGTTGTCAGTAATAGGTCTTCTTTGTCAACTACATCATTCATAGCACCATTCAATTTTTCCAGAAAATCATCAGTATCCCTTAACACAGAAGTGAAGGAGCTTAAGATATGTTTCAATTCCTTCTCTACGTATAGAATTAATGTATTAAAGGACTACATTTTAATCGGAACATTTGTGGATTTCGTTCATTGGCCATCCTTGGGTGGATTTTCTGTCTTTTTTTTGCCAGTAAGTTATATGACTCATATGTAATGGTATGAGCCTGTTGTGCTTTATTTGTTTATACACAGGGACATCCTGTAAGGTTATAGAAATGAAATGAATGAAATATTTTTCTATTAAAAAAAGAACAAAACAAAAACTCCCAGTAATGGTACAATACAGTTGTCTGGCTGCTCTCCCAACTTCCACATGGAGGCTTGTACACTGCTAGGAATAAGGAAGAAATTAAAAAGCAGTAATGGCATAATCCTTATCAGAAGGTCTCATTGATATATTCATCTTATTCTACAGTTTTTAAAGCAGTATTTTCTTTCTTACTGCAAATAAAGCATTTGAATAGATTATCATATGACAACAATCCATCCAATCTCATGTTCACATATATCTTCAATTGCTAAAATAAAAGGATAATGCAGGAAATTAAAGTAATGTTCTTATTTAATGTAGTTGACTGCTAAAATTGATAAAACATTATTACACTTTAATCTGTATGATACATGGACTTAACTGATCCATTGTAACAGTAACTTTCATGTATATTTACATCTGTGCAGTCATTGTGATTACCTTTCCAATTATTTTTTCTTATATTACTTGTACAAGCTAATTTATATGAAAAAGAGTTCCCAGCAAGGTATAGCTGTAATGCCTGTAATTGTAAAGGGATTAATCATCTTGTCTCTGCCACTGGCTTTTGCTTTTTAAGTTTTATTACATTGAGAGTCATGTTGCAGTTTACTGCTGAGTCACTTTTTGTTTGGGTGGATAACTAAATTGTATACCAGTATCTTGGTGTCCTTTGTTAGGTCACAAATGGGGAAGATTTCATAAACAAGTTCCCCAGAGGAGTCTCCAGCACACTGAATTATACATTGGACCTCATTTTTCATGTTCAGTCCTAGGGAGAGGTCTGCACTGAGTTAAATGTTTCACGACATAGTCCGCTCCTCAGTGGTGAATCATGGAGAGACATTGCAAGGCCTGAGCAGGATAACAGGACATTTTACTCTTCACAGGGTTGAGGGAGAGCCCTAGATTTGAATATGCTTCTGGAAATGCATCTCATACAACTTGTAAAATGGCACACATATCAGCAAAGTGAAGGTCTGAAGCAATGCCTTGAAAACTCTGACCTGTGAATGCAGATACTGAAGAGTGAAGAACCCTATTTTTCTGTCTTAGTTTTAGCAGGAATGTTATCCTTAGCCAGCACCATGGCATAGAGCAAAAAAGCCGTGACTACAGCCCAGGTGTCCTAGGTTTGATTAGTGGCTTGGATATCTAAGGTGCTGGTAAGGTAGGATGGCAGCATCCATCCTAGTGGGGTGGAGAGGATGTTCACATGTCTGGGGTAGAATAAATGGTTTGATTTCCCTGCTGGAGTTTGGAGAAACAACTGTGAAGTGCCACCGAGCATTGATGGGGCATTCTGCTGACATCAACCCCTTTCAGAAATGAGCAGCAATTCAGCTATGAATATCCATTATATATCCTGCCATTGGGTAATTTGCTAGGCATGAGCAAAGGGTGGGGTTAGGAAAACACCCCATGGCAACAGTATGAAACTGTCCTAAGATGCCTCAGTCTCCTCAGAGGCTCCAATCCTAATTCAGTCCAAGTAGGGATGGAGTCAAGAGGGGTATGTAAACCCAGCAAATGAGAAGTACTGGGGTCAGCTGGTGGTTAACTGTGTGGGAGGAAAAGGTGGTGCAAAAAAGAAAAAATAATAACAGGAAGTTTATCCTTCATGAAAATTAGCAGGTATGACAATGGAGAAAATGGTTGAGGAGATGCCATAACACTTGTTTGATCTCATAGTGAATGCTGAATGAATCTGTCTTTGAACCATTGTAGAAAATATTGGCAGCTATCTAGCTGAGCAGAGTCATCAGAACTTTATTTAATCAGTATGGGTAGTCGAATCTAACTATTACCTTTCATGAAGCTTCACAAGTGATGGAGTTAAAAGCCTTTCGCAGGTCCTGGTTTTGTTTTCAGCTCTTGAACTTGCATGGCAATGGATTTATGTGGTTTTCTTTAGAAGATGGTCTTGCTCCATACTGAAATTCTGGCAAGCATTTCTATTTGATGGGAAGGTGATGATCTTGAAGAATATGAGGCAAGGATTTTACCTGTAGTAGACAGGAAGGAAATGCCTGTAGAGTTTTTACACACTTGATTATCTTCCTTCTTGAAGATTTTAATGACATGGGCATCCCTCATATCTTTTTTACTTTCCTTATTGTTCCAAATTCTGAGAATGAGTTTGTGGAGAATCATTCCTTACCTCCACACATAAAGATTTCAGCTAACATGCTTCTTGGTCCTGCAGTTTTATTGTTCTTGGACTGTTCTGTCCTAAGATTATGGCCCTAAATCAAAGAAATTTTCTGTCAGTGCAGTATGGACAGGTAATTCAGTGGAAGGCTTTTATGCTTTCTGGATTTCAGGAATATATGCAGTAACGAGACCTTTTCAGGTCATGCAGTTTTTGTGTATACTCAGTGAATATGGATTTGGACTTTCATCAGATAGACCCCGGGATTCACGAAGCAAAGTATTCTGTGCAGGAACACTGTAGCTACTCCTAAACGGAATATGGCCGCCGAGTGATCCATGAATGTGCCGTTTTGATATGCATGAGCGGCCCTACACTGTTGCTGCATGGAAAGCATTGCAGTATGCTAATCAGTTCATTTTTTGGTGAAAACCATGCAAATGAGATGATTTAGTGATCCAGGAAGTAGGCAAGTCTCCATGCAGGAACAGTGTAAGGTGCAGAAATGTATTCAGTTACTAACTGAATACATTTCTGCAAAAAAAGAAAACAGAGCCATGACATCTCCAATAAAAGCATGTATGAAAGTGGTTGGCCATGCCAATGACCAAAAATATGGCCATTGGCATGGGAAAGCGATTCATTTTTATAAAAAATAAATGTTTATTTTTTTTGGCCGATTTCTGCCGTTTAAGCATAGGGCAGTGCTGCACAAATGGGATGGTGGGGAAAATAAAAATAAAGAAAAAAAAACAGAAAAGTCCATTTTAGGTGAAAGCTGCATTTTGCCATTATAGTCAGTGGCAAGCAGAATCAAAACAATGACAGGGAACACTGGTTGCTAAGGAGGAAGGCTCTTGTGTAGTGCAGTAACTATGGAGTATGGCAGTGGGGTATGTTAATGAGGGGACTTATACTGAATCACAAAATTCCTCTAAGTGTTACACTGCACCTAACCATGTAGGTGGTCTAACACCACCATGGAGACAGGAGGAGCAACTAACATGAAAAGGAGGTGTGTCATGCATGCTTTAAGCACATTGGAGCTCCATTGGCCGGGTTTGTGCTTAGCTAAGCACAGCTAAGTGAGGGTGTGTGTCTGAGGTTGTATAGCCTTATTCCATGAACTGAGGAGTGTGTTCACACCCAGGGGAGGGCCATTTCTTGCTGTTTACACTAGCTAAATGGGTCTGGGTGGCACACCGGGATGTAAACAGGAAGGCTATAGGAAAAGAAAAAGGAAATAACAGAACAAGGGAAATGCAGTACAAACAGCAATATGGGATGCTGCAACATACAATGGGCCATTGAAAGCACTCGATAATACAGTTGGCAGGTGGCTGCATAGCTGAAAATGGTAGGAGATGTAAAAAAAAAAATAAAGGGCAACAGCGCAATAAAGGATAAATGAAGTAGAAATCACTAATATTGAACTCTTGCAACTCACAATGGGCCAGGCAAGGCACACAATAATACAACTGGGAGATGGCTGCATAGCTGAAAATGGGAGGAGATGTAAAGAAAATTAAAGGGCAACAGCACAATAAAAGAGAAATGAAGTAGAAATCACTAATATGGGGCTCTTGCAACTTACAATGGGCCAGGCAAACCACATAATAATACAGCTGGCAGGTGGCCACATAGCTGAAAGTGTGAGAAGTTGTGAGTAAAAAATAATTAAAAAAAAGGCAACAGCAGAATAAAGGCAATCATGCACAAATTACCAGTAATACCTCTAACACTCACAGTGGCCATATCAAAGCTATGAGTAATATAGGTGACAGCTGGAATGCATCATATTTAGCCAATCATACAGGCGGCATCTGCAGCACAACAGTATAAAGCATGGAAACACCTTACAGTCTGTTTTTATCCCATACACTCTGCACCATTGGTGTACACATGCTGGGGAATTTTAACTGGAAAAATGTTAGGGGCTGCCATTGCTTTGATACATCAGTATGTGCTAGAGGCTGAAGATGAAGAGGATGATAATGCTGACAACCACCACAGACCAAGGAGGAGGAGAACAGTGTTTAGACTCAGGGTAACCTACCAGGGGCTGCATGTTCTGGAGATAGTAGAGTGCTACAGGGTGGATAGAGACATACTTCAGCAAATCACTGAGCTGTGCGGCCTCAACTCAGAGCTAGAACCAACAGAGGGGAACCCATCCCAGTGGATACCAAGGCATGTGTAGCCTTAAGAATTCTAGTTACAGGTACTTTCCACAGACCTACTAGGGACATGATGGGGGTCTCACAGGCATCTGCATCCAGGGTAGTTCACCAGTTCCTGGATGCTATGCTATCACATGCCGGTGAGCACATTTACTTCCCCAACACCCATGAGCAGAGGACCAGCAATATGCATATCTTCCACCATGTAGCAGAATACCCGGAGGTGCTGGGTGCCATAGACTGCACGCACATCCACATCAAAGCACCACTCAGTGAACAGGGTAGGGTCTACATAAACCACAAGAGCTTCCCCTCCATCAACTGCCAGCTCATGTGCAATGCCCAGGGCATTATCATAAATGTGTGTGCTGGCAGCCCTGGAAGCTAACACGACTCCCACATCTGGCATTCATCACAGCTGTACCAGGCATTTGCCATTGGGGTCATGCCATATGGCCATCTGGTGGGGGATGCTGGCTATGCACTGGAGCAGTGGATGATGACACCCATCAAAAATGCACACACACCCACACAAGAATGCCAAAATGAGGCACATTCACAAACCAGGATCATTATAGAGCATGTGTTTGGGATGCTCAAGTCATGGTTCTGCTGCCTTGACATATCTAGTGGAGCCTTGCAGTACTCTCCAGCCACATGTGCACACATATTCATAGTATATGCCATGCTACCCAATATGATCCTGCGGAAACAGCTGTAGCAGGAACAGTACGGTGAAGGGCCACACATCCCACCACCATTGCCAAGGTCCTCACAGGCACATAGGGACTCACAGTAGGAGGCCCCTGAGCTTGCTACCGTAGACAGATGGAGGTGTGCCCAGTATGCTCAGGCATTGACAAAGAGGCAATGCATAGCACACACACTGACACTGTAGGGACCCCAGGGACTGACACCTCTCTCTGACTCACACACACAGTAAAATGGAAGACACACACATTGCATTACATGTAACTTACCATGTATAGGCAGTGTACTGTGTGCATCCAACATAGACAGCCCTCAAGCACTGTTCTCATAACTGCCGCAAGCACAAGGTAAGTCAGTCTTCTTAACAATAAATGAATGGGGTTGGGAGGGTGGCCTAATGGTTAAGGTGTTTGCCTTACAAACACAAGGTGCAGGGTTTGAGTCTCACAAGGGATACTTAGCTAAGCTTAAAATGGCTCGCAAGGGCAGTTAGCTTAGTACGAACCTATGAACCTATGAACCTATGAATAGTATGTTCTGCTAGCATATCTATGGTAATGTTGCATGCATGCAAGGGAATGGGGTGGCCTACTGGGATAGCAGCACACAACTGACAGCTATGTGGGCCACCAGGAAATGGCTGACCAAAACTGGCCTCCACACACTATGCAATAGTACCCAAGGTGGCAAATCCCACTGCAGTATATGTGTGGGGACAACTAAGTGGGGGGGTCATAGGTCACAGGCATGGATGTCAGGGTGGGGGTCCCATAACCACCTCTCACACCCACACAGCAAGTCAGCTGTAGAAAACCACAGAGAAATGTTTGGTAAAGGCACAAAAATGGTGGCAATGTTGAATTAACCCCCTACAGACTCAACAGTGATAGCACAGTGGACCCGCAGATGCAGTAAGGCTATGTAGGGTAAGAAGTCTGAAACTCAAATGTATGCCAGTACAATCTGACCTGGGCTCTTTACTGATATGCCTCCAGTCTCCAAGACAGGGCACAATAGTATGGCAAATGGAACCAAAATGTAAAACAAATACCAGCACAGTCTGTGCAAATGTGTACAGTGGACAGGTGTGCCCCCCTCATATACCCACACATGCAGTAACATACACATATGTTTGCATGGAAATAGCAGCATAGCATACATTGGCAGGGCTGTACCAATACACATGAAAACATGGTGTCTGTCCACAATATGCAGGGGTCAATGAACTATGTGTCTGTGTAGTTAATACTGTCTGGATCTGGCCAGCATGTTCTCCTGGCAGTCGTCTTATACTGCCCTAGGTACAGTGCTGCCTTTGACAGGGTCATGTTCAAATAACTGCAGTGCCAACTGCTATGCATGTCAGTGACACCCACTGCTCTGCCACTGACATACCTGGAAGTCACAGTGCTATGTGGAATATGCTACACATATTACTGACATCTTGAAAGATGTGTAGTAGAGCTGCCAAGGCTTTTGTGAATATAAGTGCTGTGTGTTACTGTTGCTAGTGGTCATTCTCAATAATCCTTTTTCTTATGTTTGCTTTTACAAATGATGGACATGCCTGCACAGTTGAATGCACTCTGTACCCACACCCATAACTCCCAACCTCTGACAGCAAGATGTCTGGACAAGGGCAGAAAGAAAAGTGGAACAAAGGCACAATGATAGGCATGTATTGTAAATATTGCCTTTACATACTGAGAAAGTTGGTGGAGTGAGTGGTTTGCAGTACTGGGAATTGTTTGAAGGTTATGTATTCGGAAACAGTAATGTCTATATTATTTTGTAACATCACACTTCAATTATATGTAACTAACTTGCCATAAAAACACAAGTTTATTTAGAAAGGATAAAACCTCTAGCCAAACACCTGGACAACCTGCCAAAAAATATGCAGGTGAGAGGTATGCATACACAAGGATATGACATCTCAGGTTAGAAAGATACCACACAAGCAGGCGATCCCCATCCAGTATATTGTATATCACCAGGTTGTTGGACTGCTCACACAGCTGTGTGTCATTACTACACTGGCTGTAGCCACACCTCACAAATGGCCTTGTTGGACAAGAATTTACATAGCTGCCCTCATAATATTGGTCTATGCATCATACAACAACTATTTCTCTGGTAAAGCACTGTGATGATCTGAGGATGTCTGGCACTAGGTAATGACACAATACATTGCAGTTTCAGACTACAGATATGTCAGAAAATGTCTGCTAAACAAAACAAGTACCCTGAGGAAAGTCCTGTGTACACCTGAGAGGTATGGCTGTAGCACACAAAACCCTGGACTGGAGTACACCTCTCTCTGGAATGGAGTCCCACCCTAACTATAGAAGGTCACACTGAGCATGCTCCTACACTTAGAGAATCACAGGACATGTTGGAACCCATATCGGAATATATGACTGCATTGTGTATACATGTCCATGCATACAGACAACTATGTACACCTCAACTGTCCCCACACACACACATCAGACAGGATTACCCTTAGCTAGCTGTAGGTGGCCCATATGTGATATATCTGCATTAGTTGGTGAGATACACACACACACACACACACACACACACATATATATATATATATATATATATATATATATATATATATATATATATATATATATGGGCAACAGATAACATATGTCAAGCATACACACACATAAATGTGGGGAATTGAGAGACAGACAGTGATACAGACAGAGACACAGGGGGACACAGACAGAGTGAGTCACACACACAGATACCCTGAATGGCATACAGTGATGTCCTGCTGTGGACAGTGACATACCAGTTGTAAACAGTTGCACATGCCAGCATAAAAGGTGAGCCCCATTGTGTAACATTACTGAGGTTGAGTTTATAATAATGTGTGTGTGTGTGTGTGTGTGTGTGTGTGTGTGTGTGTGTGTGTGTGTGTGTGTGTGTGTGTGTGTGTGTGTGTGTGTGTGTGTGTGTGTGTGTGTGTGTGTGTGTCCATAGGTCTATGTATTATGAGACTCTTCCCACTCAGTACACTTCACATTGCCCTACTTCACAAGATCTTCTGCTTTCCATCACCTTAGAAGTATCCTCTGACACTGATCATCCTATAAGCTCTGTAGTGCATGCGATAACTGCGCAACACTGTAGTAAAAATAACTAGATAGATAAGGGTTCTAATCTCAATACTAGCAAGTGTGTGTGTGTGTGTGTGTGTGTGTGTGTGTGTGTGTGTGTGTGTGTGTGTGTGTGTGAGACAGTTGTGTATGTGAGAGTGGGGGGTGTGAGTCTGTTTGCAGGTGAAACAGTTTTAGACCATTCCTACCCACAACACTTCCCACTGCCCCACTTCATCACTCCTGTTGATGTCATTCCCCTTATCAGCACCTTTGGCCAGTTGTCAGCCCATTAAGCTCTGTAGCATGTGTGATAACTGCATAGTGCAATAGTTCAAATCATGACCTAGATAGGGGTTCTAATCTCAGATTTTTCAAATGATGGTGTGTGCATATTTGTAAGAAGTATTTTAATATCTCCCACCCACTGTCCTACTTTATCACTCCTGCTGATGTCATTCCCCTTATCAGTACCATTGGCTAGTTGTCAGCCCAGTAAGCTCTGCAGCATGTATGATAACTGTGTAACACAATAGTACAAATCACTAGATAGACAGAGGTTCTAATCTCAAATCTGGTAAATGAATGCATTTGTAAGAAGAAGTATTTTGATAAGTCTCCCACCCACTGCCCTACTTTATCACCCCTGCTGATGTCATTCCCCTTATCAGCACCTTTGGCTAGTTGTCAACTCAGTAAGCTCTGTAGCACATGAGATAGCTGTGTAACACTATAGTACAAATAACTAGATAGACAGGGGTTCTACTCTCAGATCTAGCAAATGTGGGTGTGGGTGTCTAAGTGTGTGTGAAAGTGTGTATGTTTGTAGGAGGAAGTATTTTGATAAGTTTCCCTTCCACTGCCCTACTTTATCAGTCCTGGCGATGTCATTCCCCTTATCAGCACCTTTGGCCAGTTGTCAGTCCAGTAAGCTATGTAACGCATGTGAAAATTGTGTAACACTATAGTTCAACTCTTTAGATAGGCAGGGGTTTGACTCTCAGATCTGGCAAATATGTGTGTGGGTGTATAAGTGTGTGTGTAATTGTGCATGTTTATAGGAAGAAGTATTTTGATAAGGTACCCACCCACTGGCCTACTGTATCAGTCATGCCAATGTCACTCCCCTTATAGGTTCATAGGTGCGTACTAGGCTAATGACCCTGGAGCTATTACAAGCCTAGCCCATAGAAGTGCCTTGCTATTGTGTCACCTGGTGTTAGTTCCCAGTGACCCCATCAAGTAGAGCTACTGGAGTGATCCCTGGGGTGAACTTTCTAGTACCCATCCACTCATCAAAATCTCTCTGGAACATGGTCATCTAGGTGCTTTGCTTGACATGTATAAGAAGTCTATTCCAGGGTATGTGCAGTCTCTGAGTGAGGAACCTGTCCCTCCAGCATGTTGTGTTGATTGTGGTAATGAGGTCGAGGTATCTGCACTGTGTGGTGCAGAGAGATTGGGATGTCTTTAGATGTAGCATTTGTAAAAGAGCTGGGTCAGACATGGCTTTGCAAGTCAAGCAGAGATCGCCTCTAAGTAGGTGATATGAGACAGAGAATAGCTGGAGTTTTTTGAGTTTGTCTGTGTAGTACATGTGTTTAATGCCTAGGATCCTCATTGTGAGGTACTTCTGTGGCTTCTCCAGCTGTTGCAGGTGTCTTGTGAGGTACATGCTAAATGGGCCATTATACTTGATGATTGGTCTAATGAGGGAAGAGTATACAGAGACGATGACCTCCTTCTTCCTGGATGCAAAACCCTTGGTAATGAGATGTGCCACATAGAAGGATTTCCTGACCAGAGTGGCAATGTGGTGGTTAAAGGACAGGTTGCTGTCAACCTGTGTCCCCAGATCTCTTATAATGCCTACAGTGTTCAGTGGGCTCCCATCGATGTGGTACTTAGTGGGAGCTGATATTTTACCAAAGGGGCTGATGATGCATTTTGTGGTGTTAAGCTTCAGGCCATGATTTCCACACTTGTCAGTGGTCTCAGTGAGGCCTTTCTGTAGGATGTTTGCATCACTTGTGAAGATAATGATGGCTCCCAGATTGCAGTTGTCTGTGAACTTGGTCAGCCAGAGTTCCTTTGTGTTGGCCTGGACTCTTGAAAAGTACATGCTGAGCAGGAGAGTACCCAGGACTGATCCTTGTGGGACTTCACTTGTGACTGGCTGGCAGTCTGACTTGAAGCTTGCTACTTTATGTGTTCTATCTGTGAGCCAATTTGCAACCCCCCCTAGTGATATAGGGGTTGATGCCTAGTTTGGTGGGTTCATCCATAATTCCTGACTGAGGAATGGTATCAAGAGCCTTGGTCAGATTGATGTAGGCTGTATGCAGTGCCTTACTGTCTTACACAGCCCTGGCGACTGACTCAAAGACATCAACCAGGTTGAGCAGGCATGATCTCCCTTTCACAAAGCCAAACTGTGTGGGGTCCAGAGTTAGAAGATTACCTATATGTTTGTTGATCAGGTCTCTGATGATGTGCTCCATAGCTGTACACATCAGACTCATCAGGCTACTGAACTAATTCCCATGGTCTGTAGTTGCCACACCTTTATGGAGAGGGATGACTGTAGCAGTGCACCATTTGGGGAGGACAAAGCTTGAGGTGAGGGTGTGACTGAACAGGGCACACAGATGTGGTGCCAGATATCTTTGTAGTTCATGTAGAACACTGCCAGTGATAATTTTGGGTCCCATGGAAGCTGTATTCTTGCCCGTGGACAATACTAGTGTAACCTGGGTGGCAGTAATCCTGGGTGCCTGGCATTCTGATTGTTCCCCTGGGGAGGGAGAGAGGGGTAAACCTGGCACTGAATATGTTGGCAAGAATGTTGGCAATATCAGTTGGTTCAGTATAGGAGGTAGCATTGTGCAGTAACTCAGAGGACTTCTGGGTATTGGCATGGAGGTTCTTGGTATCACTAACAAATGATGTACGATTGTTGTCAGTGTCTGCTGTAATTCTGCTGTCATAGGTGGCTGTAGATGGCTTCATGAGGGATCTCAAGTTATTGTTGAGGCCAATAAGGGAGCTTCACCACTCTTGGGACTCCACCTTTTTCTGGAACAGTTTTGTCCTTATGTTGTACAGGTTGTTAATGGCAGGGGACCACCAGACTGGCCTCCAGTGTTTGGAGGAGTATGTCATGGTTCTGTTGGGTATGGCTAGTTCCATGCATTGATGTACATGTTTGTACAGTGCATTTGTGTACGATTCAGCAGTCCTGCAGGTATTTTCCATTGGCATGGGTGCTGTGAAATTAGTCACCTCTCTTCTTATGAGTCCAAAGTCAGCTTTGGAGAAGTTTTTCAAGGTGGTTACCTTTGCGGGGGGTGTGGGTGAGATGTGCATTTCCATGGTGATTACTCTATATTGGATCTGACTAGGTAGTGATTGACTACTGCTGTCAAACCATGGTCCCATATTTTAGTAATCAACACAGGTCAAGGATGTTGCTTCCTCTACTGGGTGTCAGAATGAGCTGGTCCAGGGCATTGGAACTGATGAATTAAAAGAAGCATTTGGCCAGTGTATTGGTGCTTGAGTATCTTACCCAGTTGATGGAGGGGTAGTTGAACTCTCCCAGTATGAGAGTGTTGGTTTGGACCTTGATAGTTTCCAGGGTGTTGAGGAACTTGGATTGTGAGTCTAGGGACATGGATGTGGACCTATAGCAGGCTATGACCTGGATTGCACTATTACACAATGTCAGTTTTACCTGAAGTATCTCAAACGCCATATGCTGTGATACTACTCTGGATGTGTGCATAGCCATTATTAATATGGAGACACCACTGCCTTTGTAGCTGTGGTCCATGTTTTGGGGCTGACAGGTGTGGCATGAGTTATAGGCTGGTAGTGCAGGAGTGTTGTCTGCTGCTGTAAACCAGGTCTCTGTTGCAGCACAAATGTCAATGTGCTCCATTTTGAGGAGTGCTTCGAGTGGCTGCATCTCAAGATATAGATGTCTAGTGTTGAACAGCATGACCCTCTGATTGCATATATGTATAGCTGTTACCAGTGGTAATTTGATTTGGAACACTGCCTAAAAGGTACTATAGGGGTGTCAAGACACTTAGCCAGTACCTGGAAACCCACAGCTGACAGATGCAGGCCATCTCTGGCAAGCCATCACAGACTATCAATCATGTCATCCCAAGCAGACAGATACTGGATCCCATGAGAGACATACCAGACACTTAAGCCAATTGTTGAAGTCAGTCATTTGTTGTTTGTACTGCAGTATAATTCTGGGTGACAGTAGTATATTGCTCAGGGCTACTGTCATACCTGCCAGGCCCACATAATCTGAGAGCTCCACCATGTCTCTTTTCATATAGTCCATGGAGGTGCATCTCAGGTCATTCACACACACATGGACAATGACAGAGTGATACTTGTAGTTGTTGTGGAGTTACCTAACTGGGTGTGTTATGTGTTGGATTCTGGAACCTGATAGACAGCTGACTCTGCCTCCTCCATGTTCAACCTAGTGAGCGGGACGTATGTGTGCCTCACTATTGATTCACCTATGATTACTGTATCAGGCAAGGTAGTTGGCCTTTGGGGCTTAGGTTGAGGGACACACTTTATAGGTGAGATATGTGTCCTGTGGTTTGTGCTGTGTTGTGGTGGTTGAGTGGGTGTCTGTCTTGGTGGTCTCTGCTGTTTGTGGTTAATGTCTATTGAGTGCCTATGTAAAGGTGGGTGTTTGGCTATTGTTTCTATTTCAGAGGTCAGAGCTGTGATAGTGAGTGTTCTGGAGGGGTAAGTGTTCCATGTGGTGTGTTACAGGTGTTGACCCTTCTCCTCTTGACCAGCTAGTCTTCGCTGGAGAGTGCATATCTTCCAGTTCTGTGATATAGGGGTTTCTCTCAAAAGTCTGAGTGTTGGGAGTTTAGAGGAGAGTGTTGTCTGTTTACACGAGGCAGTTGCAACAGTTCCTCGGAATGCCCAAGTGCAGCAGTTTAATGGGCAAAAGCACAGAGAACTGCACTTTAATCATGCCAGGAGGGGTGGTCATAACTACTAAGTACTGGAGCTAAATCCATGAGGAACGATTACTGCTGATGGCTCTCAGATGTGCTAGAATAACTGATAAAAAACCTGTTGAAGTGCAAAGCTATTAGCCTATTTGAAGTGCAAGAGATAAAGTACTATCAAGATCTAAGGGAAAACTGAAGGCAGACTGTCTGGCACCTGTAACAGTTTACCTCAGCTGTGCAGTTATCAGCACCTTTGGCCAATTGTAAGCCCAGTAAGCTTTGTAGTGCATGCAATAACATGTAACACTATAGTAGAAATAAGAGAAGTAATAGACAGGGGTTCTAATTTAAGTACTGGCAAGTATTTATGTGGGAATCATATACTGTGTGTGTGTGTGTGTGTGTGTGTGTGTGTGTGTGTGTGTGTGTGTGTGTGTGTGTGTGTGTGTTATACCATTTTGAGTTGTGTATCACTCTGTAAACTTCCTATCACCCTACTTTATTAGGCCTGTTGATGTCATTCACCTTAGAAGTACCTAGGGTTTAGGTGAACTTATATAAGCTCTGTGGCACATCT